>NW_005842150.1:1289671-1300290 GCF_000455745.1 Alligator sinensis | reverse complement strand
CCCACCTTCCCCCTTACTTGAGGTTCCAGTGATGACAGGCTTCCTGCTGGGGGGGTAGGGCTGGGTGGGTCCTGCTGTTGTGGGAGCCCACCGGGCTTCCCCTGGGTCCTACTGCCCTTGGTGTCTGTCATTTTTGACAGGAACCAAGGGCAAATAAATATTAATTTTCTAAAGTTTTTAGGGGCCTCATGGGTCAGATAGAATGGCCTCGTGGGCTGGATCCGGCCCATGGGCTGTATTTTGCCTACCCCTGATCTAGACTTTGGGCATGGCTTTAGCCCTTTGTGAGTTTGGGAAGAGAAACCAAAAATCTACAAAGGAATAAATGCACAGTTCATCATATAAATAAGGCCTTCAACAGTATTAATAGATCATAATGACATTTTTGCTGAAAACTAGTGAGCAGTATGAGCACTGACTCTTTTTTTTGGTACCTGCATTTGTATGCCAGGTGAACTTACCTTGGATTTTATCATCATATAAATATTCAGACTTGACCCCTTATTTTGCTTGTTTGCTTTTGTGCTTGCAGGTGATTATGCCTGGAGAACTGGATGATCAGCTTTTTGTACCAGATGGGAGTTTCAAAAAAGCCTAGGTTGTGGTCTAAGTTTTAGATGCGCTCAGCATCATTTAGTTTTCATTGGAATCAGCACCTTGAAAATCTTGAAGCAGAATTTAGTAGCTCCATTTCCCTGTCTGTCAAAGGGTGATGAAACTTTTTTGACTCCTAGGGATATTTCTAAACCATAGTAAGCTACCCAGCTAAAAGACTGGGTAGAAATAGAATATGACGTGTATTGGCTATTTAATGCTTTAAAACTGTTAACACTTTTCATTGTGAAAACAAATTGATAATGCTATCTCAGACAGCAAATATATTTGAAAGGGAAAAAGCAAAGGGCTTCTACTTTTAATGTATGTAGCTTGTTAAGTACTACTTATGTTGCCATGCAAGGGTGTGTAGGAAAAACCACTGGCTTTAGCTAGAAAGGCAGAGAAGATGCTGCTTTCATGATTGATACTGTAGCTGAGCTTCTTGAGGGGGAGGATTTATGACCATATTAAAAAGCAAAGCATGAGTCACTGACTCAGTGCTGCTTGCACTAAAATTCTAGTAATTATAAACAGTAAAGCCCTTTTTTGTAGTTTTATTAAATAATCGTTTTTGGCTTGGGGTACACATACTTTTATAATGCATAATGTTCAGGGACCTGGGATTATTTTTTGGAGTATGAAATAGGTTGAAGTTGGCTTTTTTATTATTGCCGTTTTGGATTGCGTCAAGCACACAGCCCTGCGTAAAAACCTGAGGAAAAGGAGGATGACTAACTAAATCTATTCTCTTTCTTTTGCAAACTGTTTAATTGATCCCTGTTTCCCATTTTGCTTCTCAAAACACATGTAACTGCTTTTTAAAGGTACAGTGTGAGTACATTTTTAGATTGTGTTTGTTGGACTGTAAGTGTTTTCTTCTTGTATAACATGATTTCATAATCATTGGATGAGTTTTGGCATGGACAAAGTGTTATAGGCAGATACAAAACTTCTTTCAGTTCCATCACATAACACTTCCACTATTTGGAATTAACTCATAAGCAGAAAAATTGATATTAGGATTCCTGGACTTTACTCCTGGTAATTTGGACGATTATTTTTCTGAGCTTGAGTGAATTTACATGTTTCTAAACTGTCTCAGTTTTCCCATTTGTAAAATACAGACTCCATTTTCCCACACGATGGCTTTAGGAGGATTGCTTCATTAAAAATATTTAAAGAGCTTCAAGACCCTTTGAATGATGCAAGTGCAAAATATCAATTTCTGTTATATTACTTGGGCACTCTCTCAGGTCTCATTTATATCTGTAGCACCACAAATAAAGATTCTGTGGTCCTTCCATCCACTCATGGCACTCAGGAAGTCCATATGTACTGAAGTTAGACTGGATCTTCCCAGATTGGCTGGGCCAGGGCCGCCCCCATGTGAGTCCCTGCTGCTGAACTGAGCCACGCCTGCACATGACCAGCTGTAGCGGGATTTGAGGCACAGTGGCAGCTGCCTCTGCCCTCGTAGAAATGGGGAGGGAGACCCCCCGCACTCCTGGAGGAGCCCCCCAGGCTCCAATCCTTCCGTCACCTGGCTGGGCTGGGAACCCACTCCTGCTCCTGGCTGGGCCACACAGTTAGTTGCTCACCGCAGGGGCCTTGATCTGGCCCCCTTCCCTTCCCTTCCCCTCCCCTCCCCTCCCCAAAGATGGACCGGCTGGGGGTGGTGGGTGTGTGCATGTGTGTACACATGCATGTGCGCCCAGCTCTCCCCCAGCCCAGGATCAACCCAGAGAAGCTCTGGGATCGTCCTGTCGATCAGGATCTCTGGGTTGGTGACCACTGGCATAGCCTGAGGCTCTGTGCCACAGGTGCTTGAGCCAGTGCTAAAGCCCACTTTCTCATTAGTTCGTTGGAACATCTGGCTCTGGTACATAGGTGGTTGAGACACCTCCACTTTTGCTGCACTTAAGGAGACTCGATTATTTAATTAAATTCTGCATTTAAAAATTCACTAGCAAAGAGATGAAAATCGGGTCCCAAATTACAGGTACTGGTATTCTACCTGATTGTAATTCGTTTTTTTAGAACCTGACGGTGCCCTAGACCATTAACTGACCCATACCTTTTAATAATATATTGTCATAGCATTTGTGGTCATCTCTGCAGTGTCTTTTTCAGTCCTAAAACTGCTTCATGTTGTATCAGTTACTGGACTTTTTTCTACAGAAAGATAAAGCCATTAAAAAAACAGTTTTAGTTTTGACACACTAAAAGGGTGAGCCAGATCTTCAGATGGTTTAAATTGGTGTAGTTTTATTGAAGGACCTGTCCAATAGAGCTTAATCAAGGTACAGCCAATGAAATAATATATTAAAGAATATTCCAAACTAAATTTAGTATATGGGGGTGGAGTGTAACTGCCTGTTCTTTATTTATTCTTTCTATTGCACCTCTTGGGATAATGGTACTGTTTAGTAATAATTTAAAATAATGAGTATGTGTGAGGAAAGTAGTTTTATAGAAGGCCACTTATGACCCACACCAAACACATCAATAATATTAAAGATCACAGTTTAGATGATTAAGACAAAAATCTCTTAAAATTTGTAGGAATCTTACATAGACTTTAACTGCTGCTGATGAGGCCTAAACAGAGCAATTATAACCATTTTTATTTGGTATTTGTAAGTGAGGTTCCTTGAGAGAGATGAGGGAAGTTTTAAAACACTTATTCCAATTTGTTTGGTTGTTATGCTGATTTTGGTCTAAACCCTGGTGATGTCATGAATAGTCCATTAACTTTCTTGGGCTTTGGATAAGGTCCTTTTCTGTTAATCCACTTTACGTACGGTAAATAAGTAGCTGAACTTCATTGATTTCTAATGTGGACATGTATCAAGCAAAACTCTTTACTTTTGAACAGTGTGTGAATGTTTTTTGCAGCAGGATATGGAAGTAATTTAAAGTGATTCACGCTTTGCTATGGGAAAGGCTATCCTTGATCCATAGTGGCTTGTGATGGATGAGGGAATATAAGTGTAGTCAGTTGTTCGCTACAGCGTATTGCAGGGGTGGGAAATTATTTTGGGCAGAGGGCTGCTTACCAAGTTGTGGCAAGCTTTTGAGTGGTGCATGTAGCCCCGCCTCTTGACAGGTGGCTTGCCCCCTGGTCACCATCTTGGGACCAGTGACTCAGTGTCTTGGGACCAGTGTCCTAGGGCCAGCACTGGTGGGGCCCAGAGCAGGGCACAGGTTGGCAGTGGTCTGTGGAGCTGGGCTGGGCCACACCAGCAGGGAGAGCGGGGAGCTGGCCTGGCTCCATAGAGCTCCTGCCAGTCGGGACCCAGTACTCCTTCACCCATTCACTCCCAGTGCCCCCCCAGCCCCATGGTACTGGCGGGGGGGCAGCGTGCAGCCCCGACCCCCTGTTTGCTAGTAGGGAAGGAGCTGGTGCTGAGGGCGGGGAAAAACAGCCCCTTTCCCGCCCTGTGGCCCATGCTCCCTGCTGCAGCCACTTGTAGCCCTTGTGGGGCTGTCTTGAGCAGGCACAGGCAGCCCCAGGTGGGTGGCAAGTGGCTGCAGCAGGGGGTGCCAGCCACAGGGCAGGGGAGGGGCCACTTTTCCCCTCCTGGGATCAGCACCAGCTTGTAACCCACCCCCGCTGTCAGCCTGGGCCCTGTGCGGCGCCGGGCTTGCCCGTTGAGGCTGCGTGTGGCAGCAGCCCGCCGGGAACGCCCGGAGTCAGTGCAGGGCCCAGGCTGGCTGCACGGGCGGGTTACAATCTGGTGCTGAGCGAGGTCCCTCCCCCGCCCCCCCACCTGAGGTTCGGGCGCGGGGCAGTCATGTGGTCCCAGGCCAGAAGCTGCCCCTGCTGGGACTTCCAGCTGGGGGGGCGGGGCCGGGCAGGCCCTGCTGTTGAAGGAGTCCTCCAGGGCTTCCCCTGGGTCCTACTGCCCTTGGTTCCTCTCATCTTTGACAGGAACCAAGGACAATTGCATTTTAATTTTCTAAATTTTTTTTAGGGGCTCCGCGGGCCGGATAGAATGGCCTTGTGGGCAGGATACGGCTCACAGGCTGTGTTTTGCCCACCCCCAGTATATTGGGTGCTTCCCATTCAGGGATGGGCCAGAGGGCCACTTAACCTCACTCTCTCACTTCCTGCAGCTGGGCTGGGGCTGGCACAAGAGCAGCAGCAGGAGCTTAAACCCACCTGGGGCCACACCCACACTCCCCGCAGCCCATCCGGGGCTCCAGACTGCCTGGAGCCAGCACCTGCTGGTTGCATCCACAACTAGGTGGGGAGAGATGGTGCTTGACTGCCAGGTGGGTGAGACAGAACACCATGGAGACCTGTGGGCAGGCTCCATCCCCCACAGGCAATGGCTGGCCTCTGCTGGTGCTGCAGGGGAGGCTGGGCAGGAGCAGCCCTGCCCGTCTACCTGGCACTGCATAGTGGGTAGACCTGGAGGTGCTGGGGCCCAAGTGCAGTTCTTTCAGGGTCTGCTATGCAGTGCCAGGCCAGCAGGCAGGGCTGATTCCACCCAGCGTCTCCTGTGGTGCCTGGAAGATGCAGTCTGGCCTCACAGGCCTGGGACGCTGCCCACTAGCAGAGGCCAGGCCTGAGCACAGTTTACCCAGGGCCTGCATGGCTGCATTGCATCTCCCAGGCATTATGCGGGATACTGGGCATAAGCAGCAGCTCAGGCCCCGGCCTCTGCTGGCGTTGTGTGGTGCTGGGTGAGCAGACAGGGCTGTTTCTGCTCAGGTGTCTCCAGTTGGGCTGAACTGCATCTCCCAGGCCACTGCGCAGTGTCAGGCAGGTGGTGGGGCTTCTTTTGTCCAGAGTCCCCTGCAGTGTGAGAAGAGGCTGAAGCTGCCACCTGCCAGCAGAGGCTGGGGCCCAAGCACAGCTCACTCAGGGCCTATTGTGCGGTTTCGCTGCCAGCCCGTGGGCTGGATAAAATCAATTGACGGGCTGTATTTTGTTCACCTCTGTTCTAATCCCTTCAACCTGAAGTGGGAAGCCAAGACAGTTTGTTTGTTTAAAAACAAGGCTTGAGACTTGTATTGCTTTCATACAGCACAGGAAGCAGTTTTATACAAGGGGCATCCACTTTTTTCACAAGATTTACAGACCTTTTATTTTTGTGGTATCTGGTCCTGGGAGCAGAATGGGATCCAACATCATGGGCAGATCTAGGATTTTGAAAAGGAGGGGGCAGATGGCATGGTTCATTATCGCATACAACATAACACATGTTTTTCTTCAGATAAAAAGAAACTAGAGGCTTTACTAATATAGCCCTAAGACCTGAGCATATTATTCAGTTTAAGATGGAAGCAAAAACAAATCCAACTTTTTTGGAATGTGCATTAATTTGGTATATCATATATTATGTATAAACCACAACCAACTCAGCAAAAATAATCAAAATGTATTGTTCCTTTAGTTCCATTGTCATTAGATTTTGTTATAGAAATCTGAAAGAGATGTACATTTAATTCTAATCTTGTGCATCTTGACAGTGCATCCAGTGCTTCACTGAAAGTTATTTCCTCACCTGATTTAATGTTCTAGCCAGGGTTAAAAAAGTGCAGGGCTGTGAAATAGGAGTTACATTAAGAGGAGCAGCTAACAGACAGCAGAACGGCAAAAGGAAGTATAACTTGATTATGGGAAACATCCAGACCATTAAAAAAGAAGATAGGGTCCTTAAAATCTGTGGAAGGAACAGTTTATAAGGAATCGGGTAGACTATAATGAATCATGAAGTCAATTGACTCCATCACTGTGACCTGAATAGAAATGTTGCTGCCACTGTCCTGCTGTTGGTTATAAATTTTGGGTGGACATGAAATTAGTGGAGGGTGTGACTGCATCCCTCTGAGTCTTCATCTGTCCAGAATATTAGCCTGCAGGCCTTGGGTAATATGTTGGGTTAGGAATACTTCTGAAGTCCCATCCAGTCCTTTTTGGTTTAAAACTGGGGTTCTCAACCTTTTTAGGCATTAGACATTTATCAAAATTTGACCTTTGTTCACTGCATATGTGAACTGGAAGAAAGTTAGTTCAAGTTAGGGACGTTTTTAAGAAGATCAAGGCAAATAGATGCATAGATTCGTAGATGCTAGGGTCGGAAGGGACCTCAACAGATCATCGAGTCCGACCCCCTGCCTAGACAGGAATGAGTGCTGGGGTCAGATGACCCCAGCCAGATGCCTATCCAGCCTTCTCTTAAAGATCCCCAGGGTAGGGGAGAGCACCACCTCCCTTGGGAGCCTATTCCCATACATGCATGGGATAATCATTAGCAGCTTAGGCCTTTGTACAGAGACACTAGCTAAATTATAATGGTATACACTAAGTCTGTGGGGAAGGAAGGAGGGGCAGGCAGATCATGGGAAAAGAAGAAAAAATTGTTTGGAGGCACGCCTCCCCAGCAGGTAAGTCCCACCTGGCTGGAGCCCCACTCAACTTACCCCTGCTCCTGTCTCTGCAGCAGTGTCCCTCACCACAGGGGCCTCAATCTAGCCCCCACTCGTTCCCTCCCCCACGGACTGACCTGTTGGGCTGGGGCACGTGTGTGCATGCATGTGGTCACTCAGCCCCCCCACCCCAGAACTCCAAGAGCCTCTGAGATCTACCAGTGGATCTCAATCCACTGGTTGATGACCACTGCTCTACCAATATACATTTCTTTTGTGGTTTCATTTAGAGTCAGGGTATACTATCCAAGGTGGCCCATGGCTGCATGTTAACACGAGGGAATATATTTCAGCTCTTAGAGATTCAACACGGTGTCACCCATCTTTTGCAAAGTCCAAGACAAGAAAGACTTAAGTTGCAATGGTGAAAAAGTCTATCGTAGCACACTGCAAGGCTGTGCAACTTCTCAGTGATGGAAGGCCATATATCCCACAGCCATATATCTTCTGCTGCCAGACTCAGATTCAGGGTCTGGGTAGGGAAGCATGGCTCAAGTGAGCTAGCCAGTGGGAGTGCGGGTAAAGCATGGTGCCACAGGGAGCCGCAAGTGGTATGGGGTGCTGTGCTCTGCTGCACAGGGGTAGGAGTTGGGAGTGCTGCAGTGAGGTTAGGGGAGTGTCTGCCTGCATGCATTATAGGGGTTGGGGGAACACCCATCTGCCTCTGCAAAGTGCAGTGGGCATCAGGGAGCACCTGCCTGTACGTGTGCATGACATGCAGCCTGGGGGGCCCATGGACCTGAGTAGTGCAGCCCCTGCAGTGTGTGGTTCCCACTGGTGTGGCCTGTGGGATATATGGCCTTTAGTCACTGAGAAGTTGGACAGCTTTACAGTGTGCTATGATGGACTTCTTCACAGTTGCAACTTAAGTCTTGTCTTTGGCTTTGCAAAAGATGGGTGATGCTGTGTTAATTTCTAAGAGATGAAAGAGATTCCTTAGCTTTATGACTGAAAATTTAGCCTTAAGAATGGAGAATATGAAGGAAGCATAACTTGCTGCAAGTACATAGTCACTGCAGTAACTGCATCTTGTGTACAGAGTTTAAACTAGCTAGCTTAGGTATTGATGGTAGTAGCTATGACAGCACAAAGCTAAGTACAGACTGCAAAACGCACTGAAAAAGCTGGAAATATTCTCGTATTTGGTCCCTGAAATTAACAGGCTAGCTGTGCCTTAAATAGTAACCTGGCCCCCCACACACAAGTCAGTAGTGTTTAAACGAGCCACAAAGTTATTCGGCATAAAATGTTTACCAACTTTATGGCTTGTCTGTATCAGACTTAAGTTGAACCTGTGTCCAGTTGGGGCTGGTCCATGACAGATCCTGTCACTGAGCTGAGTGTCAGCATCCAGCATGGGGCAGCTCTAGCTAAGCAGCACACATGCTTTTGCAGGTCCTGGAGCATGGGGACTCTGGGATCCCCAGGGTTGGGGGATGAGTAAAATCCCTCTATGCTCCCAGCTTGGCAGCACACATGGTTTTACAGTGCCAGGACCTATAAAATCCTGTGTGGCAGCTAAACTGAAATTATTTACCTCCCGTTTCATTTGGGGTTAAATTCCTATAACTTAGCTTGACTCATGATGGGATAAAAACAGACAGGTGAAGCAGTTGCAATGGATCAGTTGAATTCTGTCCCTTAAAGCAGGCTGTAAATGGACAAAAACAGTTATACTAGCATGGTATTTGCTGCCATCTTATTTGTTCACTCTTCTGGTATGTTTATAACCTTTTCCTTATTCAGTGTCTATCTTAACTATTTAGATTGTAAGTTCTTCTACTAAGTATTTGTACAGTCTCTCATTCTTGTTGTTCCCTAAAATCTGTAGTAAAAATGTGATTGATTATACTAATATGGTAGACTGATTAGAGTAGACCACTTTGTATAGGCAATGAGGAGGAAAAAGCAGAATATCTTCTACCAGTAGTTGTCTCTCAAATATCATCAAATCCACAACTAATGACTTTGCACCTGCATGATTAACAAAACTTTTAACTATCAGGCTACCTGTTTTTCAGATGAAAATAGTACTCTTGTCCTGTGGTAAAATGAATTTTAAAACAAAGCTGTTACCTGTACATATGTAAACTATATTCTGTGTTTGCTGCAGATATGACAAAAATGCCCAAGATATAGATGCTTTTCAGCCCTCTCTGGTGCTCTAATAGTTTGCAGAGAAACCAGGTTGTCAATGAAATCAGTCGACTGTATAGAATTTGACTGAAGAAACTCCTGAGATTTGAAATGGGTGGGGCTAGCTCCAATTAAATGCCCCTAGAAGCTTCTGGAAAGACTCGCATTGACTTCCATAGGCATTGAGTTAGGCCCATAATGAAAAATAAAATGACTGTAGAGATGATATAGTGAGGGAATTGCTTATAGTCAGGACGAATGAAAGGATGCTTTGAGGGGAGGGGTTGGACTAGATCGGGGTGGGCAAAAAAAAAAGGTCTGGAATGGGCTCCCAAGGGAGGTGGTGCTCTCCCCTACCATGGGGGTCTTCAAGAGCAGGTTAGATAACCATCTAGCTGGGGTCATCTAGACCCAGCACGCTTTCCTGCCTATGCAGGGGGTCAGACTCGATGATCTATGGAGGTCCCTTCCGACCCTAACATCTATGAATCTATGAAATGTGGCCCATGGGCTGGATTGGCTCCCCAGCCACTTCCATATGGCCCGCAAGCACCCACTAACAAATGGTACCCTGTCCAGTCCTTCCATTTATGATGGTGCGAGTGAGGTGCCTACGTATACACCCCCTACCAACATACCCTATTGTGCATTGCTCCCCACCTTGTGGGCGGAAGGGCCCGGCCCCACTTGCTGCAGCTGTCAGAGGGCCTGCTTGGCTTCCCTGGTGTCCTGCTCACTCCAGACAGCAGGTAGAGAAGTGGCGGGGGCAGGGGAGCTGCAGCTGGGTGGGGGCAGAGAATGTGGGGCTGGTGGCAGCACAGAGCCCATGCCCAGGGGACAGTGGGAGCTTGGCTGGGCAGGGTGTGGGCTCCCCTCCCCCCCACCCCGCCCCCATGGTCTGCAGCCCCTACTGCCAGCAGCAGCAGTAGGCGGGGCGCTTGTGCCCTGCACACGTGCTGGCATCCAGTGATGTGCGCCTCTGCCTAGCACTGCATGTGGGGGTGAGAGGGAAACACCTCTATTGCAGGGGCTCTGCACAGCTCGCTCACCTGCAGCTCCCATACTCATGCGGCACCAGAGGAAGCTCTGCGCTGGAGCCAGCTGCCTTCGCCGCTCCATTCTGCACAGGTCCTGGGACTCAGCCGGAAGTGGAGGGGAGCCCTGACCCATGCTTGCCTGCAGAGTCCCAGGACCTGCTTGCCTGGGAGTCGCCCCCCCCCGGTATATCCTCCGTCATACCCCACAAATAAATAATGTTGGTATAGTACCATGGATTGAAAAAGACACTAAAATGCATCTTATACCAGGGATGGGCAATTATTTTGACTGGAGGGCCACTTAGTGAGTTTTGGTGAGGCATTGAGGGCTACCCGACCCTTGACAGGTGCCCTGCCACCTGGTTGCCATTTTAAGACTGGAAGTCCCTCCCCCTAACCCTTGACCTTTGC
>NW_005842150.1:1285756-1289661 GCF_000455745.1 Alligator sinensis | reverse complement strand
TCCCTTGCCCAGGAAGTACTCCTTGGCAGGGGGAAGTCAGGGGGGAGGGTTGCTTGTATATTGTGTGATGGGGTAGAGGGTGTTTGTGGGGAGATGTGGGTGGGGTGTGTGGATATAGTTGAGGTGGCGTGTGTGGGATTGTTGGGTGTGTGGAGAGGTGTGGGATGTGTGGTTGAGTGTGGGACAGTGTTGAATGCGTGTGTGGGTATTGTGTGGGCGTGGGTGTGAGTGGATGTGTGTGAGGGGATAGGGTGCATGTGTGTGTGGTGTGATTGGGGTGTGGGTGGATTGGATGTGTGTGTAGGGGGCTTCCCCCCTGCCCACTCTGTAACATGGCTGAGTCCAGCCCCTCCACAGCTGGGGGAAGAGGGATTGGTGCTGCCTGCCTGGCTCGTAGTGCATGGGACAGGGAGCTGAGCCTGGCACCCTTCGTCTGTTCCACACCTGCCTGGGAGGACTGCAGCCCAGCCTGTGCTGACTCCTGCTGCTTATGTCCAACATTCCTGCCCGGCAGGGCTGCATCAAGCTCACGCTGGCTCCTGCTGCTGCTCCCGCCCCATCTGCCTGTCCTGTCCTGCCCAGTGGGACTGAACCAAGCCCATGCTGGCTCCTGCTGCTGCTGCTTCCACCTCACGTGCCTGTCCCATGCCTGTCCAGTGCGGCTTTGGGAGCAGCTGAGTTCCTTCACACCCCACCTCTATCCATACACTTCCCTGTCCAGCGATGCATGAACAGGAACAAAGTCAATTCCAAGCAGAGCCCTTCCCGCTCCTCTCAACACTGCAGCTGCCCCTTCCTACCTGAGGATAGGGACAGGAGGTGTTGCTGGAGGCTCGGGTAGCCCAGCAGTTCCCTGGGCAGCTGCAACAGTGACAGCCCTGCCCAGAAGCTGTGCCTGGTGGATGGGGCTGGTGCCGTCCAGTGGCAGAGGCTAGAAGTGCAGCACACTGCCCCAGGCAGGAGCAGGCAGGACGTGGCCCCATGCAGAGTGCAGCAGGGGCAGCTGCTGGCAGGGCCAGATGCAGTTAATTGGTGGCTGCCGGCCTGTGGGCCGGATCCATAGTTTCATAGCTGGTAGGGTCGGAAGGGACCTGAGCAGATCATCAAGTCCAACCCCCTGCCATGGCAGGAAAGAGTACTGGGGTCAAATGACCCCAGCAAGGTATTCATCTAGCCTCCTCTTAAAGACCCCCAGGGTAGGAGCCAGCACCACTTCGCTTGGAAGCTGCTTCCAGATCCTAGCTACCCTAACAGTGAAGTAGTGCCTTCTGATGTCTAGCCTGAATCTACCCTCTGCCAGCTTGTGACTGTTATGTCTAATCACTCCTGGTAGTGCTCGGGGGAACAGGGCCCCCCCTAGTGCCTGCTGGTCCTCCCTGACTAGTTTGTAAACGGCCACTAGATCCCCGCTCAGCCTTCTCTTGTGGAGGCTGAACAGGTTCATGTCCCTTAGCCTCTCCTCATAGGGCCTGCTGTGCTGCCCCCTGATCATGTGGTGGCCTTCCTCTGGACCCTCTTCATGCTGTCTGCATCTCTCCTGAAGTGCAGTGCCCAGAACTGGATGCAGTACTCCAACTGCGGCCTGACCAGTGTCACATAGAGGGAAGGATCACCTTCTTGGACCTGCTTGAGATGCATCTGTGGATGCAGGACAAGGTACGGTTGGCCTTCATGACCGCGTCCCCACACTGTCACCCCATGTCCATTTTGGCATCAATAATGACTCCAAGATCCTTTTCTGCCTCTGCACTGACAAGAAGAGAGTTCCTCAGCCTGTAGGTCTGCTGCTGGTTCTTTGTCCCCAGGTGCAGTACCTTGCACTTGTCAGTGTTGAAACCCATTCTGTTCCCATCCGCCCACCCCTGTAACCTGTCTAGGTCCGATTGCAGCCTATTCCTCTCTTCTAGCATGCCCAGTTCTCCCCACATCTTAGTGTCATCTGCAAGCTGGTGGGCTGGATCAAGCCTGTGGGCCTTATTTTGCACACCCCTGCCTTGTACAGTGGGTAAGTTACATAGAAGGGTCTCTTTAATTTACATCTGAAATTTCACCTCTTGGAATGAAGGATATTGGTTTAAATAAGTAGAAGGAATGAGGAGGAGCCTGTATCTAGATGGAATTGCAAAGGAACGTGTGTGTGTGTGTGTGTATAGTGTTATAGCTTTATAATTTTGCTAGTGTCTATGGAGAGGTCACCAGCCTTTAATTTTACCCTATTTTTTCGTGTTGACAAATCATGTTGCTGGTACTTTTTCTCAGGTGTTAGTAATATCTAGTACATAATATATGAGCAATACTTTTTCCCATCAGAAATGGAAATTATGATTAAGCTCCGAGTAAATCTCCGCAAGTGAGGATTGAGAAGAGTGGATAAATAGGCTGACATCGCTGTCATATCACCTGGATATTGCAGTGATTTTAATCTTGGAATGAATAAGTTCCTTTTTTATTTTTTATGCTAATATGGTAGTCCGTGTGAAAAATATTGTGTTGATTTCTTTTTTTTTTTTTTTTTTTTTTTTAAACCTAGCACCACAAAGAGCAATTAATATGTTGTAAATTGACTAAGCAGCTACTTTGCTTTGTTAGTAGCAAAGACTTTTATGAGACTTCTATGCCACCATAGAATTACTGAGTTGTAGTGGAGGAAATGTTCCTTTAAACGAATTTATCTTATTTATACTACTGAAGATTTTCTTAAAATTCAGGGTTTATTTTAATATTACTGATAGTATTTAATGTCTAATCTTAGTTAAGGTAATTGATGACTCTTAAGAAGAATGAGGTTACTGTAGTACATTTACTTTGGCAGGATCACAGAATGGCCATTTATCTAAATTAGAATTCCTTTCTCTGTTTGGCAATTCATCAGTTGGAAAACAAAGAAATAAGAAACTTCAACTGAGCAAACTAATCCTGGTAAACAGGGTAACTATGATACATAACTACAGTACTGTATAGCTATGTTGTGGTTTCCAGTCTTGTTCAAATCGAATCAGACCGGTCATAATTGGCAATGCAAGTAGGGTATTGAAACTTATTTTATTGTTATTTTTACATAGTTTGAAAGCTCATGTAAATTTTATCATGATGCAGCATAAAACAACTTGCAGGCATATTTAGTGAAAGAAACAGAAGATAAAGAGTGGAAAATGCTTTTGGAAAAACAGAAATGTTAATGGAAGTGTGTTATGAATTCATATGTAAAAAAGCAAACATGATTAAATGTGACTGGGAGTCCAGGATTTTTTTATATGAGATCTGAAACTATAGCATATACTTCATCATTTTAATTTTGTCTTATTTACACCATAATTTTATACACCTTAAAAGTACAGTGACAGATTTTTTTTTTTTCTTTCCAGTTGTGAGATGCTTGTTACAGAACCAGGGGCTTGACAGGCAGGGTGACTTTATGCTACTTTGGCAGCATATCAAACCTGGGGATAGAATAGATCAGTGGTGGGCAAAATATGGCTAGTGGGCTGGATCTGGCCCTCCAGGCCATTCTGTCCTGACCGTGGGACCCCTAAAAAAATTTAGAAAATTTAATATTTATCTGCCCGAAGCTGCCTGTCAAAGATGACAGGAGCCTGGGGCAGTAGGACCCAGGGGAAGCCACGGCAGGCTCCTGCAATAGCAAGGCTCACCCTGGTTGCCCCTGCCTAGCAGGGGCTTCTGTCCTGGGACCATGGGGCTGTTTGTACCTCTCTGTGCCAGTGTGGGGAATTCAGGTGGGAAGGGGGAAGGTGGAAGGGAGGGAGGCCAGCAGGAAAGTGGGGGTGGGGGATGGTGGACGTGTGCAGGCATGTGGAGTCCACACTGGTGCCCCAGGGCCAGTGCTGGCAGGGCCCAGAGTGGGGCGGCAGGAGTGCTGGGTGTGGGCCGGCAGGGATCTATGGAGC
>NW_005842150.1:1283728-1285746 GCF_000455745.1 Alligator sinensis | reverse complement strand
AAGAGGGGAGCTGGCTCAGCTTCATAGAGCCCCTGCCAGCCAGGACCCCGTGCTCCCTCCACCCCACTCTGGGCCCCGCTGGCGTGGGCTCCATGCTCCTGTCCAACTGCTGCACGCCTGCTCACTCCCAGCTCCACCTACCCCAGCTCCACAGTACAGGCAGGGATGACGGTGAGCAGCCCCAACATCACATGCCCCGCCCATGCTTGCCCATCCAGGCTGAACAGTGGCAGCGGGGAACAAACTGCTGCTCAGCAGGGAAGAAGAGTGCCCCCTGCCCACCCGCACTCCCTGCTGCAACTGGCTGGGGCCCACGCGGGGCTGTCCTGCCTCTCCACTGCATTGCCAGTCCCCTGTGGGGCAGTGGTGGCAACGGAGAGTAGGCACAGGCAGCCCTGCATGGGCTCCAAGTGGCTGCTGCAGGGAGTGCTGGCAGCCGGGGGGTGTACTCTCTTCTCCCCTGCTGAGCAGCAGTTTTTCCCACCACTGCTGCCAGCCTGGGCCCCATGCTGGCTCCGGGTTGCCTGTTGGGCTGAGCAGCAGCAGCTGGGCTCAAACTGCTGCTGGGGCAGAGAAAACTGCCGCCCCCCGCCACTTGTGAGCTGCCCAGCATGGCAGCAGTGGCCATGTGGAGCAGCTGTGCTGGGCAGCACAGAGCTGGCAGTGAAGGAGCTGCACCAGCCACAGCAAACGCTGCCCAGTGATTGGGGCGGGGGGGATGCTTTCCTCTGCTCCAGCAGCAGCTTGTGCCCAGACTGGGAACAGACTGCTGCTCAGCGGGGGAGAAAAGTGTCCCTCCCCCGCCGCCAGCACTCTCTGCAGCAGCCCCTTGGAGCTGGTGCAGGGCTGCCTGTGCCTACTGTCTATTGCCACTGCTGCCTCATGCGCTGGTGACAGTGCAGAGGCAGGGCAGCCCCCATGGAGCGGGGGGGGGCACTTTTCCCCTGCGCTGAGCAGCAGTTTGTTCCCTGCTGCTGCTGTTCAGCTCGGACAGGCAAGTGTGGGATGCACAGGGTTGGGGCTGCTTACGGTTGTCCCTGCCTGTACTGTGGGGCTGGGGCGGGGGGACTGGGAGTGACGTGGGCACATGGTAGCCGGATGGAAGCACGGGGCCCACACCGGTGTCTCCCGGGGCCAGCGTTGGCAGGGCCCAGAGCGGGGCAGCGGGAGCTCTGGGAAGCCAGGCCAGCTCCCCTCTGACCTTGCTGGCACAGCCCAGTGTGGTTCCATAGACCAGGGGTTCCCAACCACTGGGCTGTAGCTTCTGTGGCCAGCAGTCACGTACAGGCAGCAGGGCAGCCCTAGGAGAGAGGCAGCTGCCTCTGTGCACCCTGTCCTGCTCCCACTGCCCACTCACTTCCACTCCCCCCCAGCCCCTGCCACTGCTTTTCCCACTTGCTGCCTGCACTCTGGCTGCTCTGCGCCCCATGGCTCACATACCCACAATACCATACCCACACACAGACATCCCCATAAACCACCATACCCCACCCACAGCTCCCCACAAACCCCATACCCACTCATCCCCCGACACCCATGCCCGCCCCACACAATATACAAGTAAGACTCCATTTTGAGCTATTATGCAATCACTTCTACATATACAGCACAATCGCACACAAATCAGGACACAAATGTATTTTTAAAATTAAATTAAAATATATTATTATGGGTGTTTAATTTTTAGTATATAATTTGGTCTTTTTCCATAAGATGGCAAACCTCCTTCCCCAAAGGAGTACTTCTAGAGGCAAGGGGAGGGACTTCTGGTGGCCAAAGTCACATGTTAAGGGGGTGGAATTTTTGGTCCCAAGATGGCGACCAATGGGCACCTGTCAAGGGGTGGAGCTACCCATGCGGCCCTCAGCAGCTTGCCAAAACTCGGTAGGCAGCCCACTGCCTGAAATAATTGCCTGCCTGTAGAATAGAAAGAACTGTCTGGACACCAATCCTGGAGATGCTTGAATAGTTTTAACGTTGCACATGTGAACAGTCACAAGTAGTACAATTAAGTATGT
>NW_005842150.1:1264547-1283718 GCF_000455745.1 Alligator sinensis | reverse complement strand
ATGGGTTGTTTTATTGTAGAACAGTTCAGAGCAGCTACAAGGGCACTTATTCAGCTGCTTATGGCTGCAGCAAGCTGTTCTAGCAGTCAGAAATCAGTGTTACAATGTCCTCTTTCTTACTCCCATGCCCCATGTTGCTTTGGAAGTTGCAGCCTAGAGGTCTAGGCATTAATAAGTGTGTGTGTGATATTTGTAAATTTTTACATGTTTTATTTGGAAAGAGATCAACTTTTATTCCTGTAACATATATCTTACCTAGTGCCAGAAAGTTACGAAATGTAAATACATATACTGATATCTGGTGTCTTAAAACTTACCCCAGATCTGATGTATACCTTCACAATTTCAAAACCTATGGAGACATTCTTGGAGAAAACACTTCGGGATGCTATTTTTGGCTCCAGACAATACAAGTTACATTAAGAAACTAAAGACATGATAGAGTATAACGTGCACATTTAGTGTCCTTCAGGAACGGTAATGTCCGAAAAGCCATCTTGCTAATATATATGCCAGTTTCAGCAACTCCATTTGTAGATCTGCTTCTGTTCAAGTTTCTCATTCTTTGCTTGGGTTTTAGTTTTAAGGGAAATGAGTTTAAATGATAGATCCTTCTATGGGACCAGGTTTTTTTTTTAATATGCTCATTATAATCTGTCTGCTAAATAATTATCAGACACCTATTACTGTTGTTACATAATCACCTATATTTATAGAGCTATAATTAAAATCTGAGCAGAGCTAACACTTCCTGACATGAAAGCTGAACTACTGTATTTCACATATGCATTGCGGTGGTGGAAAAAACAGAAAATACTAATTCCTCTTATATTAAAGGGAGACTTAGCTGGAAATATATAGTACCTTTTTTAATAGGTAAATATAGTCTCAAGTACCACAACAGTCAATATTTTTGGTTTAACAAATGCACGTGTTCCTACATTTTAAAAGCTTTCTTTTCTATTGCAAACAACTGGGAAAACTGAGTACAAAGTGCTTTCAAAAGTATGACTTGTAAAAAAACCAAATCTCTGGAGTGGTTACAGTAATGTTAGGCATTACTTTACTTATACTATGGCAGGTTCCATTTTATGATTTTTAAAGTTATGATGTTCCTCTTATATAGTAAATATACATAGTAAAATCAGATTCTTGAAGTTTGTAGTAAACAAAGACTGCATAAGACCATGGGTAGATTTAAGATAACCAATAACTAGTCCTTATACAACCCGAAAGAGCTGACTGTGGTTGCCTACTGTTGACATTATTAATCTGCATTTCTAGTTTGCCTTGGCAACCCATATAATTTACAAAGCGGGAATTTAAAACTTGGAGAGGAAGTTGTTGTTGTGAGCAGTGCCTTTAAGGGCTGAATCCTGTAAGGTATTAAACCCCTTTACTTCCCACTGATATATATGCATGGAAATTTAACAGGCCTAGCATTTAGCAGGCTTGGTCCTTAAATCTATACATGTGGGACAAAGTAGGAATTACAAAAATAAGGATTTTTCACAGGACATAAACTTGGAATGAAAGCTGTATGTAGAGATCACCACAGTTCTAGCCACTTAAAATGAACTTCAGTGGCCAAGAAGTATGTAAACTTCAGAAAAGCTAGACTCTTCAAAAACACTCCCTGTTGGCCCTGTATAGGGTTTTTATAATATTGACTATAGTAGGAGTAGATTTAGGTTAACTTGGGGCACTTTGAAAGATCTTGCATTGGACACTTCTGGTGATGTGTGATCTTGTAGAATGTTGTTAAGAAATTGTATGCAAATATTAACATTTAAGGAGGTGACATATAAGCCAGGAAAAACAATGTCATAAATATTGACAAAAAACCAGTGGGAGTATAAGCTTACTCAGTCTTTTCTACCAGTGTTTTGAGCTGGAGTGTGAGAGCAATTAAGAAGGGGTACCAGCTGTGATAGTGTAAGGAATTTGCTTTTGTTTTTTTAAGTGGACACCAGGAATTTGACTAAGCCCACAAACTTGTTTTGCATTCATACTGAGCAGTTATTAAAAATAAGATTTTTTTTTTTTTTTTTTTAGTCTCTGTAAGCATTCTGTACCAGTATCCAGAGGTGGATCTTATGGGGAAAGGGGGAAAACCAACTGAAACACAGTTGACTGTGTGGCATGTGACTGATCATTAGGGCTGGGCGAAATTTCACCGGTTATTCTGATTTGACACATTTTTGACTCGTTTCAAGCTCGAAACAGTGAAATCGAATCGAAACAAAGGGCTTTGAGACCGCCTCGAAATAAAGGGAGGCTAGTTGTAACGTTTCAAAGCAGCCAGCAGCCAGGTGGTGGGAGACAGGGAAGAACCAGGGCTGTGCTCCCAGCGGCTGCAGCCCCATGTGGCTCAGCTAGGCAGGGAGCGCAGCCCTGGATCTCCCTGTCTTCCGTGGCTGGGCTTTGGGAAGCTGATCACGGCTCAGGGGAAAGGAACTGAGCCTTGGCTCAGTTCCCCTTCCCAGCACTGTGATCGGGTTGGGGAAGGGAACTGAGCCAGATTGCTACGATTGGGCTGGGGAAAGAAACTTAGCCCAGCTGAGCTGAATTCCCCTCTCCAGCGCTAGGATTGGGCTGAGTTCCTTTCCCCAGCCCGATTGTAGTGTTGTGGAGGGGAACTGAGCTATCGGGCTCAGTTGCCTTCCCCAGCTCCCCGGGCCCAGGTAGCAGCACCCAGCTTCCCTCCCTCATCTGGCAGACAGATCAGGGGCCCGCAACCCCGGGAGGACTGGCACTGCTGGATGAGAGAGGCTATTTCAAGCTTTCCCATTATAGCATATAGGCAAAACGTTGAAACAGTGTTGAAATGGCCTCACTGTTTCGACGAAATGAAAGGGAACAGCAGTTGCAACTCAATGTGAGATTCGAAATGAAACGCTGTTCCGTCTAAACCTCAAAACTCAAGTCGAAACGGAACAGTGCTGTTTTGCACAGCTGTACTGATCATGAGTACTCTATCAGAGCCAGTGTTGAAAATGTTTTTTTTTTTTTTACTGACAGACAGATGTTTTAACTTGTGTGCTTTTTACTGTCATTTAAAAAAAATCTTGGTTTGGAAGTTGTATGTGAATGCATCAGTGGTTTTTTACCCTGCTACCACCACCAAAAGCATCCCCTATTCATCCTGCTCCCCTGTCCCAGTACAGATCCTCACCACTGCCTATCCCCTTCCAAGCCTTCAGCTCTATCCTGGCCACACTGCCTCCCCCCCTCCTTCTACCTTCAGTGCCAACAGCTGTTAGAGGTAGGGGTTGACTTAGGGACCCAGGAACAGCACATTGATAGAGGGGGTTGAGAGGTTTAGCAGGCTTCAGTGTGGCAAAAACCTGATAAAAGCTTGGTGCATGCACAGTGCTGTGCTCCTGCCAAGACAGCAGGTGGCGCTACCATGATCCCCCTCTTTCAGGGCTGTCCCAGCTTTTTTCTTGCCACAGAGTTTAAAGCTGCAGTGACTCCATGTTTTTACGTAACAGAAAATGTTTTTATGGGCTTTTATGGATAGGTTTCCAAGGATAGCTGTCTTTTTCTTCTGAAATTTGGCTTGACTTTCTAGCCATAACCCCTGGCTAGAAAGTCTCAATTTGTGGGACTAGCATCTCAATTTATGTGGAAGGCCCCATCTGTATTCCTGTTCCTATATACATTATCCAGGCTGGTATCCTGGAGAGCTGGTGAATTTTAGGTGTTTCTGGTCTTGCCTTCTCATGTTCTTCTCCCCATAAGGTTAGGCTAAGATGTCTGGTGTGCCTTTGAGAAACCATTCTACCTCGAACTGGAATTGGTATTTCAGAGTTAGTAGACTACGTAATTGCTAGTTTGTGAGATTTGTAGAATTCTACTCAGCCTGTAAGAATGGTGTCAAATTGGCAAACAGTTGATTGTGACAGCATTGTGCAATTTGCAGGCTTGGCCTATTGATTGCCAAAGTTGAATTCCTTTACATCCAAGGAATGTAATTTAAATAAGACATGCAGGGCACTGGCAGATGTGGGGAAAAACAAAACAAAACACGCTTTACCAGATACAGCAGCACTTTATTTTGATCCAGCTCTGCAGCGTCTGTATATTAGGTGCTTCATTGGGTCTTTTTGGTGCTTTTCTCTAGCTGTTATTCAATCAGCTATTAGATAAAAGCCCTACTAAAGCACCTGATCCATACAAATGTTGGGAAAGCTAGGTACAAGTAACGTGATGCCTCTTCTGGGCATGTCCTGGGCTCGGCATGGGAGCATGTCCAGTTTAAAGTAAAGCACTGTTTTTTGTTTTATTTTTTCCAATGCGTTACAGTGCGGGGTCCCCAGGGATGACTGTGAAGCCCTTAGGGCTCTGTGACAGTGCCAGCTATGTCTCGCAGGCACCTTCTAATCTCACCTGCCATGTCTTGCTGGTAAAAATCATAAGTAGGGAGACTACCCACAATCATCTGTGAGGCCACGGTCTTGTTGAACCCCACTAAACCCTGTGGGTGCTTGAACCCCTTGCTGGGTCTTACCTCAAGTTGGTGCCTCATGGGACACCTAGAGTCTTATGGACTAGATGTGTGGCTAGTCCCATGCTTTACTATGCCCCATGTCTTGCGAGCAGTATTTGAATATTGTTCTCCTGTTGGGGCCTCAGCCTACTTGGCCTCTGCGCCTGTTATGTAGCTAGGCCTTCTGGCCTAGACCCACTATGTTAGGCCCGGCTTCTCGTCCCCTGTAGCTGCGCCCCTCTGGCGCTGGCCTCCCTGCCCTCTGTAGCTGTGCCCCAAAACCACTGGAGAAAATGACAGTGTAAACATAAGTCCCTGGACTCTAACATAACAATAATAATGGAGGCCCCTTTGCCCTTTAAGAAGCAAGCTTCTCTCCTAGTATTGTATGCCTCCAGGTATCTTATTTGCTCCTGGAGCCCTATTAGTTTTGCAAGCAGCAGATCAGGCAACCAAATAAATGTCTTTGGATAGCTCTACCGTGCAGGAGCTTCTTTCCCTGGCGACTGCCAGAGAACTAATCCTTGCCAGCCCCGGGGCTTATATGTGTCCAGAACCCTGCCTGTTTCTGGTCAGTTGATTGTGTACAGGTGCCAGCTAACTCCCTCATTAACCTGCTGCCCAGGCAATCTGCAACTGTGGAGCTCTGCCTAGTTCATAGGGCACTCTGTCTAGGCTGCTTCTGCCCTTAAAGGAGCAGGCATGCCTTAGTGCCCTGTGACACCAAACAGCTGCAACACCTAGTACTTGACTTCAAAGCCATCTTATCTAAAAAAAGGCTTTCATGAAGAATGCTGAGTCACCATTCTAGGCTATAACTTTCATCCTTTAGTGCCCCTATACCTGTACAGGTGAAGAACCCAAAGAATGGACTTACCTGGTAAATTCAGCAGTGAACACCTAGGAAACCTTTTAGGCTTGTTTGGGACATCTAGGTGTAGTTCTAAGTCAGGGGTGAGCAATTATTTTGGCTAGAGGGCTGCTTAACAAGTTTTGGTGAACTGTTGAAGGCTGCATGGGTAGTCCTGCCCCTTGACAGTTGCCCTGCTCCCTGGTAGCCATGGCGGGACTGGAACTCTTGACTCCTGACCTTTGCTACCAGAAGTCCCTTCCCTTGCTACCAGAAGTCCCTTCCCTTGCTACCAGAAGTCCCTCCCCTTGCATCCCTCCCCCCATTGCATACTATTGGGGGGGGGAAGGGGGGACATCTTAGAACCAGGAAAAAAACAAATCATACACTAAAAGCCAAACACCTACTATAATATATTTTAATTTTATTACAAACTATATCATGATTTGTGTTTGTGTACTGTATATAGAAGGGATTGCATAATAACTCAAAATAAAGTCTCACTCCTTTATATTTGTGTATGGTGGGGTGTGGTTGAGGGGTGTGGGGTTTTCGAGGGGGTATGGCTGTGTGTGGGAGCATAGGGTATGTTTACTATAAAAGAAATCAAGTTAATGCCCAAAAGAATGGTGGTAGGTAGTACTGCATTAAGGGATACAAATATTGAGTAAGTCCAATTTTCTAAATAACACAAACCTCTAGTTATTCTAAGGACTTTATTTCCTTTCAGTTTGATGTTTATGGATGATGTTGTTGGTTTTGTTTGTTAAACATCAGCAGTCTACTCTCCAGTAAACATCTCATGTAAATGTGCCCAATGTAACATACGATCCCTGCCCTGAGCTGATTGCATGGTAAGGGTCCAAACCTGGGAATGCTTTCTACCAGCTGTTCTCTGTGGTTGCAGTTAGAGCGGTGTGCTTAGTAAGAAGGGTTTATAGCATTGTGCCATAAATGGACAGCACAGAAAATGTCGAGACCCAAAGGTCACAAACTACTTCAAGATCGTTTCAGGCTGGACATAAGGAAGAACTTCTTTACTGTCCGAGCCCCCAAGGTCTGGAACAGCCTGCCACCGGAGGTGGTTCAAGCGCCTTCATTGAACACCTTCAAGATGAAACTGGATGCTTATCTTGCTGGGATCCTATGACCCCAGCTGACTTCCTGCCCTTTGGGCGGGGGGCTGGACTCGATGATCTTCCGAGTCCCTTCCAGCCCTGATGTCTATGAAATCTATGAAAATTTTAATTGACAAAACTTTAATAATAGTTGGCAGTTGGTAAGTGAGTGTTAACTTTTGAATTAACATTCATATTTGGGGGGTTTACAAGATAAGTGTGAATTAACTATTGGTTTATGTTCTGATGTTTCAGTCATAACAGATGAATATAGTAGATGTCTTGCTCTTAGTTTGTTGACATTTGATATAGGCGGTGTTGAAGAACTTGGAGGGTATCATTAGCAGGGATCCTGGTTTTCTTGATTTAAAAAAAAAAAAAAGCAAGCAAATTCTCTGATTTAAAAACTCCAAAGTGAGTGTTTTTCTATGATTAAAATGAAACACCACTATATCTATATACATATATCTATATATCAGTTGAATACAATGTTTCATTTTAAAGCAATTTGGAAGCCTACCAGTGCCTCAATCACTATATTAAAATAAATTATAAATACCTATAAATTTTGGTGTTTGATTTGGGGTTTTTTATCATGAAAAACCAGAGCTCCCCCTGCCCCTTCGCTCACCAGGATGCAGGTCCAGCTGTGGCTGCCCTCTCTGCCCCCCACCCCCCCAAATGCATTGTGGTGCTGAGCAGCCCTGACATGCCATTGTCCCTCACTTCCCACCCACAGCCCCTCACCCCCCAACCATGTCAGGGGGCCCCCAGCTGCCAGGACTACAGGGCCAAGTACCTGGGTCCTCAGCCTCCTGCCCCCTTTGGCAGTGCTGGAACCCCGGTTGCTGCCCATGGAAGGCGGTGGCTACTGTGGCCGGAGCAGAGTACAGATCTCAGCTCTCCCCTGTAGCTTGCACACCTGGAGCAGAGCCCATGGGGAGGGCAGATGTGGGTTCGTGGCAATGGGCGCAGGGTTCCCTGCCCTACTGCCCTCCTTCGGGGCCTTTTCAGCCTAGCAGGTGGGGCCCAGCAGGGCAGAGTGGGGTAGGGAGGCTTGGTTCCATGGCTGGGAGCACCATGCTGCCATGGGGACTCTCCCCCTACCCACCCAGCAGTACCAGCAGGCATGACTGCACTACCACTCCCACTGCTGCTGGGCAGGCAGGGGGTGCCTCCTGATGGTGGCACAGGGCTCCTGGCAGTGGTACTGAGCCTCCCCACCATGCTCTACCCTGGGTCCTACCTGCTGGGCTGTGGAGGCCCTGGGGGCAGGACAGCAAGCTGTGGAGCCCTGAGCTCATAGCCACCAGCTTGCATCTGCCTGTGACAAATCTGGGGGACATGGGCCCCCATTCCTCCCTGCGGGAGTGCATGCAGAGGCGGGGAGCCAGCACCCCCACCCCCCTGGACGAGCTGTCCATGGTTTCGTCCCCCTCCCTAACTGGGCCCTGTAGATGTGCATTCCTGGCTCTGGGCCCAAAGCCCCCAACTCCCTCCCTCTCTCACTATGGGGACCTCAGTTTCCCCCCAACCCTCTCCCCCCCAGATTTAACTGTGGGGAGCGACAGGAGCTGCTCTTTAGGCTGCTTGGCTGCCACGTGCATGTATGTGCATGCACGTGGTGCCCTCTGCTTGATTGCCCTCCTTCCGCTCCCTCAACCCCATGCAGGCTGGAACTCTGCCAGTCTGCAAGGGGAACCCTGCCACTTCCTGTGTTTTTCTCCTTTAAAGATGAAAATGTGTGTGTTTTCTCCTGAAAAGGAGAAAATGTGTGTTTTACCATGAAGAGAAAATCCGGATCCCTATGAATTCAGTGGCCCTGGTTTTCTCTGTTTTAAAAATTGCAAATTCTCTGATTTAAAACCCACAAATCCACACTTTTTCGATATATAAAAAAAAGTGTGTGTCGGCTGAACATGATGTTTTATTGATGTACTTACAATTTTAAAGCAATTTGGAAGCCTACCAGTGCCTCAGTAATGATAATAAATAAATTCTAAATACCTTTACATTTTGGTGTTTGATTTTGAGCTTTTATCATGGAAAGTCAGAGCTCCCCTTGCCCTCTTTGCTCACCAGGACGCAGGTCCAGCTGCGGCCGTCTTCCCCACACTGCTTTGTGTTGCTGAGCAGCCCTGATAAGTCAGTGCTCTGCCCATGCCATTGCCCCTCACTCGTCACACACAGCTGCCTGCCTCCCTGAGCCCTGCTGGCCTTCAGAGCTATGGAGCCAGGGACTTGGGTCTGCAGCCCCCTACCCCCTGCAGCAGCCCCCTACCCCCTGCAGCAACCCCCAAGTCTCTGCTGCTGCATGTGGGAGGTGGCAGCTGCTACTGTGGAGGAGAGCCCAGCTTCCCCACCCCCACAGGCGGCATGAGCAGAGCCCATCGAGCAGGAGGGGAGTGCGGGCTGCCTGCTGTGGGCTTGGGCTTCCTGCCCTGCTGCCCTGAGGCCTCTGTGGCCCAGGGGGTGGAACCTGGTGCAGCAGGGTGGAGTGGGGAGGGGAAGCTGAGTGCTGCTGGCACGGGCCCCTTGCTGCCATGGCAAACATCCCCTGCCCACCCAGCAGCAACAAAGGACAGAACTCGGCACCACCACCCCTGCTGCTGCCAGGCAGGCAGGGGACACTTTGCCATGGTGGCACAGGGCTCATGGTGGTGGCACTGAGCTTCCCCACCCCACTGTGCCCTGCCATGCTGGGTTCTGCCCTCTGGGCTGCAGAGGCTCCGGGGGGAGGGCAGCAGGGCAGGGAGCCTGAGTCCACAGTAGGCAGCCTGCCTCTGCCTCTGCCGTGCACACATCTGGGGGGCACATGCCTCCCATACCCCGCCAGGAGTGTGTGCAGGAGTGAGGAGCCAGTCCTCCTCCCTCTCTTCCCGCCCGCCCGCCTGCCGCCCCGGATGAGCTGCCCATGGCCCCTTCTCGCTCCCTGCCTGAGCCCTGCGACCATGCATTCCAGCCCCGGGCCCCAAGCCTTGCAAGCCTCCCTGGCTGGGCACTAGCGGTAGCCCTAGCCCCAGCCCTGCCCCATTCCCTCCCTCACTATGCGTGCCTCAATACCCTCCTTCCTCTGACTTACCTGCAGGAGCTGCTCTCCAGATTGCCTGGTGGCCATGCACATACGTGCATGTGTACATGCTCGTGGCTCCCTGTGCCTGACTGCCCTCCTCCCAATTGCCCCAACCCCTTGCAGGCTGAAACTCTACCAGCCTGCAAGGGGAAACCCACTGTTACCCATGTTTTTCTCCTTAAAAGAGAAAATCTGGATTTTACTGTGTTTTTCTGTGGTGAACGGAAAACCTGGATCCCTGCTGATCATCAACCTCTGTTGCTGCTAAAGTGCTCCCTGTTTCTTTTTGCTTTGTTTAGTTTCCCTCTTACTTATGGCAAGTCTTTAAACACACAGGATTTTCTTTAAGTATTATTCAGCATTAGCAAGGATTCCATAATTGCCTTCAGTATTGAATTGCTTTAGATAATGTTTATTTCCCAAGAACTTCTAAGCTCACAATTTTTGCATCAGCTGCTGTCCAGTCTCTTATCTTCAGCAAAGAGTCCAAACCTGCAAACCATCCCCATTGTCTCCTGCTGCAATTCCATGCGATGTGGGTGCAGGATGGGGTTCAAACTGATGAAGAAAAATGGGAAAAATACCAGATGACTTGGTTTTGAATTTTTATACATAAATGATAATGTCTGCATGAACCTTTGCTCACACAAAAGAGAGTACATTGAATTGCTTTTAAGTATAGGGTTCTGGAAGAGCATTTCTGTATTCAGTGCTATTAATAAAGGAATAGTTTTTTCTGTAATGGTGAACTTACAGTAACTTCTGAAGGAAATAACTATTTAGTATTTAGTTTGGAACACTATATAATGGTAAAACTCTTTTAATCTGAACATTTAGCAATATTTCAGTTGTCCCAGAGACCTGAATATTTAAAGAAAAGAGAATGCACAGAGCAGCTTCTTCAATAGTAATAGAAGAAAAATCTTCCAGTGTTGGAAAATTACAGGCTGTGTAGGTGTTGAAATGCCTGCTGCTTCAAATTCTACATTGGCAGTAAGCCAAACAACTGAGGAGTTCTACTTAAAGGGGAAGGTCCTGCTTTCCTATAAATTTCTAATTCACAAAGCTAGTTGTATTTTCCCATATTATTGGCTGCTTAACTATTGAATTTGAAAAGACAAATCATTGTCCTTCAGCTGTGTAATGCTTTTGTTTCTTTAAGATTTGTTTGGAATTGTGCCATTAATGTGATAAACTTTAACAAGCCTACAAAGCTATTTTACACACATACTAAGATGAGCACAGGTATAAAGTGTTATTTAACTAAAATAATGAAACTATCACTTAAAAAGCAAGCTATAAACAGCACAAAATTATTAATCAGTAAGCAAACCTAGTTGCAATAGCCAATTTAATATCATCCTTTCATTGGTTTGAAAGATTTTTTGGATGCTCTTTGTTTTTAAATAGGGGCTTAAACATCTGTTCTACAAACATTGTGGGGCTAACTTTATTAACATTCCCTTTTTAAACTTTCTCTTCTCTAATTTACTTTTCACAAATTTTGAATGGATTTTAACAATGGGTTTGAAAGAGCTTTGGCTTTTCAAAACTGGCTGACAACTTGTTTGCAGAAAACATTTGCAGCTGAGACATTGATGTCCTAGTGGAGGTTTAGGTATTTAAAATTATGATAATTAGCTGTAAGATTCATCTTAATGCTTTGTGGGGGGGACACGTGAGGCCAGCAGCACTGGCCTCACCCCCTACTCCATTCCCTATGTCCCCACCATCATGGTGGCGTGCTGCCACTGCCACCTCCTGTCGGTAACGCTCTTGGAGCATGCTGATTGGTTACTGAAATGACCAGAGTACTCCAAGATTGTTATAGACAGACAGACAGACAGACTAAGCCCTTTATTATATTAGAATACTCTGGTATTATGAATTTTGTAAATATTTCAGTGTTGTTGGCTGAATGCTCAGATGATGATAAAAATCTGAATTGTATAAAATAAAGTTTTAAATTACGCTTAACATTCCTAAGATTGCTGCCATGATGGAAGTGAAACATGCTGGTGGCCAGCTAGTTCCCATTTTCATTCAATGCTTCTGTGTAACTAGAAGGACAATTGTGTAAAGCTTTTATATATTTGAAGTACAGTACAAATTAATTCAGACCGTAACCTTGTGAAGCAGTTAGGCAACTATTATGTCCAGTTTTAATGATGAGGATGTTAGATGGAAGGACTAAAACTATGATCCTACAATGTATCGACTTGGATTAAGACCACTTATCAAGTAATTCTTATGGATGGGAATTAAAGGCAGGATTTGCTGACCTGCAACCCAAAGGATCTTCCTTCAGACCAGGCTGTCTCAATAAGAAGCAACAAACAGTATGTGAAAATGTGAAGTAGCCATGCTTGACAAAAAAGGTCACCTGTGACTTGTCACTCTTACAACTATATCTCGTTTTACCTGATTTTTGTCTGTAAGTAGTTTTAGTTTCATGTTGGCTACTGTTCTCAACAAATGTAAAATGTATTCACTATTTACTATAAAATAAATACATCAGATGAATATCATTTCCAGTATTTGTCTACTGCCTTTGACTAGAAGAGTGATTCTCAAACTGTTTAGATTCAAGGCTCTGCCTCCCTAAATTTTTCTGAATTTGGCAGCACTCTGGATGCGAGTGAAACCGTTTCACCCCATGGCAGCAGAACCTGGAGATGGGTACTGGGTGGCAGAGCATGAGGCATGTTGGAGCCAAACTGCGGTAGAAACCTGCCTGCATAATGTAATGTAGGCACTTGGCTTTTCTGCTGTAGACATTGCTTAGTTCACCTCTGGGGCATTTCCTGAAAACAGAGGCATGTGCAGTTTCACCCCATATTGGTATTGGAGCCACCCTCGCAGGTTTTCACAGGTGAGAACCAATGGCATATGGTATTCATAGGGTACAGTAGGGGTTTAAATATTCTAATGTTGTTTTTAATTATTTTATACTGTTGGTGCTAATTGAAGTGAAAAGGGAGATGAGAGGGTTGGCACTTTCTAAAATCAGTTACTTTATTTAAGTCCATTCACACACATATTTAACTCCACTCCCACAGGTATCTATTGTGAAATTGGTGGGAGTACATGTAATAATAAAGTTAAGCACATACCTTAGGGTACTGTTACATGTTGATCTTAACACATGATAATTGCACTTACACTGCTAGTGTCCAAGCACTGAAGCAGTGAAGCACATGTTAATTGCTATCATGGCATAGTAAAGTTAGGCATTTCCAGAGAGGAGTATCTCCAGATCCTTTACCTAATATCTTTTGCGCTAATGTTGGACTGCTCCACAGAGTTAATATGATTGGGGAACTCTGAGGTGGTGGGGGAAGGGTGGGAACCTGACCATCTTTCATTCTTTCTCCCTGCCTCCACTCCCACTGCACTGATGCCTTGCCAGTTCAAGGCTCCAGTGCAATGTAAAGGCTACAGGCAGGCTGCAAGGAGTTGCACTGGCATGACATGGGGGCTGGTCCCAGCTCCTGCATTGCACAGGAGCCTGTTCAAGGGCTGGGACTGGCTCCTGTGCTGTCGTGTCCCACTGCCAGTCCTGGAACCACACTGGAGTTGGTGCCAACCCTGGCACTGACGGGCTTCATTGTGTTGTGGGGGTTAGGTGCTGGTGTCACTCCCAGCCCCAGCACTGCTCTGGAGCTTTGAAGTGGCTCCCATGTATCTTGGGTCTAAAACTGAGCTGGTGTTGCTCCCAGCCTCCACACTACACTAGAGCCTGGAACTGGCTGCATTGCAGTCCCAGGGCTGAGAATCAGCTGATTTTTGGTCTCAGTCCTGGGACTGCACCCAAGCCAGTTCAAGACTTTGCAGTACTACAATCTATATTTAGATCATAAATACAAATTATAGTAAGCATTAACGCAGAGTTGAAGAAAATATGGCCTGTGGACTTGTCTGGCCCACAGTGGGTCCCTTGGCCCCACCCAGCCCAGGCACCAGGGGCTGCCTAGGTCATGGCATGTGCAACCAGTCCTGCCAGCCCTGGGTACATAGTGGGGTGGGGCTGCATGGCAGCTCGACTTCACTTCCCAGCAGCTAGGGATGTGAAAGGTTAAATGATTAATCATTTAACTGATAAGCAGCTAGTTTACCAGTTATTGTTTAATTCGGGACAGCGCACAGTCTGGCAGGGAAGGGAAGCTGCACAGTGCCCCAGCAGGAGCCAGAAGGTGGCAGGCCAGGCAGGAGAGGGGTGGGAAGGCAGAGGGGTGAGGGGGTGGGGACTAGAACAACTGACTGCCAACACCCAGGAAACAGCCAACCTGCTTAAAGGGTACTTTGCTTTGGTTTTTCACCAGCCGAAAGGGACCACCCTGCCTAACATGATGAGGGTGAATTTATATCCAGCATCTGTGTAGACCTTGTAAAGCATCACCTTGAGAGGCTGGACACCTTCAAGTCACCTGGTCCTGACAGCTTGCACCCCAGAGTACTTAAAGAGCTGGCAGGCATCATAGCCCAGCCACTAGCAAGGATATTTGAGCACTCGTGGCACTCAGGTGAAGTACCCAAAGATTGGAAGAAGGCCAACGTGGTGCCTATCTTCAGGAAAGGGAGGAAAGTAGATCTGGGGAACTACATGTCAATCAGCTTTACCTCAATCCCTGCAAAGGTTTTGGAAAAAAAATTATTAAAGAGACCATTCTAGAGAAGCTGGGGGATGGCAACATTTTGAGGGATAGCCAGCACAGGTTTGTGGTGGGTAGGTCTTGCCTGACCAATCTCATTTCTTTCTATGCCCAGGTGATGTGTCATCTGGACAAGGGAGAAGAGATTGACGTCATATATATGGACTTTAAAGAAGCCTTTGATCTGGTGTCCCATGATCTCCTCATGAAAAAATTGGCCAACTGTGGCCTCGGCTACATCACAGTCTGATGGTTGGGGAATTGGCTCTGAGGTTGGACCCAGAGAGTGGTAGTTGACGGAAGTGAATCATTATGGCACTCCATGCCCAGTGGTGTCCCCTAAGGCTCTGTCCTTGGACCTGTACTCTCTAACATCGTTTTTAACGATGTGCACACTGGTGTCAGAAGTGGACTGGCCAAGTTCACTGATGACACTATACTTTGGGGTAGAGCATCCACACCCAAGGATAGGCTGGTGATCCAGGCTGACCTTGATAGGCATAGACAGTGGGTGGATAAAAACCTGATGGCATTCAGTACGGATAAATACAAGGTATTCCATCTTGGGGGGGGCGGGTAGAGGGGGGAGAAAGAAACGCGTCACACTTTTATAGGTTCGGCAGTGCTACGCTCACTAGCACCATGGCCAAAAGGGACTTGGGGGTCATGATTGACCACAAGATGAACATGAGCCACCAATGCAATGTCTCAGCTGGTAAAGTGAACAAAACTCTGCCTTGTATTCCTAGATGCTTCTCAAGCAAATCTCAGGATGTCATCCTCCCGCTGTACTCAGCCTTGGTGAGGCCGCAGCTGGAGTACTGCATCCAATTTTGGGCTCCACAATTCAAGAAGGATGTGGAGAAGCTTGAGAGAGTCCAGAGGAGAGCCACATGCATGATCAAAGGGCAAGAGAATAGGTCTTATGAAGAGAGGCTAAGAGCCATGGGACTTTTCAACCTGGAAAAGCGCAGGCTCAGGGGTGACCTGGTAGCAGCTTATAAGTATATAAGGGGTGTGCATCAGGATCGGGGGGAATGCCTGTTCACCAGAGCACCCCAAGGGATGACGAGATCCAACTGTCATAAACTCCTCCAAGACCGTTTTAGGCTGGACATAAGGAAAAACTTCTTTACTGTCTCTGAGCCCCCAAGACCTGGAATAGACTCCTTCCAGAAGTGGTGCAACCATTTACTCAGGACACTTTTAAGAAACGTTTGGACCCTTATCTTGCTAGGATCCTTTGACCCCAGCTGGCTTCTTGGTGGTGGGGCTTGGGGCCTGGAAGGCGCAGCCACAGGGCCCCATCAGGGAGCAGGGTGGAGCTGCAGATGCCTTGTCCAGGAGCTAGGGAAACATGCCTTACGGATCTGTGCACAGATGGGTTGCCTGCTGCGGGCTCAGGCTCCCTGGCCTGCTGCTCTCCCCCTGGGGTCTCTGTTGCCCAGCTTGCAGGACCTGGCACGGCACAACAGGGCCGAGCAGGGTGGGGAAGCTCCTTGCCTCTGCAAGCCCTGTGCCACCATGATGAAGTGCCCCCTGCGTGCCCAGCAGGAGTGGGGGTGGCAGCATGGAGTTGTGCCCTTTGCTGCTGCTGGGCGGGCAGGGGATGCTACTCAGGGTGGGTAGCTCTTATAAAATACTGCAAGGTTTCAACCTCCAGAGTAAGGTGCGTATAGGACCTCTCAAAACCCTTAGCCCCCACTGTCTTGTGGGTACTTTTTGATTGGAGAAAGGCTAAGGGATATCACCTTGATAAAAACGTGCCCTTGCTGTGGCGTTAGGGAATCAGCAGCAGTTCTTATCTGTTGCTCTCTGGCAGAAGCTACAACCATTAGCTAAACATCTGGACTGGGTCTGGCCTTTGGGTTCGGTCTCAGTGGTCTAAAGGTGGAGATGGTAGGTCTTGAGCAGCCTCCACTTCTCCATGCTTTTGCCTAGGCGTATGTGTAGAAGGTCTTGGCGTGATGGTTACAGGACTCCATATGGGCAGATTGATCTGACTAGACGTCTTACACATACACCATAATCCAGAGGATTGATGGTTACCTACTATATTTTAAAATAAATTTGCAGTCTTACCAAAATGATTGTTGGGACAGGATATAGTATAGAGAAGTATTTTAGACTATTGAGACTTGGTATGAATTTTAAAGATGGTGTAAGAGGGAAGTTGTAGTGATGATGATACAGAAATTATGCGAGAGGCAAGGATTTCTTAGGGTGATTATCTTTTATTGGACCAAATATAGTTAGGAGAGAGAGAAGTTTTCAAATACAAGACATTTTTCAGGTCTTTTTTGAATGTCTTACATTCAAAAACTTTTCCAAATTTCTCCCAACTACACAATTAGTCCAATAAAAGATACCGTCGTAAAAAATCATTGTCTCTTGTATTTTAAATATTTGTTCAGTCATATTATGCATTTGATGATGTGGTGCTGGAAACTTTGTGGTTATGTCCCCAAAAAACTGTTTACGTTATTAGTGTACCTGGGTGAGACTGAGCTTTTTGGTTATTTAAAACTGTCTTTGATTTGTTCAGGAAAACAGATTGCAGAACCTTGAATAAGAAATTGTTAGCATGAGTTAAGGCTTTTAGTTTCTCATTGGGTACTTGGGTATCCATGCTTTCCTCTGGTGGGTGAGTCCAGTATTTTAGGAGTTTTTCAGCAGCTCTCTTGCTGGATAGATCTTGATTCTAACCCCTGCCTCCCCTTCTTGCTGTCATCACTCTATTTCCTTCCCCATGTATTTTCTATGCCCCTTCCTCACTTTTTTTTCTCTTATTTTCCCCCCTGCTTTGTTCTCTGTACTGTTCTGTGCATTTCTTGAAGGTGTTTTGCTGTCATAGAAGTTAAGCAGTGTAATTTAATCTACTTTTTCCTATTCAGCTGTTGTTTGTTTAATCCTTGTTTATTGTATGGAAATAATCTTAAAAAAAATATATATTTTCTATCATGATGTATAGATTGTAATGTATTTTCCATCTGTACTATATTCTACTATTGTCTTCCGTCTCTCCAGCACACATGCAGTTCTTTGTCCTTCCTTGTTTATCTGTGGAATCTTAAAAATAACATCATGACATACTCCACTTGTCTCATTAGATACATTTTCTTTTCATGTTACTGCATGTACAGACTGTCAAACTCACTAACTTCCTAACTTACTGACTGCTGCTGGTCGAAAAAAAGCTGCACACTCTGAGATGCATCTTTCTTGGGCTCCTGAAAGGAAGGAGCTTGCAACATTTAACGTTTAGGCATCTGGCCCTAAGAGTAGAGCCCAGAATCTTTTAAGTGTCTAGGCTCTCTACTCTCTCTCTCCAAGTTAGGCACCCCCAAAATGTGATCCAAAACACCCAGGAAACTCCACAGGGTACAGCCTTGTTTTAAGAAAAAAAACTGAGTGCAACTGGAATCATTTGGTGTGTGTTCAGTGATTGAGGTCCTCAAGGATTTGTGACTGTTTCTGGATGCAAAATGAGCTTAGGCACCAGTTGCTCATCCCTGCAAAGACCAGGACAGTTCTGAAAATGTGGTCACCTGGAAAACATTAATGTCAATCAGGGAGCTCCCTGTGGAGTATTGGTCCCCCCAGGATTATATGACAGATGAGCTGGGATATTGAGGATTACAAATTTGACTTTGTCGGGACCGAGGGTTGGTCTGAGGCTATGGCCAGTAGCCCGGACCGTCAGGTGGGGTTTTTCCACGACGGAGTAGTTAGGCACGGAAGCGTATTGGTTTTACAAAGAAAGCTTTACTTACACTGCCGATGGTCACAGTGCAGGGAGGAAACTTGCTTTAGTTGCAGTTGCACACAAACAAACACAAGTGAGATCTCTTCCGAACCGCACCGAACCGAGATGAGTCGTCGATGTACAACTCCACGAGCGCTTCACGTGGGGGATACGTCAAATTTCCACTGTGACGGGGAGTGGCTAAGAGCTGATCAGGCCTCTATGTCCTCCTCCAAGACACACGCGGAGTTTGCTAGGCTCCACAGCGCACTTAGAGTTCCCCACGAGATGGTTGTGGAGTCCTCCAACTTGGGCGGAAACTGCTCTAACCTTTTGTATGGCTAGCGAGCCAATTGCTAGCCGCCACGTAGGAATAATTTAGAATTGACCAATAGTGGGACACTAATTTGCATACATGTGGCGGGAACTCTTTTACACCGGGGATTTCTCTCTGCAGCTGAGAAATCCACCGTGCAAAGAAAGCTCCATGTGGCGGGAAAATTCCAATGTGCCGAGGCACTAAAAATCATTGGGTTATGACATGCCTCCTTGCCGATGGCACAGCTGGAATTTTAAACCACATGTGCATCGTTTGAATCGTTATGAGCTCTCTCAGCTGGTTCATAAATTAAACGGTTAAACACAAATTCAGACAACAAAATAAGTTTGTCCTCTAAGGACCGAATCAAATAATAGCCAGCACTAACACACAGACACATAATTATATTCATAACCAGAAATTCAACTATCAGGACTTCAGTAGGCGTCATGGCGAAGTCACAAGTCAAGTCCTCGCTTCTTTAATGATGTTCTCTCTCTCTCTCTCTCGGGACTTCCCTCCACCATGCACTCTGAGTCCTGGACCTGTGAAAAGAAAATCCTCAAAACGATAAATTAACCTATATTACAATATTTACATGGAACCGTGCGCAATAGGGCAGTCAGCAAGATCTGCTGCCGCTTCCCGCTTTTCACAGCACACAATACAGGTGCTCGGGCACGGCTCCGCTCTGGACGATTTTTCTCTTTCACGCTCGTGGATACAACCGACGCGGAAGTGGATGGCAAACACCGCGGGGTTCTATCCACGCTCAGCAAGATGAAAACGTCGATGACAATGTCGAGGAGTCGTCATTTAGCTTGTCTGGATACTGAAAACCTAGTTCATAAGCCAGTTGCCATTGGCCTGCGTCTCCCAGGATTCGGAGCTGTCGTTTGGTGCGCACAGAATGGTTTATGAG
>NW_005842150.1:1262820-1264537 GCF_000455745.1 Alligator sinensis | reverse complement strand
CCAAACATGATTCGCTCTTCGGGCGTTCTCTGCGGCAACGGTAATAATCAGTTTCGCTGTGGCTTGCGCCCTGAGCCTCGATCGGGTGTATAGTAGATCGATGCTCCCAGTCGCTAGGTGTTCTCGACTTCATCAGGATGCGCAATCGCGAAAGCTGGCGCAAAAGGTTGCTTGCAGGTTGACAACCATGGGGTTGAGGAAAACTCGGAGGACGATGTTCTTTCCTCCATAGACCTCAACACAGACTCTTACGCTGTCCAGCTTTATTGGTACCGTTTTAGGATTTCGCAGATAGCGGTGAGGCCATGGTCCTCTCTGCTGGGATGGTGTTAGTCCCAGTACACATGCTCTGGGGTTCCAGGAGCAGTATGAGATCCCAACCATGGCCAGCAAAAGCTGCTCTGCGCTGGCTTTCTCCGGCTGTCCGCCATGCCATGCATGAGATTCCTGACTGACTTGTCCTGCGGGAAGCGCTGGAAGCAGAATGGGCCAGTGAGTGTTGAACGTCACTGTATTGACGTCGATGGCATACCCCCTACTCCACGAGGCCTGCCGGATCAGGAAGCTTGCTTCTTCTAGGTCTAACAGATTGGACCCAAATTCCACAACTAGGCGTCCCATCCACACGGCTAGGGTCTCCTCAGGTCTGATCTTTGACTCCTCGTACAGTTCCTGCAACTCAGTTCGAGTACGAGCATGATAGGTGGTAAAGCTTCACTCGATGGATCAGTTGCCTGGCAGGTCGGTGTCACAGGGCGAACTGCTGCTAGAGCCATTATTGATTCTGGTAGGAGGGGCGGATGCTCTCCCCCACTCGATGCCCCCTCCCCGTGGCAAGAAGGCGGGGCCGCCGGAGGCGACGTCACTTCAGTGGGTGGGACTGCTGGATGGATTCTCGTTCGTTCTTTTGAAGCTCTGCCCATCTTTTCCGGCTCCTCCGCGTGGCTCCCTTCTTGTTCGGCGCCATCTTGAAATGGCGTCTCAAGATCCTCTTTCACAGCCGCATCTTTAGCCGCCTGAACGGTTGCGAGCAGCTGGGCTTTCAAACTTGCATTTTCCCGCATGAGAGTTGTCATAGCATGGACCATTGGACTTAACATCTTTCCCCTGTCGCACTTCGGGGCTGCCCGTTCAGCTGCGGCACGTCCCTCTGTCTCCAAACTCTCACGGAGATTGGACGGGAGCTCGCGGCTCCTCAATCTAGACAACACTGCTTGGGGAGTAAACTGGTCTTCTGTCTCCTGCACATGTCGCAGGCAGCGGGTATACTTTGGGTCGAGGGTCAGGTCTACTGTGCCCACCGGTTTCACTTGGGCTGAGGATACGGTGCCCCCTTCCTCTCGGGATCTAATAGGACCCGCTCTTCACCCATCGCACACCCGAAAGCTCCGGGGTGAAAATGTGCTTCCTTTTCTTCTCCCTTCAGCGAAAAGTAGCCGCTGATGGGCCTTTCTCCCGTTCCGCCCACCTGATGGTAAGCAATATGCGCCTCTAATTCTTCGGCGTCTGTTACATGCCGTTTTCCACTGAGCCAAGGGCAGTTTTTCACTTACTCTAACTCCATCGTGTCTCCCCCGCATCCTGTTCATGACGCCATGTCGGGACCGAGGGTTGGTCTGAGGCTATGGCCAGTAGCCTGGACCGTCAGGTGGGGTTTTTCCACGACGGCGTAGAGTTAGGCACGGAAGCGTATTGGTTTTACAAAGAAAGCTTTAAT
>NW_005842150.1:1256322-1262644 GCF_000455745.1 Alligator sinensis | reverse complement strand
AGCTGATCAGGCCTCTATGTCCTCCTCCAAGACACACGCGGAGTTTGCTAGGCTCCACAGAGCGCTCAGAGTTCCCCACAAGATGGTTGTGGAGTCCTCCAACTTGGACGGAAACTGCTCTAACCTTTTGTATGGCTAGCGAGCCAATTGCTAGCCGCCACGTAGGAATAATTTAGAATTGACCAATAGTGGGACACTAATTTGCATACGTGTGGCGGGAACTCTTTTACACCGGGGATTTCTTTCTGCAGCTGAGAAATCCACCGTGCAAAGAAAGCTCCATGTGGCGGGGAAATTCCATTGTGCCAAGGCACTAAAAATCATTGGGTTATGACAGACTTTAGGCATCTCTGTCCTTTTTGGAACTGGTCCATAACCTTGAACATGCCTACATACTACAAGAAGCTCAGGGGGCCTACCCGTTGGGTTTATTCTCTGCACACTGGTATGTTAAGAATCAACTCACTCAAACTCATCATCTCTATTAGGAAGCAGCCCTGACACTCCAGTTTGAAATATCTTTTATTTAAAATAACTTCTGTTTTTTTCCAGAAGTATATACTTAGGATATTCCATACTAGAAACAACATATTGATTTTTTATTTATTTTTTGTAATGCTTGTAGTGGAAGTTATTCTTTAGTGTAGCTTTCCATTATGTTACCTCTTTATAGTTTCAAGAAAATAGCTGAATGTGTTTTGTTCTTTTTTTTTGTAAGCTCTGGTCAAGATATCCAAGGAACAAGTGTGGTTGCAAATCTTCCAGTCCTTATGCGACTGAATCCTGCAGAGACGCTTCGGAGGGTTTTGCCAAAAATCAGAGTAAGTTGGCATGCACCAAGATTTGAATTAACAAGATTTTTTTTTGTTAATAAAATTATTGTAATCAATAAATTAATACTGTAAATACAGTAGCTGAAACATGGTATAGTAACAGTGAAGTTCATACTTCTGCCATGGTAATTTGGAGAAAATGAACTGTATTGATTTTCTTTAGCAGTTTGCATATATATAATTGAATTATAGATTTTTGCTACTCATCAGTCCTCACAATTAGTAGACTTCTTTTCCTCAGGAAAACGTTTGTAAAATTTTAACCATTCTGCATTCTTTTTTAACCAGTAAAAAAGCTGGTTACTGTGAAGTTTACTATTGTTAGCTAGCCTTTGGAGGTATATTTGCCCATGTGTTCATAATGGTATACATAATTTCCTCAACCATGTTCCATTTTCTGTGAGAGAAACATCAAGAGTTTTCCTGCTGCCCTTTAGAGTTGTACTTTTTTTGCTGTTAGCTTTCTGAATCATGTGACACACTCAAAACCCTTTAATATGGTAGTTTTGAAATTTCTTAAAATAACTGAACCTTTTCACATCACTTCTGCGGAACTCCTACCCTTATCCTATGAGGCACGTGGAGCCAGGCATCTTGGTCCAGCAGTGGCCTCCTGACCCACTCCACCGCTGCCCCCAACCTCTTTGGAACCTCTGACCTATTGCAGAACCCCACAGTTTCACAGAACACAGGTTGAGAAACACTGCTTTAATAAGTTGTAATTAGTTATGGCAAAGGCATGCATGAGAAGCAAGGTTTGTTTAGGAGTTTCTTTTATTGGACTAATTACATATGTAGGACAGAGGCTTTTGGGCACAAAATGCCCTTTGTCAGGTCTTGGAAGTAGATACAGCCTAAGTTAAATACCAGGTAAAACAATGATTTGTTTTAACTCCATTGTGTAAATGTAAATGCTCACTTAATGAAAAGCAGGAGGGCAGTAAACCAGTGGAGCAAAGAAGACTTATCAAACATGACTAAACAAAGTAAGGAGTAAATGAAAGTTATACAGTTGAGCTGTATCTATGTCTTTTCCAGACCTTTTCCATTCACTGTGGAAAAACACGGGACATGGCAGGTTTCCCCTTGCCAGCTGGCAGAGTTCCAGCCTGCAAGAGGTTTCAGGGAGTGGGACACAGGGGGCATCATGCGCGTGGGGAGGGGGTGGATATGGGCTGCAGGCTCGGGGCTCCCCGTCCTGCTGCACTCTCCTTGGGAGGCCTGTGCTAGCCACACCACCATGGTGAGCCCACCCCCCTCCCCTCTGTGGGCTCCACTTGGCTCTTCTCTGGCTGTGCTGCCAAGGGGTGGGGGGGAGGGGGTGGGAGCCATCAACTTAGTCCGTCCCCCTCCCCCAGCAAAAATAAAAGTACGTATTTATGCTCCCAACTACATAGTTAATCCAATAAAAGGCATCACCAAACAAACTTTGCTTCTTGCAGAGTCCTTGAACCATCATGACTGTAACAACATGATAACCATATTTATATGTAGCAAGGATGTATATTGATGTACAAAAAAAAGTGTGTGTTTTTCAGTTAGTCTTTCACAGTTGAAAAGACCTGTTAAGATGCAGGCTAGTGTGTCTGAAGCCCCAATGTGCTACAGTTCAGTCAGGTAGCATAGCTTTAAAGGTGTTGTTCTGCATCTTGTAATCCTTTTCAATCAGTTTGAGGTAGTTGAGCTAACCCACTTGAGAAACACATTATTTTTTCTTCTCAGAGTTGGAAAGGACCTGAAAGGGCCTCTAGTCCCACCCCCAAAATGGATTCAGGCTGTAGAACATGGGACCAGGTTCCACAAGGATTTGCACTTAGGTTTCAGGATCCAGAGTCCAGAGGGCTGACCATTATGCCATGGAATCAGCTATAAAAACAAAATCTAGGAGTTTTTAATGATGGGATATATCTGCCATGTCTTTCATTGGTTCCTGTTTCTGTTGATGGAATGCTAGCAAGCTGGAACTTTTTTACTTTGTTTTTTTGCAATTGAATTAAATCTTTTTAATAAAATCACAGCTTTCTAATTTGAATTTGGTCCCTAACATGCAGTTTAAATAGGGTTATCTGTTTTTAAAAAAACAGATTTTACTGTATTATTTGCTATACTGTGTTTAAGTGTAACAATAACTAGTTGCTGCTTTTCACTGTTTTAAGTGTTGGATTAGATAATACATAAATTGGACACCTGGTGTCTCATACTTAAGTAAATGTTCAAGTCAAGTCAAAGGGAGCTGATTTAACAGTGATGGATATAAGTTCTTGCAACAACCTAAAACTATGCTACTGATTAATTTTATATATTAATCTTGTGAAGAGTTTAAGAGTTGCCACTGTTATGGACTCAGCTCACTTAAAAATCTCAGGTTCTTTGAGGCTTCCATTGAAATGCAGGTAGAAAATGTTCTTTGCTCTGTCTGAAGCTGCAGAGATTTTGAACGTGATAGACATTCCTAATCAGTAACTTCTCAGGTGGAGATACTTTTTTTTTTTTTAATATTCAGCAATCTGTCTGGGCACACTGACTTTTAGAACCTGTTCATGATAAGGTTTTTGCTCATGGAATAAATTTATAATTAATGGAAGTAAGATTTCCAGAGTTCCTGTTAAGTGAGTTGATCAGGAGTAAATTCTAGTGTAACTTATACTTCTTTGGCACTTCTATTACTAGAATTTCTCTCAAATAAAGATTACTTTATTTAAGAGGAAGAAGCTGATGACTTAGCACTGACATTTTAGAATGTCAAAATTCTGGTACTGAGTTCCAGAGGATTCAAAAGTGTTGAAGATTGGGTGAAATTGCAGAGGTCATTTGTACTTCACTCTGGTTCTAGTGTTTTCTTGATGGTTAAAGATATCCCCCCAAAAAAGAGACAAAAAGTGATAGAGACTACACTGCAGATCACTTTTGTCTAGGTTATAAAGGCTGCCAGTACATTCAGATTTAATTGGTCAGGAACCGGAGGGGCGGGAGGGAGTTATGTTTGTTTTGGATGGAGAAAAATACAACACTGGCTTGAGAATTGCTCTTGGAAAACTTAGTTTTGAAGATCTGATTTGGGACACTTGTAGTAATTTTGTGACTAACCCTAATTTTGAGAATACATTTCAAAGGCCTTTTTTCAAATATGCATGTTCTAGAAGTTGCATGAGATTTGTCAGGTTGAAGGTCCTGTCAACTAAAGTTGTATATTCACAGAATGAGTTAGTAAACAGGGAGAAAAAAAAATTACCTTTTCATGTTGCTTTGGTAGTCCAAATTATCCATGATTTGAAGGGGACTCTATAGAAACCAGAAGCCACTTTTTCATGTATGTAATTTTTTTTTTTTTTTTGGTTTCAATTTAGTGAGGTTTGTTGACAAATTTCATTTGTAGTGGTGGCCTTCGTGTTATGTGTATTTTAGGCAACTCTTCACTAAGAAATAGGTTGAAATTATGTATTTTGGAAAAATGGAAATAACTACATACTAATCTGAACAGAAGGGTTGTATATTCTCTTCGGAGTCTTTTGATCCACCTAATACTCTTGTACTTAGAACCTTTTTAGAAATTAAGTAAAAACAATTGTTTCTCTGTATTTTCCATTATCACATGCTCAGCGATGGGCTGAAGGTAATCAGTAATATAGCAAGGAGAGTAGAATGGTAGAACTTATATCTTCTGATATTTTCATAAAATGGTCTTCTATTCACCAAGGGCATATTGGGGAAAGGGGTAAGAAGAGAGAGAGTGTGTGAGCGCTTTTGTCTTTTTGAAGTAGTTGACCAATTCAGAATAGATTTTATTACCTTAAGACGGTGGTTCTCAACCTTTTTAAATACTTGCTCTTAGTTTTTACCCTTTTTTGACAACAGACAAATAATAGAGCAATTCTTCTGTTGTAAAGAACTCTGAATGATCACCACAGGTCAAAGTTTTTGATAATATGGATTCCTGTGTGAAGTCCCTAGGTTTATCTTGTGAATCATGTTTGCACGCCTAACAGCACTAACACTGAATGGCACTTGGCACCTTTGAAAGGATCTCAAGGTATCCCAAGGTGCTGCTGCATCCTGCAGCCTCAAGAGACGATCAGACACTGGAAAAATGGTCTTCAGTGTTTTTTATTTATTAAGTGATAATGTATCATACATTATGTAAAATACATAAGTATTTTACTCCTTTGATTATTGAACTTCTATGGAGACTAACTGCTTAAGCTGTGCTTATATCCCTCCCTTCAGCTTTACCTCGCCTTAAGCCTGGTGTTTTATACTTGCAATGTTAAAAAAAAATAAAGACCAACAAGCAGTGGTCAAATTGCCTGTGGAAATAGTGTCATAATGTATTCTTTTTTCTAGTATACTAAACTGTAAGGCACTTTGGGAGAGCTTGTCTAACTGTATCCTAATTACAATAGTTGGTCCAATAAAAAATACCACCCTAAGAAATCCTTGCCTCTCAGAACTTATAGTAATATCATTCTTTGCTGCTGGGACACAGATCCCGCTAGTTCATTGTGAGGTGTCCAGATTAAAAGAGCAAGAACAAATACATCAGCAAAACTCTTGCTCTGTAATTTATGCAGTCCAGAACATGATTACTTGGCAAGCATTATCCTCTAATATACATAAATGCATGCTCCAATACACATTTGTAATCAGAAGTGCATTTGATTCCATAGTACTTTGGGAATCGGAGCTGGGGGGCAAAAAAGGCACCAGTCACAGGGCTGAAGTGCCTATATACTAATGCTAGGAGCATGGGGAACAAGCAGGATGAACTAGCACTCCTGCTTGCAGAAAACACCTACGACTTAGTAGGGCTATCTGAAACCTGGTGGGATTCTTCCCACGACTGGGTGGTACATATTGAGGGTTATAGGCTGTACAGAAAGGACAGGGTGGGGAAGAAAGGGGGAGGGGTTGCGCTCTGTCATTGAGCAATATACTTCGACCCTCATCAAGATGGAATCGAAGGAGGAGAAAGTAGAAGGATTGTGGGTTAAGTTACGGGGGGGCAAGGAGAAAGGGATTTGGTGGTAGGGGTCTACTACAGAGCCCCACACCAAAGGGAAGAACTAGATTCGGGGCTCCTGAGGCAGCTCTCAGAGACCATAAAAACTAAGGGGGCGTTAGTCATGGGGGACCTAAACTACCGGGAAGACCCAGAAAGCAAACTCCCACCGTTCACCCACGTTCCTATCCTGCATACAGGACCTCCACCTGACGCAGGAGGTACACGGTCCCACTAGGGGGAATGCCTTACTGGACCTGGTCTTGGCAACAGGGGATGATATGGTAGGGGACCTACAGATTGGTGGTCACCTGGGGGACAGTGATCACCAAATAATAGAATTTACCATAAGGTATCGAGTGGGTAAGGTAACTAGTATGGTGAAAGTGCTAGACTTTAGGAAAGCTGATTTCAATGAACTCAGGCGATTAGTCAAGGACACACAGCAGAGTAGGAGTTTTGAAGAGATGGGAGCCCAGGAAGGGTGGCTGTA
>NW_005842150.1:1246718-1254531 GCF_000455745.1 Alligator sinensis | reverse complement strand
GCAGGGGGTCGGACTCGATGATCTATTGAGGTCCCTTCCGACCCTAGCATCTATGAATCTATGGATCTACAGGGATGCCTATAAAATACTTAGCATCACCTGTCAACTAGGGGTGCAGACAAAAGTGACAATTTTTGCCCAATCTGGCAACAGAAAGCAGTTTATAACTGTGACCAAACACAAGTGCATGGCTGCAAACAGCTTCAAAAAGGGTTGATTGCATGAAAATCTGACCCCTCCTTGCATGAGGTATCAGATAAGGATGTTTCAAAATGTAGCGTCTTTTGTAACTTGTCTGCCAAGCTTCCTGCCTGTCGCTGTTTTCAGAATTGGAGGGGGGAAAGGGAGTGGAGGCAGTTCAGTCTTTGGGGGGTGGGGGTGTTCACTCCCCCCTTGGAGGGTGGGGTTGGGTGAATTGGAGCCCCCCCAAGATGTGGGGGGGTGCGCTCCAGTTCACCCATCCCACCCTTCAGCACCATCTGGGGAGCCCCAAGAACGAGCTCCCTCTGCTGCCTTTCCCCCTCCCATCCTGAAAACAGTGAGCACTGACAGAGAGCCTGTCCATTGCTTTGGGAACCTGGTTGCAGGCTCCCAGCCCCAGCCACATTCCCCTGCCCCCTGGAACCAACAGTGAACTTCTGTTTGGTTTGGGGTAACACTGTAACTCGGAGTACTTCGCAAAAGTTGTTCTGAGTTACGGGTAGGAGCTGAACTTCTGTCTGCCCCCTAGGTATTCTCTCCCTTGATCTGTGTGAAGGAACTGTTGTTCTCTGATTCTGAGCTGAACAAATGACCACTGAAACAGATATGTTCAGAACTGAGGAATAAAATAGGCTGTCAAACTGTTTAAAGACTCACTGAGTCAGTGGTTCCAGCATCAGGTTTAGTAGTAAGGCCAGGTTAATAAACATTTTAGATAAAATTTCTTTGACAGAAAATTATGACTTGAGAATGCAAAGCAATAGAAAAGCCTGTACATTTACCACAGTTTCTCCTGTTAATGCCATGCACACTTCTGTCTCATTTTACACCCCCCCTTCTAAACTAACCTAATGACTTCCCAGTTTTTGACGTCTGTACTTAAAATACTGAATCCAAGATCTGAGATGTTCCTGATCCAATTATATGCTTTTAAAGTAGGAGATCCCCTGAAATTAAGGTGTGATGCAAATCAACCACCTTTCTTTTTCTTAATTTGATATTATACAGTTGAGATTCTTGTTTTAATCAAAGCTACTTTGCACCAACCTCTTCAGTGTTATTGCTTTTTTATTTTCTATTGCTTTAGCTTCTTAACTCTCTGAATTACTGTGCCTACATGGCTATGTCCAGATGAGCACGGCCATTTGTTTCCCTGCGGACAAGTAGCAGCGACCCCACCTTGCGCCACTGCTACTTTTTCCTGGGAAGCACCCATGTCACGTGCGCTCTGGTGCACGGCAGGTTACCCTGAGCAACTGTGCTGGCCCCAGCAACCTTGCCTGGGGGCCTTGGGGAGCTGTAGCTGCAGCTCTTCTGCAGCTGGGAGCCTGGCTGGCAGCTGGAATTTGGCTCCAACCCACTAGGCTCCGGTTTAGGGCGGCGTGCGCTGCTGCCACATTTGTGGCCCTCCTTTTTTTTGGTGTGGGGTTTTTTTATCCCCAGAATTTCCCCGGGTCAAAAAAATGCCCTGCGCTGCAAGGTAGCAGCATGGGGAATGCTTGCATGTCTGGTGTGTGGCACTGCAACTTGCGCACATCCATGCTGGTCTGGACATGGCCTGTATGTGGCAAAAATGAGATTTTGTTTTTTCCAATTTAGGGAACATAGTGAACAAACAGCTGAACATGAGCTAAACGTTGTAGCAAGAAAAGCCAATGTGATCCTTGGATATATAAACAAGAGATTAGTGAATAGGAGGAGTAGAGAGGTGACGTTTACCTCTGTATATGGCATTGATAATGCTGGTATTGGAATAGTGTTTATAATTCTGGTGTTAGGATTTTTAAAACAACATTGAAAAATTGGACAGGACAAAGAACAGATGCATAATACTCAAGGACCAGAGAAAATGCCTTGCAGTGAGAGACTTCTGAAAGAACAATCTGTTTAGTTTATCGAAAAAGAAAATGGGGAGAGAACTTGATTACAGTGTGAAAGTAGCTTCACGGGATGAAAATCCTGGTTATTATAGGGCACTTACTTTCACAGAGAGAAATACTGAGGCATAATGATTAAAAAATGAAGCCAAACAAAATCAAAATACAAATTAGGTACACATTTTTAACAGTGAGCATGATCGATTAGCCTTTGGAACAAACTATGAAAGGAATTGGTAGATTTTCTCACACTCTTTTTCTCTCTCAAAGTCTAAAGATTGAATTCTCCTCTGAAAGATATATTTTGATCAAACAAGTTTTGCTAAATACAGTGATAATGAGTGAGATTCCATGGACTGTGATATGCAGGGTGTCAGTCTAGAAGATCTTATGGCCCTTTCTGGCCTTAATCTTTATGAATTAAACTCTGTGAAATATATGTGAATGTTTTGACTTTCTGTTGATTCTAGTATATGCATTTTCTTTAAAGGCTTATTTGTTCTACTGGGTTTACTTTGCTTAACATACAAACAAAATAAAACAACCTTTTTTTCCCATTTTTTCTTGGGTTTTGATATGCAGTGGTCTTAGAGTAAAGTTTTAGCATGGACAGGTGCTTCTATTTATTATTTAGTTTTTTATTTTCCTAGTCTTTCTTCTGCTGAAGAAATACCACTGCTGATAATGTGTATCATCTTCAAAAGTGTACAGAAATGTGTATCATCTTCAAAAGTGTAATCCAATTCCATTTGAGATTAGTGTCAGTCTTCTCACTTCAAAGGGTAGTCAAATGGTCTATTTATCTCCCTTTTCCTTGATTTCACATCTGTAAAATAGGGTAATGGGACATAAGCACCTTTTTATACATTTAGATTCATATAAAAAATGAAAACAATGAGATTCAATGAATACTAAATAATAGGTACTTGGCCTTCATTGCTTTGTTCTCATTGTGCAGGACACTCGTTTTCTCATTTTGTGTATTTCAGTTTTCACAGAACTCTCAGAAATTATTCTTGTGAATCCTACGGATAAAACAAACTGAGAAAAGAGTATTTGAGGAAGAAAATTTTTGATTGGCTATATATTTAAAATATTATCTTCACTGGCTGGCAGAAACTGATAATCTTGTATATATAATTTCTAGAATTTTTCATGCAAGTGGAATTTTTTTCTTTTGAAATCTGTTTTTACTTAGTTAAAAAATTAACCACAGGCATTTTATGGCTGACACATTAAAGGATGTGGTCAATTTAATCTTGTTTAAGTGACAAAAAGTATGGTTGCATTTGGAGTGTCTGTGTTGTATGCTGTCTGTTTAATCAACAGTATTAGGCATTGTTTGAAATTTAACATCAGGGCATGCATATGAAATATTTTTGCATCCTCTACAGTTGAAAAGCAATGATATCTTGTAAAGGGTTTCTCCTCTGTAGATCCCCACCTTCTGGATATCTGCATGCACCTCCTCATGAACCTTGGTAATAATTGAAATGCAGATTAAGAGAAGGCTTAGACATACTCCTCAGTATTTATTCTGTGCAGCAAATGGCTCCTTTTATTTTGACATTGACAGCCTAATTCCTGTTTAACCTCCATGGTCTCTGTATCACCAGAAAGAGCTTTTTGTTGTTATTGGTTTAGTTGGGTTTGAAAGTGTATATTTAGCTGAACCTTTCCTTAATGCTGTGGTTGTAGAATAAAATTCTGCTGTGTTTTTTGTTTTGTTTTGTTTTGTTTCAGACCTCCACAGCCACTCACCTCGCCTATCCTAACAGTTAAGGGTCTGTATCTTCCTTCAGAAATCAATCCCCAAATAATCAAGTTTGACAGTATTTTGGTTTTTACAAGCTTGAGTAGGCATAGGTTCTGCTTCAGAGTTGTATTTCATTTACCTTTTTATCCCTCTCTAATCCATTCTAAAGTCATTTCAAAATATAATTATTTCCCTTTTTAAATTGTTTTTTTTTACCTCATTTGCCTGTCAATTAGTAATCTGTAGTTGGCATTGATAGGTTTTGCTTTTACAGTTTGAGGGGTGGAGGTGCTGGGGTTGCTTTTAACCCTTGTTTGCTCTCTAATGTGACTTCAGTCTCCATCTTAAATTATTTGTACTTCCATTCTTTTGTAATTTTTCTCAATCTTGTTTCTTTTGGTTCTTAATCAAAAAGTCTTGCCATATCAACACCAACATTCAGTTTATAGGTCACTTCCACTTATAACATTCTTTTGAGATGATTCTGTTGTTAAGGAACATAAAGCACATTTCACTACAGGTGATTTCCCCCCCCCACCATTTGTAGCCTTCCTTTCTAAAAAAAAAAAAAAAAAAAAAAGATCTTCAGTACATTCTGCATTTTGCTTCTATTGCTGCCTGAACTTAAGTTGTTGACCTTAGGTTTAGGGCAGTTTACCATAGCCAGTGAGTATTGTAAGCCACTCTGGGTGCATCTACACATGCATTTTACTGCAGAGTGGACTAATTAACTCCACAGTAAAACATCACATGTGCGCCAGTATTGGGCCTCAGTAAAATAATTAACTCTGCCGTAAGATAGTACTGTCGGGACAGTACTATTTTATAGTGGAGAGTAGTTTACTGTGCTGACATGCACGTGTAGACGCTGACCACAGGCATAAGATGCGCCCACTCAGCCCAGCCAGCTGGGGGCTTGCTCCACCCTGGCTCAAATTGCTGCTGTCCTTGGCGCATGTGTAGATGCTGTACCTGGGAGCAGTTTACTCCAGTGCAAACTGCTCCAGAATTTATTGTGTCGCATTAACTGCACATGTAGATACACCCTCTCAGTGCTTTTTTTTTTCTTTCAGAGAATGTGAATTTGTGACCTTAGGCTCCATCCCTTGACTAGGAAAAAAAGGTTACTTACTAGTAGCCATAATTCTCTAAATGGGTATCCTCCTCTGCAGATCTACACTTGCTTATCTTTGACCTTTGTGTCCTACATTTTTATTTCCTACTTGAAGTCTGTGGAACTGAAGTGGGGATGGAAGACCAATACATTTTCATAGGTGGAACTCTGCAGTTCTCAGTGCAGGCGTCAATTCAGGCACATGTTTAAGCAGTCTAGAAATTTACATTTCAATGTCTCCCGAGGTCCATGAGGAGGCACATCCAGAGAATGTGTTCTCACACATGCTTATCCAGAAGGTATGGATCTGTGGAGGAGATTATCTATTTGGAATCTTGAGTTATTGGTAAGTAACCTTGTTTATATTATGTGTCCAGTGTATGCATTAAAAATGAATTAATTTCTTCTCTGTTCTAACAGAATCTATGTTGGTTTCTCAAGTTTGCAAAACTGTACAGTCCCATAGGCCAAAGTCAGCCCAGATACTGTCTGTTCCACAATTATAAATATATTGTGTGTGGAAAGTGTGTCAGATGAAAGCAAAAATAGGATGTTCTACACTGCACTGTTTTCATTTCTCCTTGGGATGCTTGAATAGATTAAGAATCTTAACTTTACCTAATTCTTGCCATTGGGGCCAAAAATAAAATGTGCATCCTCCAAATTAGTTCTGAGAGGGGCAGAATTTGTACTGACTTTGAAAAACCTACCATTGTCCAGGAACTCATCTATTCTGTAGATTGTATTTTGATTCACGTTCTCTAAGCCTTATAGACACCATTTTGTTTCTTTTTTGCTCCAGGTTTTTGAACAGTGTTGAGAGATCCCCAAGAGGTTTTGAGCCCAGCACCATGCTGTTACAAAGTTATATAGGCTAAGTACAGACACTCAAAAAGACTGAGGCAGAATTGATTCAATCTAGGCAGCTTCCTCTAAGCTGCGTAGGTTGAACTGATAACCAACTGAACTGAATTTCAGTTTTCAATTGAGAAAGACAGGGGGAGGCTTGCACTGAGTCAGGCAAGTAAGCAAGGGGGGGGTGCTAGAGTACATCTCCTAGCCTTCAGGCCGTTGCCAGGCCAGATGATCATTCCAGATTTGTTTCTCTAGTATATGCTCCCAGTCCCATGCTGTCCCCCTACAAGGGGTTGAGGAGCCCCCTGTCCAGTTGCTGGCCCACCTTGGGGGAGCCTCCCCCTCAAGAGATTTCCGCCAGCCTGGGTTCCCCAGCCCAGGGAGCTGAGGGAAGCTCCCCTCATCCTCCTTCCCAGCGGCTGATTGCTTCAGTCTCTGCCTCAGGAAGGAGAGAGAAGGAATCCTCCCAGCCGGGTGCCTGCCCATGTAGCCCTGTGTGGTGGCACTGGGGAGCCCCCGCTTTGGGGGGCTTCTTCCCACCCCAGCTCAGGGTCCCCCAGGGAACTGAGGGGAATACTTCCCCTCCTGAACCCTAGTGCTGCTCACTTTAGCTGCTGTGAGACTCGGACAGCCTGCGGAAGCCACGAAGTGGAGGGACATTTTTCCACTTCCCTGCAAAAAGTTTTGTCTCAGACTTGCACCAGCTCAGGTAAAACCCACTTCAGAGGAGCAGGAGAATATCCCTCGGTTCCCGAAGGCTGCCACGGGCTATCTCTGAGACCTGCTGCAGCTAAGGCAAGCAGCCCTGGGGTCTGGGAGAGGGAAAATTCCCCTCAGCTCTCTGGGGCTTCCCCGGGCTGGGGTGCGGGGGAACCCCCCAACGTAGAGGCTCCCTGGCACCCCTATGTTGGGCTGCACTGGCAGGCACCCAGCTCAGGTGAGGACTCCTTGCTCCCTCCTGTGGTAGCGTCTGAAGCAATAAGCAATGGGGAAGGGGGAGGGAGAGGGCTGCTGAGGGTGGAAAAGGCCCCACCACATGGGCTTTCCTTCCCCCCCATGTGCTGTGTAGACCCTGGCTAGGAGGATCTGGGTGGTCTCTTCCCCTGTTCCCCCCAGTCCATCTCTATGGGCTGATGGATGCAGGCAGGAAGCAGGCTAATGAGCAGAGGGGCAAGGCAGTCCCTGCTCCACTGGAGCAGGCAGCATAACCCAGGGTGATGGAGAGTCAGCTTGAACCAGGAAGGGGTCTGGGACAGAAGTTCCATAAACTGGTTTGACCTAAATCAGTTAAGTCTGATACTACATTCAACTAGGTTTATCTTCAATCAATTTTGGTGATTTTGAAAGATATTTATATGCACTGAACTTCTGTTCTTTTGCAGGTTTAAACCAGTTTCTGACCAGTTTATGTGTAACTTCTGTCCCTAGCCGTACTGACATGGTTCTTTGGCAGTACTCCAAGTTATGGCAGTGAAATTCCTACAATGGTAGTATAGGGCCTATTGTGATAACAAAGGAGCGCAGCCTGCCCGTAGTAATGAAGACAAATATTTTATTATCCTGGTAAGCAGTGCTGTTTAATTTTACTTGGATGGTGGGCATCCTAGTAGAAACATCCATAGCTATAACACCTACAGTCAAGTCTCAAGAGATGAAGATTTTTTTCTCTTGAAGTCAGCTATACTCATTTGCATATACAACCTGATTGACTTTTTTTATCTTGCATAAAATTAAATGAAAAATGGACTACCTCATCATATGGTAGCTGACATATAATCATAATCCAGGATCTTTCCTTTTTTGAAGTACTAGCCAATCGCCCATCAAGTATGATGGGGGGGGGGAAGGGGCGGGCAGGGACAGAGCCCTGCATCCCTCCCCCCCGCCTTGAGCCGGGGGCGGGGCCATTCCCCCTCTCCCCCTCCTGCTGCTTTGGGCCATAACCCCCCCCCCCCTGGTTCCTGCTTCCCTCCCTCCCCTGTTTCCCGCCACCTCCCCTCTCTGCTGGTT
>NW_005842150.1:1237683-1246703 GCF_000455745.1 Alligator sinensis | reverse complement strand
CCCCCCCACTCTGTCACCGCCATTATGGCAGTGCTTCAGTTCTCGTCGTCCCCTTCTGCCTCCAAGGAGCAGGGGAGGGGAATCCCTGTCATCTCCTTCTGCAGAGACAGCCAATCAGAGCGTGAATAAAGCATTATGGACAGAGAGACAGACTTAGGTTTTTATAATATTAGAATTTATTACTGATTGGTTTATTATAGCATAAATCTTGTCTCATGTTTTCCTTTTTCTAACTGAAAAATCAGATTGTTTTTGGTGTTCTATTAAATATAGTCTGGTGGTGATATTGCTCGACTCCCAGCCTGTATGCTAAAAGACAGATTAAGCAGCTGTGAAAGAATCAACTGGAAGATTGAGCTGTCAGACTAGAGCAGTGGTTTTCAGTCTTTTTGGACTGGAGGCACCCCTCACTGAACTCAAGGCACCCTTCCATTTCATGTGAATTGAGTTGCAGCCAGTTTCAAAAACTAATTTATAGATTACAATGCTTGATTTCTTGCAGACTGGCCTGGCAGTGGGAATGAGAGGTTGTCCAGGCAGGGTTAAGCCTGAGCCTATGTGTATCTGTTTAGTTCAGTTGCTTATCTCCTAATGCTTCACTTATCTCCTCACAGCTCACAGTACCCTTCAAAAGGCCCTGTGGCACCCCAGATACCCTGGTTGAGAATCACCAGTCTAGAGAGAGAAAAAATATTAGGGTTTGGATTCATTAGTGAAATATATGTATATAATGATTTAGTAGCAGAATGATACATTAAAATCCCTTGTAACCGGAGATCTATTCAAACACTTTTTCATTCTTTTTCTTTTTGTGAATCAAAGTACATACTCATTAAGTGTAATAACTCAAGTTTTGCACAGCAAGCCCGGTGTTATATACGTATAAATTTGAAATCCCTAGGTGGATTTAGACCTTTATTTTCATTTTAATTGTCAACGCTGTTTACAAACCAACACTTGTTTAGATTTATGCTATCATAGTATTATTATTATTATTAACAACTCTCAAATAGGTACCCTGAACCAAAATCTAGTAAATCAGATTGGTGCCTGATAAAGTTAAGTATTGGTAAACACAGAACTTATTAAATACGTTTCATAATAAAAAGCAACAATGTATTGATATATTGTATATTTTATTTGCCTGTTGTCATTTGGTAATGGAAGACATTTTAAATTAATCCCTGCAATTTTAGTATAATTACCCAGATAAAAACAAATATATATTTATTTCCCTTTAACTTAATACAAACAACTGGAAAAAAAATCTGGGTGGCTTGTTTTTAAACCTTTTTTCTGAGCATAAAAGAAGCATCTATACCTAAACACTGAAGTAACTGATCAAGTCATACAAAACTAAAAAGCTTTGTGAAATTGTAATTTATGTTCCATTTTCCTAACAATTGAGTGTCAAGCATTTACTCTATTGTTTTTAAAATCATCATGTTATGATTTCCGTGATACTGAAAGTATAGCTTAAAAGAGCTTAGAATATCTCCAAACAATTTATTTCAAAAGTAACTTTACATACTGATTCCTAAGACCTGGGTAAATGTTGGAATTTTCTCATTACCTTTTAAATTAATATAATTTCTTATTACACAGGAAGTCCTGCATGTTGCAGGGGTGGAAATGCAGTTAACAGCTGCTGTTTCATTTTTGACTATCCTGCAAGAGGAGTCAGTGTCCATTCATACCTACTCCCACTCCTTCCTACACATCATTCTGCAGAATGTGGAACACAGGGATTCAGGTCAGGGTCATGGTTCTGTGCTGCTGACTGATTGGTTCTATGTGCATTATGTTTCCTTAGTGACTGTACAGTACTATTTCAAGCAATGCATGCAATCGCTGCCAGTTTGAGTTTAATTGATAATGTTTTTAAAATGACATAGAATATGGAAGGTTCTCAGTATAGAGGATTACTTACATAGCTTAAAGTTTCCTTCATTTTACTGTAAACAAATATCTTCCTTTCTGTTTGGAGAACCAGATCCTGAAGTTCTTGCTCAGTCTGAACTTCCAATGAATAAAGTAAACTCTGCCTTAGTAAGCAGAGTGTAAAGGGCTGCAGTATTTCTCTAGTAATGTAAAGATTCAGGGAAGCTATTTTTTAAACACATATTATTTACATAATACAGGAAAATAAAAAATCTTTTGTAGCGAAAATAAAAAAGTTAAATTAAGTAAAGAAATCACACTTCTTTTCCTAAAAGAAACCATAGGATAATTCTCCTGCCTTCTTACAAAAAATTCTGGCCAAAACCTGCTTTTCAGATGAGTAAATGCTAACAGGTAGAATGTATGTCTTTTTCAGTGTCGTTTTAACATCAGACTTATAGCTGATTGAAGAAATGAATGCATCATGCCAGAAGTAGTTTCATAAAACTGACGCATAACATAATATTGAGTCTGTCTGCATCTCACAGGTGTCAGCAATGCATGGCTGGAGACTCTTCTTGCTGTGATAGAAACATTGCCAAAAGAAACCATCAGACATGAGGTAATGCTTCCCCCTACCTTAAGATGCATTATTGGAGAATAGATTAAATGTTTTCTTTTAAATAATGTTCATATTTTCAGAAGTGTGGAATATCTGTATGTCCTATACATTAATGTATTAATGATGAGTCAGCACCTCTTAAAATCAGGCCACATAAGTATATAAAGCGAATATGCTAGGGATAGCTAGAAAGGTCATCTTAAGACTTTCAGTTTTGAGCAAGGAAAAATCCTGTGTGCTGTAGCATTTTAAAATTAGCTGTTCTCAACCGTATACTTTTGGAGTGCCTGTGTTTCTAATTTTCAGGATGGCAGAACATTCTTCCTCATTTACAAATAAGAGTCATTTTGTATGAATAACTTAAAACAACTTGATTTGCACTAAATACTATAAGGGAAATTTATTGTGGGCTCGGGTTCCTCTGCATGGACCAAATACAAAGGTCAGCCCTGCAAACACCCTAGTTGTCCATGCTGTGTGGCTCTGGGGTAGACAGGAATTCTTTCCCTGGTTCCTTATCAAGCTCCTTTACATTCAGCTCAACTAACTCAGTTTTTGTATAGATAAAATATGGCTAATAACCTGTAAAATCTTTGAGGTAGAGAATGTATTTCATTGCATGTAATACATTTATTATCAGTGTACTATATCAAATGATAATTTGTGCAGTCATAAAAGTATTCTATTAAATTGAATTCTTTATTTAAAAAATAGTTTTTAAAGGGTGAAAGGCCAACAAACCCAAAGTGCTACAGCCCAAAGTGTTTGTGTAAAATAGTATTTAAAATGTTGCTTAAAGGAAATATTAGTTTATTTTCTATTTTTTTTCTTACAAAATACTTAAAGATGAATTGCTCCCCTAACACTCTCCCCTGTACAGAACAATTTCAATTTTTATTTTTTGTAAGTGGATTAGATTCCAACAACAATTGTGAAAAGGCTGTATTTTGCTAAGTATTTTGAAGCTGGTTGGCATGTTATGGGAGCTACGATCATTGAGTTAACAAACAGTATATTTATCTATTGTAACTTGTTTCAAATGTAACTTGTTTCATGACAGGGTATTGTAATGGGAAACACATTCTATGGTAATTTTAACCTCGATCATTCCCTGCTCATTTGCTCATAATGTCATAAAAGGAAGCATCAGACTAATCTCAATGTTTATTTCAGCAAGAGAAACAAAATGGCTGCCTCTGCTGCACTGCTACCATTTCTTAATTTGTTTGTTATCTTCTACTGTGACTTTCCAAGAAACGTTGGATAATAAGCTGCGGCAGAGCAGTGGAACTGAATGTCTTAGTGGGGATTTATGGGCAAGAGAGGAAACAACCAGGCACATTGCATTAATCTTTTGTGGTCATGGAGGCAATCATGTTATCTTTTAGCAAATGTCAGCAAAATTTCAGTAGAAGTGCTGTGACTCCCCTGCCCCGCATAGAAGTGGATCCCCTTCTCTATTCATCTCTAAAATATATATGAGAGGGCGAGTGTATCTTTAAATTCAACGGCAAAGATGGTGGTTCTGGGGAAAACTCCCCAGGAAGTGTCAAAGGGTTTCCTTCCCTAATTTGTGTTTGTCCCTGCAAGGAATGATCTAACCTCATATCAGAACTTTCACATAGAGAGTATCTATAAATATGCTTACATAATTCATTCTCTAAATAAAAACATAAGCAGACATGTAAAATTATAATGACTGTAACTGTGGGGTGAATCATAAAGTAGAATTTGGACCAGAATCCAAATGTAACATAGTCGAGTTAGTATTAAACATTAAAATACAGAGTTCTTAATAATCTGTTGATGTGTGTGGTTTTATTGTTGGAGCTACCCTGTTCCATGGGAAAAGTAATGGCCGTTGTGGCATGTACTTCTACACTTTTTTTTTAACAGAAAAAAACATTATTTACTATTTGATTACTTTTTGTCTTCCTGTTTTCTTCATTTTAGATCCTGAATCCGCTTGTTTCCAAGGCACAACTTTCCCAAACACTTCAGTCCCGCTTAGTTAGTTGTAAAATATTGGGAAAATTAGCTAACAAATTTGAAGCTCATATGTAAGTAAATTGTATGTATGTTTTATATTTTATGAAAATTAACAAAAATTATGTTTTTTTAATGGATATTGTCAGTAAAAAGAAAAATAGATTTGCATGTCTATGAAGCTTAACTATAGAATGAATTTCTTTTTATAAATGCATCTACCGGGCTACTAGTTAGTTATAAACCAGGTTTATCATGTAGGCCACAGACATCAGCATGTTCACATCCTGCTGTTTTTCATCAGTCTCCCTATGCACATTCTTGCATCAGTCAAGTGATGGCAATGTACTTGCAAATAAATCTTCTGTTAAGTTTTGGCTAATTTTCTTAAGATAAGCCTTTTGGAAAAGTAGGTGCAGCCATGAAGCAGGTTTCCAATGTCAAAAGGGTTTGCAACATGGGACAAAAATGCTCTTTTGCTTTATTCTAAGCATTTAGGGGTCATGCATTTCAGAGAGATATTCAGATCCTTCAAATTTTGGGTCTTGGAAATAAAAATTCTTAGAAAAACTAATCAAACCGCTGTAATACTCTTATCTCCATGTGGACATTAGACTCCATTTGGGGGAGGGGGGGACAGTGGGGGGGGCAGGAGTAGAGAAGTGAGACTCACGATTCTAAACTTACCATACATTTATTATTACCACCAGTAATAATATTTGCACATACTCAGATAAAGCAGTACAAATCAATTACCTTGTAATTCTAGCTTCTGTTCATTTTATCTAGTGGATACTTCTGGTAGAGGGCCCATCCTTACTCATAATTTGATGTCTTGTCTGTCCGAAATTAAAGTTAAGCTTCAGGTCATTTAAAAACCTGTTAGTATGAGATCCAGGAATCTTGACAATTTTTACCATGATTTCTGGATGCTCTGAAACGTTAAGACCCTTCTACTCATTAAAAGATTAATAGAAGTATCGGCAGTGTGTTATTAGATATTTCTGAAATCCTCCCAATACTAGTAGACTTGAAGATCCCTTTCCTTTACTAGACCCATTTTGAAAACAAAATTAGGGAAATAATACAACAGCCTTGATCCCAGCTTTATAGTTTAGAATCGTGTAAGGGTTACACCTGTATAATGTATGGCACCTAAGCAGTCTCCATCTAGTGGGATCTTTCCAGCAGGCTTGTAGTCAGGAGCCATGGTAAACTGCAGGATTAAACCTTATGGAAGTGTGTCTTCACAATCCAATAGCTTTAATTTTTATCTTAATTTCTTTTTTCTGACTGGTTTCAGCTTTCCTTGTGGAAATTGTACTGTCACCATAGTCATATTTTCCCTCTCTCCTTTAGTTTCTGGGGTGTTTGTATATAAACCATTGCTTCAAAGTTTTGGTTATGATAGAAGGTCAGTTAAATCATCCTCTGTTTAGACAACTAGATGCTAAGAATTTTCTGAAGATAGCTTGTTCTCAAAGCAATCTCTTGAAGTGAAAAACTTTCAAGAAATTGCTCGCTCTCTCTTATTCTTGGAGACATAGGGTCAAGTATTTGCTGTAGGAAGGCATACCATCTATTGGAATTGATCAGGGCAGTGCACATTAAAACCCTGTCAAGGCTAAATTTGCCCCGTTGGGTTGAGACATTTTGAATTGGGATCTGTCTTCTGGTACTCTTATTGTTAAATTCTGAAACTGTGGGAACAACTCAACACAAACATACTTTGGATATACAGTAGTACATTTAGATCAGTGGAAGAGAACACAGCAGATGGATCCACCTGCTTATCATAAGTGTTATCATTAAAGCCAGATTAAAAATATTTAATCTATAATATTCAGGAATACTTACCAGATGAGATCATTTTCCTTAGGAACAGAACTTTCTTTCTGACCTGTCCTAAACTCCAGTGTCATTATCCTGTTTTGTTTTCTTCCATTTTAAAGCATCTTTTTTTCAGGATCCATATTCTTGCTAGAGGAATAGGACAACCACAAACCCTCGTGCTGCATTCTTTGAATTTCTTTTATTATTGATATTGCTGTAGCATCATTCAGGATTGATGCTCTGTTGCAAAAACATAAGATGATGTAGTCCCCCACCTTGCATACAAATAAATTAATCTTCAAGACTTTCTTCCCAAAATAGCGGTAGTTGCCATATCAGCCAGAAGGTGTCTTTTCCTCCTGCTTTCTAAGAAGATTTTTGGTCTCTTAAATGATATCTAGAATATACACAGGATTTCTTTTTATGTATCTATCAGAATGCTACTTTAAAACTCCAAAGGCTAGGGACAGACATTACACATAAACTGGTTTAAGTGATCAGAAACTGGTTTAAACCTGTAGCAGAACGAACGTACACTGCACATAAATCAGTTTGAAAATGGCTGGAACCAGCTCGAGATAAACCTGGTTGAATCAGACTTGACTGATTTGGGTCAAACTGGTTTATGCAGTGTGTGTCCCAGACTCCTTGCTGGTTTAAGTTAAATCAGTCCCCCAGCATCCTGGCATGCTCTCTGAGCTGGGCAGGGCGCTCTGCTCCACAGCAGAGCTGGCCCCTCCCTTCTGCTCCCTGGCTGCAGCTCTGGCAGAGACTGCAGGCATCTGCCTGACTATCCCCTGCTTCCCTGCCCCCCTTCCCACTTCCTGCTAAGCAGGGATTCCCCTTTCCCCTCTGCCTTACACAGGTGCACAGCATTAGCTATCAGACCACATGCTGGCTATGGTTTGTGCAGTTCTGTGCAGACGGGACAAAGGCACAATCAACAGGTAGCTGGTACTATCCCTCTCTTTTTTTAATGGGGTGATAAACACTGAGTTAGAGGTCATAAAAACTGTGTTATCATTTCTCTGCTGGGCTGGTCAGGAGGTGAGGGAACCCCTCCCTAATCAGTGTCCTGCCCGGGCTTGGCCACATCCCCCTCAGCTCAGCATTCTGGAAGAGAGGGAGGGCTGCTCTAGTGCTCCCCGGCTTCTAGCCTGAGCCACTGCAGGCATGTGCCTTCACATCTGGGATGTCTGTGAAATTACAAACTGGTTTAGCTTAGCCAGGTTAGACTAACCTGCAAAGATTGAATCAATTCAGGCTCAGGCTTTTTGAATGTCTGTCCCTAGCCAAAGGGGGCCAAAGAGCATAGGGCTACATAGATCAGTCTTGCAGTACAAGTCCAGTGTGCCTTGCCTTCTGTTTCACTGGGGCCTTTCCTATCTTTAAAAGTGAAGGAAGTAAAAGATTTAATTTCAAGCACTGTTCCTTCTGCTTATTTTAAATCCTAGTAGATCACCCAAGGGAGACTTTTAGATGGCTTGCAGATGTTTAAAAAGAAAAAAGGCGCTTTACTGGAAGAAGTAGCACATTACTTCGACCTGACTTCTATAGATTGGGTGCTTCAGAGGGGCTTTTGGTGCTTTAATCTACAAGTGATTCAATCAGTTATTAGATAAAGCACCAAGCTGCCTCCCCTCCCCCGCTTCCCCTCCCCCAAAGTGTCTGATTTATACAGACATTGAGCAAGTCAGGTTCAACTAATGCGCTGCCTCTTTTGGGCACGTGTTGGGCTTGGTGTGGGAGCACACCGAGTTTAAAGCAAAGTGCTTTTTTTGGGGTTTTTAAAAAATGTCTGCAAGCAACTTCAGTTTATCTTAGTGGCTATAATGTTTACAAATTAGTGGTTTGCTAATGGTTTTCCACTCTGCAGCTAGGCAAACTGCTAAAGAGCCTCTTCAGTTTGGATTGAGCAATCTGGAAAAAAATATAAGTAGGGATCTACTTAAATCGCGTTTTTCAGGGAAAGCAGGAAATCCCCCACTTTTCCTGAAGAGCAGGAAAACACCTTTTCAGCCTGGGGAAGGGGGGTGAAAAACTTACTGGAGGTGAGCCACAACAAGTGGGGAACACATGAAAGCACAGGAAACCTTCCCCTGCAGCACAGGGGCCCCGGAGAAAGTACAGGATCTCTCTGCCAGGCTGAGTCATTCAGCCAGTCAGCATGCTGATTAGCCCAATCACTGGGCAGAGCGGGAGACAAGAAAGGTTTAGAGACAGTACACACAGCACACTGAGTCTAGCTGCTGCACTTAACATCAGGAGGAATGGGAAGACTGTCTACAGAGCAAAGTACATTTCTGCTGTGGGTTATGTGAAGCACTACCCTGAAGGCACTCTTCATGCAGATGGTGGCAGGTCAGGCAGGGCTGCAGTACTTAGCCAGTCTGGGGTCATGGGGAACATGGGTATGCTCAGTGGGAGAGGGAGATGGGAGCAGGCTGTGCAGACTTGGGAGGGTTAAACTGGTGGTTGGAACCGGCAGTGGTGGGGAATCAGGAGCTGGGGGCAGGAGGGGAAATTGGGAGCCTCGTGTTTGTTCTCTACTGGTTGCCTGTCCTACAGTCATCCCCCTTCCTGCTCCTGATCCAGTGTTGACTCCCACTGCTTCAGATAGGCCTCCTGCCCCTAGCAGGATTTTTTTTCTTTTTCAGCAGCCACATTTGGGTGCTGAATGTACCCGCGGCTGCTGTTT
>NW_005842150.1:1226430-1237652 GCF_000455745.1 Alligator sinensis | reverse complement strand
AATTTGGGGTGGGCAAGTTCCCCGGGGGTGGGGGTTGGGGGGGGGGGGGGGGGTGTGTGGAGGATGGAAACTGGTGACGGCTGGGGATGCTGCTGGGCTCTTGGCCAATGAACAGCATGAGGGGGAACAGAAAAAAAAATGGTGCCTCTAGCATGAAAAGTGCCTGTAATTGGCAACTGTCAGTGCAATGGCCGCCCAAAAATAATTGGTGGCATGTGCGATTTTAAGTAGATGTCTACTTAGATGAAATAATGGCTAAGCTCCAGTGATTCCCATCCTCCAATCTGAACGTTCTGTCCTTTTGAGTCTATTCAGGTATTTCGGATTATGTTTATAATAATTTCAGGTCCTGCATCATACATTAGGAAGGTGACAGAGGACTGTTTAACAGCACAGGGTGTACATGCTGATTTTGAATCGCCCTATCTGATTTGGTGGACACTTGTATAGATCAATCTGATATCTGGTTCAGTGAATTGGACTGTTTTCACCTAAATTTCTAAGTTAACAAAACAGCCACTTGGCCTGTATTTTTGTGTTGTTAGCAAGCACTTTCATGATGTCAAAAATAACTGACACTTGCATTTTAGTGGATATAATTGCACATATGCATTCTTATGCCAGCAGTCCAAAGATTGCACTGAAGTTGGTTATTAAGTATTTTTATTAAAAGTTGCACTTTTAAAATATATGAAAAGCTTTTTAAGTATTAGCAAGTTATGGTGAATGTGGATAATATTATTTTTGTGTTAGCTTACAGCATGTTGCTTTAGCCAAAATGCTATAAAATGTCATAATTATAAGTGTAAAAATAGTTGTCTATATTGCCCTTTCCTTCATATTATTATTTGCTATAGAAAAACACCTGCTGTTAAAGATGATAAATATTAAAAGCTAATATGTGAAGAGTAAAATTTTGAGTTCTGAGAACCATTAGAATCATTTATGTAAGCCAAATTGATTTTACAGGGTTTTTCTTCTTAATGTTAATTTAAATTGTTCTTATTTTTAGTATTAAAAGGGAAATTCTTCCATTGGTAAAATCACTCTGTCAGGATGTAGAATATGAAGTTCGATCCTGCATGTGTCGCCAACTGGAACATATAGCTCAAGGAATAGGGTGAGCAGAATTTGTATACTGCTACAGAATGTAAATATATATCTTAAAGTGGTTAGTGGTAATATAAAAATGCTTTGTAACTTGAAACATGGATAGTTGCAATTTAAATAATTTGATTCTGAGCCTGCATTGAGATTTCTCATAGATATTCCCCACTACAAAGCTGTTTTTGTGAATTATAGTAAAGTGAACCCATCATGTAAACAAAAAGAGGTTTATTTTTTCCTGAAAAAGGAACTGATCCAAAGCCACTTCAAGTCAATGGAAAGGTTCCACTGGCATGTAGTAAATGTTAAAGTACTGTAAATTGGATACAAATCCCACTTACAGTAAATTTGTATTCTGGAGGAACTCTTTAAGCTTGAAACCCTCCCCTGTTTCTTTATACTTATGACTGTAGGACTTGAGAAGGCTTTGTGAAACTAACATGTTACAGCTTACAGGGCAGTGTCTCAATCTTGAATATCTGGAACAGTGGTTCTCAACCTTTGTAGACTCAAGGTGACCCTCAGGAATTTACAGCTCTTAACTTTTTCACTCATTTTTTGACAATGGAAAAATAATAGAGCAATTCTTCTATTGCAAAGAACTCACAAGAGGCTGCAACAAGTCAGAATGTTTTTAACACTCTGGATTCTTGTTTGCAATGTCTGGGTTTATCTTGTAAATCATGCAGGTGTTTGCACACCTAACAGTGCTAATATTGAGCAGCACTGTGCATCATCTTAAAAAGTATCTTGTGCCTCTGTGATTGAGAATCACTGGTCTGGGAAACTAGTATTCTTAACATTCCTGAGATGGAGATCTTAATACTGATGGCAGTGGCAACCCCTAGAGCAACTTCCCTGATGCATTTCCAGGTTAGTATTTGCAGAGTGGGTGTTAGGGCCTGTGAAAAAGTAAAGTGAAGTAAAATAAGTGTGGTAACTATAGAACTAACTATGAAATCTTCACTTCACACTCTTCGTTGATATATTTTGGTAAACTTCATTTTTACCATAAGTATTTTTGTTTTTAAGAGTGCAAATGATTGCATCGAAAATGTAGGAATTAATAAAAATAGGTGGTCACATTATCTTCAGGAAGTAGTAAGCCTGTATAAACTATTATTTACTTTTTCTAATTCCCATTTCTTTAAAGCATTTTTCAAGCTAAATATATCATTTTGCCACTAAAACAAAAAACCACAAACACACAGTTTGAAAATGTCTCTTTTATTTCAGCTATTTTTCCTGTTCCCCATTACCTGTTTTCCTTTTGTTTGCTATTCTAACTTCCTGCATCTTTATTTGAAATCTGTTTTTCCCCTTCTGCATCCCAGCTCATATATTCATTTATTTCTTGATCCACTTTGTTCCTTATTTCCATTTGTTTTCTCTCACTTGAAATGCACCTCTGCATTTCCATTGTTTTCTACAACTTTATTTACCAAGTCTCTTGACGCATTTACCATTCAAAATAAGCTACAACACTGCTGTAAAATATTATTTTGTTGGGGGTGACAGTCCAGCAATATGATTTAGTGATATGAGTAACACTGGTGAATGAAGCATGACTGAGGAGAAAGGAATCCATTTTTATTCGGTGACTTAGCACAGGTGTTTTGGGGCTGTTAAATCATACTCCAGAAAAAAATGAATTAATTCACCCTGTTGGGTGATGTTACCTTTAGCCTAAGCAAAATTAGACACATTACAAAAAGGATATTGAATTTTTTTCAGCAAGGGATGCATATTGTGCAAAGACAATTGACTAGGGAGAACAAAACCATGAGCAGTCTTCAGAAAGGTGATTTAACAGAGAAAACTGTACAATAGTTGATATTTAGAAAAATACAACTTTATCTGTTTCGTTGTGAAATAAAGCAAGTGAACAACAAGAAACATCCATGTTTTAATGCAAATATTGCAACTGGGCACAACAGCATTAATTTCTTATGTTTCTCTGCCATTTAGTGATACCCATTTCATAATTGCAAACAGTATTTCCTGGTCATCTTATAGAAATGATTAGCTGGTTATTATCACTTAATCAGACTGGTACTGAAATACTACTTGGTTTGTTGCTATGAATTGTGTCAATAAGCTGTAGTAGCTGGATTCATGTCACTTTGCGTGTACTTATATCTGAACATTTTGAAACAATAATTTTCATTGATGTGCAAATGGGCAACTATCTTCAGTTTAGTTAGTGTAGTGAAAAAGTATTTTTTTTGGTTCCTTTTATTAAGGCTACCCTATGATGTTTTGTTTTTCTCTGGCACTTATAATACTTATTTATACCACCTTCAAGTCTAAAAACTGTCTTTACACAAAAAGAATATCTAAGCATCCTTGTATAATTTTGGTTTTGTCCTATTGGTTAGCACTCGCATGGTTTGATACTGAATTATAACATGGTATTTGCCTGAAGTTGCCTCCCTTTTTGTGTTGCATAAATGTAAAAAGCTGAATCCCTATCTGGCATAAACTTGTTCGCCTCTTGTGTCACTCCATATCAGCCAAAGATCAGACCAAAAGCTTTCCCAAAAAGAGGATTAAGTTCAGGTCTTGTTAAGTTCAACCCTCTTAATTATTATAAAAAGCCAAAATATGGAAGTTTTAATATCTGGAAGAAGCAAGCATGACATGGAAGGAAGGTGGAACGCTGACTCTCTTCCACTCCCTCCAGGTATTAATACAATTTCAAGAGACCTTTTTGCTCTCATATAGACAGGGACAAGATATGCCCTGAAAAAATACCAAATAATCGTTACTGACAACACCTCTACCTGGGCATCTACATTTCATTTGGTTGTTCAGGGAAATGGGTTTTTTCTACCTCTTCCTCAGACCAACCCAACTTTGTTATACAGGTGATTCAATTCTGAGAATATATCTTTCCCCTTCAGTCTCCAAGGTAATGAAAGATTGATAGTAGATATGCAGTAAATGCAGTAGATATTTAGATTCATATTGCCAGGATTACCTTCAACAGATAGTGGAAAGAAGAATCTTTTTGCTCACTTCTTAGAACTGGCTTTGAAAAAAACAAACTTAGTATTGGGCCAGAAAGTCAGTTTGCTGTTCCCTATGGATAATGCTAGCTTGCAGCACAAGCTCCTCTATGACTTTCAGGGACAAGTCATTTCCATGTGCTTCCACCTGTCACAGATTGTTTTTATTTAGGCATAAATAAAATAAAGAATATACATCAATTCTTATAACACTATAGTGATACATTTATATATGTTAATATTCATATTCATTCTGGCTAGAGACACTGGCTTACTAGCTGAGGAAAGTGTCTGTACGAGTGTGTGTGTGTGTGTGTGTGTGTGTGTACACACACATATATACACAAGTATGTAGATATATAAATCTATTAGCTGGAACTGCCTACACCTATCTATAATATAAGAAAATAAGAAATAATGCATATCTAGATTATCTTTGGTCTATTTATTATGCCTGCAATAATGTCTTGGTCCCTTTGTTTTCTTCGATACATTCTTTCCTTAAAATTAACTTTATTCACTAAAGCTCTCACTTCCCCAACCATTTTTTATAACCAGCTCCATTTCTCCTTATTTGGTTCCTCAAACTAGGGGTGCACCAATAAAGATTTTCTTGGCTGATACCGGTGGCTGATAATTAACCAGCCATATTGGCCAATACCAATCTGATAGCTGATTTACAGGAATGCAGGATGGCAGCTAGGAGAGCAGCATCCAGCTAGTAAGTCTGTGGGGGTGAAGGAGTGTAGGGGAGAGAAGGGGTGTGAGGGGGGCAGATTGAGGCCCGTGGTGAGGGAGGGAGTGGGGCAGGGGCAGACGTTGTCCAGCCAGGGTGGAGAATGCGACCCCAGGAGCAGGGTGGAGCTGTGGGTGGCTCATCTAGGGGGTGGGCAGGAGGTGGGGGCTCCCCACCGCTGCATACATCCCTGGGAGACGCATGGGAGCACGTGCCCCCTGGATTTGTACATGGGGAGGAGGTGGGCTGCGGGTTTGGGGCCGGGGGCTGCACCGGCCTCTTTGTGGTGGAGGGGTTGGCCTGGGGTTGTGCTCAGGGCGGGTGGTGGCAGTGCTGGGAGTGGGGGCTATGGCAGATTTTGGGTTGGCTGTAGCCCGCCCTGTAGCCCCCACTCCCAGTGCTGCCTCCACCTGCCGTAAACCCATCCCTGGCCCAGCTCCCACCTGGAAGAGGCTAGCACTGCCCCTGGCTCTGAGCCCTCAGTGGGCAGCCTGCTCTCACCCCACACACAAATCTGGGGGGGGCACATGCCCCCATGCCTCCACCAGGGGTGCCTGCAGCAGCGGGGAGGTGCACCCCACTCTGTACCCCCTGGACGAGCCACCGATGGCTATGTCCCACTCCTGGTGGTGTCGCACTCACTGCCCTGGCTGGGCAGTGCCTGCCCCTGCCCCGCTTCTGCCCCACTCCCTCCCTCACCATGGGGGCCTCGATCTGCCCCCACCCTATACCCTTTCCTTCCCCCACTCCCCTTCTCCTCCCAGACTTATCAGCCAGACACTGCTCTCCAAGCTGCCGGGCTGTGTTCCTGGCTGCGTGCATGCTGCGGCTGCGTGTATGCATGTGGCATTTATCAGTGGCATTATCAACCGAAAAAGGCCAGTTGCTAAAAATGTTAATTTTCCTTTTATCAGTGCTGATCTGATATGCAACCAATATGTTGGTGCACCTCTACCTCAAACTATCCTTTTTTTAAAATGCCCTTTACCCTTTAGTCTCCCTCACCTTCTTCCCACCCTCAGTATTTACCCAGTCTGTTTTCCTTCCCTTTTGGATCTCAAATGATCCTTTTTTTTTTTTTTTTTTTTTTATCCTTTACCCTTTTCATAAAATATGAAGATTCACTCTGTCCCTCAGATGGAAGAGAATATTTAATCCATCCACACCTGAGTAGTGAACTCCTTACCAGGAGCAGAGTTGGCCTTAGGGAAAATGGTACCCTGTGTAAACTTCTGTTTTGGCACCCCCTCACCCTCCCAAGTCAGTGGTGCTGCTGCAGGCAGAGGCAAACAGCTAGGGGCATGGGGTGCAGTCCAGCAGGGAGGTGGATTGGCATGGTGTGCCACGCAGGCAGGCACTGCTGCTGCTGTGCAGGAGCAAGATGGGTGGACTAGAGCAGGCACCACCCACCCACATGTGCCTGGCCTGGCTCCTTCTGAGCAGAGGCAGGAGGCGGGGCGCAGGCTGGGCTGGGCACTGCTCCTCCTGCATGGGACAGGAATCGGCTGGAGTGAGGCAGGTGAAGAGCACTGCTGTGAATGTGTGCATGTGTGTGTGCAATCCCCCTGACCATGGTGCCTTGGGTGGTCGCCCACATCTCCTACCCCTAAGGCTAGCTCTGCCTTGAGATTCCTGAATCTCATCCTAGAGGAGTATGGTATTATATGATAGCTCATCAGATACTGTTTTCTAGAGGTAGTCATACAGAGTCATATTTTAGGCCTTCCCCAGGCTCTTCCCATGTTGTACTATTTGTACTCCACCACCGCCCCTTTACCCTTTCCTTTTAACATTAGAATTTCCCCATTTTCCAAATGTATTTTGGGTCACAAAATTGCTGGTTTTTTATCTCTCCTTTTTTTCCCTTGTCCTGTTTCCCCTTTCATGTTTAATTTTCTTCTCCCGCATACTATTATTCAGTCTCACTCGGGTCTGCTTGAATACCCCTAGATTTGTAACTTTGAGTCTCCTTGCCCTTGTACTCTGGTATCTTCTTTCTCCTGAGCTTTAACAGTTTGCCATTCAGTATTATGGCGTTCCTTTTCATTGTCTGTATTGCTCTCAGGCTGAGATTCCAGGGTGCTTTCCATTTAGTTTAGTTTCTCAAGGATTTTAACATAATCTTTTTCTCCTTCAAAACATATGGCTGTTCTTGATGTTTAAAGATAAGTTTAAAAGGAAAACCCATCTATATCTTAAATTTACTTCTCTGAGAGATGCTGTGATTTCACTCAATTCCTTCTCCTTAGTGTTGCCTATAACAAGTTGTGAACCACTTATTTTATATCCTTTCAGAATAGGATTAGAAGTCTCTCTTCTTCTTCAGAATCTGTTGCTTTTGTTCAAAATGGAGTAAACATAGTGGCATGTCTCTTTGTTTGAATTGGAGGGAGTGTAGAAAGCCCTGTGCCCTACTCTGTGTCTACAAGCAGTGTTGCCTTTGGGTGCTGACAGACATGCAGCTTCCCAATCTAACTCACTGCACTTCACAAAGTGCCATGAGTTAGACCAACCTTCCTGACCCAACAGATGTTTACTGTTGGATCAAGAGGGTGGGTGATTGAGTTCCACTTCAGAACTGATCCAGGGAGAGAGGCTGAATGTCTACAACTTCTGTCTCCTAGCCCCACCCCTCTCTCCAAGCTTCCATGCTATCTCTGGATGAGAAGGCGGGAAAGGCAGGGGAGGGAGGTCCATTCTGACGTTTCCCTAGCCTGCTGTGGAGTGGGGGTTGGGTGGATTGGAGGTCCCCCCTTGAGGTGGGGGGCTCCAATTCACCTGCCCCACCTTCTAGCACTGCCTGGGCAAACCCTCCCTTCCCTTCCCTCCCATTCTAAAGACAGTGCCTGGAGCAGAGCTGGGCTTTTGCAGTGTGTTCACCTGAAACCTCATGTAATGAGGGTTCAGATTGTCATGTGATCGGGCATTTTTAAAGTGCTTTGCAGCTATGCACTTCTGTCAGTGCATGGCTGTAGAGCACTTACAGTGGTCAGTTGTGCAACAAACTCACATTTGTCAGTGCTGTTTGTTTTCATCTGTAGGAAGGAGTGGAAATACCTGCTTTATACTCTGATGGATATCCCTTCTCTGCAGTTGCTAGGAATCCTCTTATTTGCTATTTCTTCTTTCTCAATTTTCTGTAATCTCAGTTTTCTCTGCAAGGTCCTTTTATTTTTTTTCCATTCGTCTTAATTTTATTTTGAAGGTTTACTGTTGATTACAGGTTTCTCTCTACCTTTATCTCCAGGTCTGTCACCCTGCTTGTCAATTTCTTTTATCTCTGATTTGATTTTATTAAACTCTGCTGCCATAGAAGATTTTAAAGCTCTCATTTCTGAGGTGAACTCAAAGTCCTCTCTGGTCAGAGGGGCTGTTTTTGTCTTTCTCCTTCATTGCTTTGCATGTTCTGTTTCCTTGTGCAGCAGCCAGCTTTGGTTGTGCAAACCTTGTGAGTTGTTCTGAATTAAGGATCTTCCAGTGAGTTTCTTCTGGGAAGTAGCTTTTCAAATTGATCCCTGTACATGGGATATGCATTCTACAAACAGAGGAAATGATTTTTGGGAGTTAGGGGGTAAGGGATCAGCTGTGTTTGTGGATTGTGCCATCTCTCCCATGGAGATCTAGCTTCGGGCAGCAGTCTGCTCCGGTGATGTCATGTGATCGCTTTCATTTTAATGTGCTTTTTTATTGCCCTGAGAAGTTTCTGAATATCTGTTCAAAGTAAAATTTTAAAATGTTTGTTTTTTTTTTTTTTTTTAAATGGCATAATATATACAATTTTCTTAGTCATGAATAGTGATTATTTTGTAATATAAGCTTTCAGGAGAGAGTTATTTTGAGGGAAGGTTGTGTTTAGTATTACAGATGCAGTTCAGTATTACGTCTTTCCTAATGTTTTTCTTGCTTTTCAGGACAGAACTAACAAAAAATGTGGTACTTCCTGAATTAGTAGAATTAGCACGAGATGAAGGGAGCAGCGTGCGTCTTGCAGCATTCGAGACTTTAGTTAATTTGCTTGAAATGTTTGATGCAGGTAAGCTCATAGATAGACCTGCTGCGCACAGTTTTGCTGTAGTTTTTCTGGACTATAGAATTGAATTTTATTGTATGAATGAGGTTACAACTGTGCTTTTACATCTCTATGGTCTATCCACACTATTAAGATTTTTTTTTTATTATATATTTTTTTCATTTTCTTTATTTTTGACTGTTACGTGCCTCATGAGACTTCATGTACTTCATCTTCCAAGTGGGAGTGAGCCAGCTGTCAAACAGCGTACCCTAACATACTGTTGTGGAGAATAAATTGGCTGAGCAAAATGACTCTGCATTTGATAGGAAAGTCGGATTGTTATCACTCTTTATGTAATGCTACAAGTCTGTTCAACTCTGTATAGAACATAGAGTATTACAGAGTCCCTTTCCAAAGAGCTAATATTCAGATACTCTTACTCATCTTGGTTTATTTATTTCTTGAGTGCTTCTATCGATTTCACTGAAAGAATTTAAGAGTATGCTACAGCTCACTGAGTAAAGGTATCAGCATCTGGCTCTAGTCAGTACCCACTGGATATGTATTGCAGATAATGATCTCAAAATGGTGTGTTCATACTTCACTTTTGTTATAAGTGCACTGTCATTTACGGAAGAAATTGTTTTAGAAGGGACTTGAATGAAGTAAGGGAAATTCTTTAGTGCACTATAAAAAGACTAATTCAGTGAATAAGGGTTGGCAAGGAGAAGCAATAAGTAAAGGTAAAAGACTTGGAAGGAGCATTAACAGAGCAGTTAGAAAAACTTGGGTAGAAAGAAGAGGTCAAATGTAGACAGGATTGTTCAAACACTATAGATGAAGACAGCAAAAATTTGAGTTTGCAGTATGGCAGACCAAATACAGTATGGTAGACTAGATGTTGACACAATTGTTTATTCTGCCTTCAAGTATACATTAGTGTAAATCCAACTGTTGGAACTCATGTGCTTCATGCACGCAAGATTAGTGTCTTTGGAGTGGAAGTTTCCATTGGCCAGATCATACCCTTTTTCTTTTGTGCTGTTATACATAGGCATAAAGGGCAGAGTGACCATACGTTTTCCTCAGCTCTTTTCACTGCCTTTGGCAGTGAGACAAAAATCAGTAGCGTCCAAACCAGCATACTCTATTAGCATTTGCTAACTTCCAGCTTAAAAAAAATAACTAGTTGATTCTTTTTTCTGTCTTTGCAAATCTACCATTAAATTAGACTTTACATAAAAACCCACACTGGCTTACCTACTGTTGCTGTCTCCAAGTCAGTGCCTGGACCTTGTGCCTTGCTTACATACCCTTAATTATACTGTTGGTCTATACTGCTCTAAAACATGAGCTGACTTGTATTGAATTTTTCACAAAAAGGAGTGGCCTCATTGCTTCATTTAAGAGTCATAAAAGTAGTACCGTAAGAGTACAAGTGATAGGCTTAGGGGTTTTTTTTATTCTGAAGAACAAAGGGGGTCTTTATCCTGTTTCAAACTTGAGGAGACTGAGCTAATAAATATGGTGCTCCATATTCAGGATGGTGATCGTTGCCTCTCTTCATCCTATTTCATCATACTAAAGACAGTTTCAAGAATTTCAGCCTATAGAATGCATACTTTTACAGATAGCTCTCAATCTGCTGAGCAGGAAAGATTTGAGATTCATCTTAAGTTGCGTTATCAATGCAGCATATTGCATTTGGAGCCTTCATTTACTGAGGGTCTTCACAAAAAACCCAACAGTGATAGTAGCACATTTTAGAAGAAAGGGCATCTATGTGTACCCCTGTCTTGACAATTGGCTGATCAAAGGCAAATCCAAGCAGGAGAGAGTGGAAAGCTTAGAATATGTCTTCTCTTTAATTACCCATCTAGATTTGGTGATCAATAAATAACCACCTCTTACCCTATCAGATATGACAGAGTTCTAGCTGAAGCCAGCAAGAGCTTTCCTTCCACAATACAAACTCCTATCTCTGTGGTCATTATTAAAGAAAATAAAATCAAACTTGACCATAACAATCTTGCTTCAGGCAGCTGGGCCTCAAAGTGATATGAATTTATAAGATGTCACTTGCTAATCTTCACCTCCAGAATTTTCAGTTTTTGCTCAAGTCTTGGACCCTTTCTCTACAGTGGTTTTGATCACATTGGGAACAGGTTTATGAGTCCATCTTATTTAAGTTTGTCTTTAGAAATGTTTAAACATCCAATTCTCTTTCTTTCTCACCTTTGCGTATATGATAAAGACGTAAAAAATGTGAGTGTGGATGACATTCATAGATTCATAGATGTTAGGGTCGGAAGGGACCTCAATAGATCATCGAGTCCGACCCCCTGCATAGGCAGGAAAG
>NW_005842150.1:1215813-1224573 GCF_000455745.1 Alligator sinensis | reverse complement strand
TGCCTGAGTTCATTGAAATCAGCTTTCCTAAAGTCTAGCACTTTCACCCTACTAGTTACCTTATCCACTCGACATCTTATAAAGAATTCTATTATTTGGTGATCACTGTCTCCCAGGTGACCACCGATCTGTAGGTCCCCTACCATGTCATCCCCCGTTGCCAATACCAGGTCCAGCAAGGCATTCCCCCTAGTAGGACCTTGTACCTCCTGCGTCAGGTGGAGGTCCTGTACACAGGATAGGAACCTGTGTGAACAGTGGGACTTTGCTGTCTGCGTGTCCCAACAGATGTCTGGGTAGTTTAGGTCCCCCATGACTACTGCCTCCTTAGTTTTTATGGTCTCCGAGAGCTGCCTCAGGAGCCCCGAATCTAGTTCCTCCCCTTGGTGTGGGGGTCTGTAGCATACCCCTACTACCAAATCCCTTTCTCCTTGCCCCCCCATGTAACCTAACTCACAATCCTTCTACTTTCTCATCCTTCAATTCCGTCTTGATGAGGGTCAATGTATATTGCTCATTGACATAAAGTGCAACCCCTACCCCTTTGTTCCCCACCCTGTCCTTTCTGTACAGCCTATAACCCTCAATATGTACCGCCCAGTCGTGGGATGAATCCCACCAGTTTTCTGTTAGCCCTACTAAGTCATAGTTATTTTCTGCAAGCAGGAGCGCTAGTTCATCCTGCTTGTTCCCCATGCTCCTAGCATTAGTATATAGGCACTTAAGCCCTGTCACTGGTGCCTTTGCTGCCCCCCAGCTCCGAGTCCGAAGGGGCCCCTTATTTCTTACCTGTTTATTGCTTACCTGTGCTGTACTGCTGGCCGCCCCATGGCTTGCAGGTTCCCAATGTTCTCCTTCTTCAGGCTGGGCTGTCCTTGTGGGTGCCACATGGTTTGGTGGTCCACAGCTTCCCCCGCCCTCATCTTCCCCTCCCCCCGACGAGTCTAGTTTAAAGCCTGCCGGAGGAAACGTTCAGTATCTTTGTGAATGAAAAGCGTGTCTGTAAGTTCTATAAATAATAATTTCTACTGGTTTGGGAACTCTTGTTTTTCATCCCCACAAAGAAGTGGTAAACTTATTTTACACGAGTATAAAAATATGTAAAGCAGTAGGTACCCTACACTTAATTCCCTCCCCCTCTCTTGCCTATATATACATCTGACTCTCAGGTCCCTGGCAGCCATTACATTTACCGTGTGCTTAATGTGTTTATCACATCATAAATTACAACATGCCATGCGTTCAGACAATTTGTGGCATCATAAAATGGCAAGCCAGCTACATATGTGTGTCATGCATTGTGTTCTATACTAGGGCTGTCCCAGCCCATTCTGAGAATTAGCCAGCTGATCTGTTGGCATCAGCTGGGGACAGTCATGGATCTGGGACTAGACCCAGGGTTGTCTGGTGCTAGTCCCAACAATTGCTTGATTATTGGCACTGGCCCTGGGCAGCCCTGAGTTCTGTGGCCATCTCCATTCTGATCCCTGAACTGGGACTCAGAGCTGCCTGGGCCTGATCCCAACACTCAGCTGAGGATCAAGACCAGACACAGGGGAGCCCCCAGATCCAGGGCAGAGCTGCCCAGTGTCTGATTCACACTTTGGAGGATGTTTTTCCCTTTGTGGGAATGGAATCTCTGGTGAAAATTAGAGCTGTTGTTGATTGGGAGAATCCCCTGGGGGGAGAAACAAGCTTAGGCCAGGGGTGATTTTTTTTCTATCTGTTCCTGGAAACTTCAGTATTATTTAACCTGTTCTTATTCTGATGTATGCTAAATACAGTAAATACATTTTTGGAGTAGGGAACAATCTTGCTCCATGTTTTTTAAAACCCAATATTTGTACACTGCGCAAGCATACACAGTGTAGAGAAGTGCTGTGCACCAGCAGCTCATGTTGACTTTGCTTGGAAATTGACACGAGTGAATTTTTATTTTCCTGTTTGCAAAGGTATGCATATCCCTTAATGTTTGTGAGTGTGTTGTGTTCATGTTTGGTTTTAGCAAAGAGTTGTTGACAATAATATTTAACATGCTCACAATTTTTCCAAGCTTTAGTGCACTTTTCTTCTAGTGAGCAGAACTAAATTCTAGACTTCTCATCTGTTGCTGCAAGTTCGTTTGGCTCTTTAGGGAGGGAGAGCACATGCTTCCAGTTACACCTTCCTACTTCTGCACCCAAGTTACTTCAACTCAGGGTCGAATAATTCGTAGTCTTAAGTAAGTCATTGTCTAACATGCAGCTGTGGGCACAGTCCTCAAGGGATCTTACCTGGATAATTGGAGTGCAGTATTCTCCAGCTATGTTCCATATCGTTAGCGTTGCTAAGGCAAATAGAATTAGCTCTATTGCCTCTGTTGTCCATGGGGAGTTGCAGGTAGTGTCTATAAAGAAACGAAGTGAGCTAAAAGAAAAACTAGAGACTGAATGTATCCTTGAGTATGCTTCTGTGATCCAGCAGCATAGTTCATTACAGAGCCCTTAGTTTTCTAGATGTGGGGTTTTCTTTTTATTCCAGGCTGAATATTTTCCACAGAAGCTTCTGTTCTTGCTCCCACTCCCACTTCTGTTTTCCTGACTTCACCACACCTTTCTGGAACTTGAGTGCAGAACAGATATTGTTGAGTTGATGATGACTTATCAAAATACACATAATGAAAATACTAACTCTATGAAAAACTGCATAAAGAAAATAATATACTTCATTTACTTAAATCCAATATAAGCACCTCCCCCCCCCCCATTCAACATCATGGTGTGAGGAATCCTTTTCTTGGATTTAAGTATGGAGATGGAGGTATAGCTGCCCACCTGGCCAGATCCTGGATAGTTCTTGCAGCCATATTGCAGAGGGGATATCATATGATGCTGCGGGAAGCGTGTGGGGGACTGCATAGCAGCAGGGGATTGGTCTCTCTGGCTCTGGTCCCAACTCAGGCCAGGGGCCAGAGCTGCCATTGTGATAACTGTCCCTGAGGCTAGAGCCACTATGTGCTTTGTGCCCCAATGCCAGAGCTGGAGCTAGGGCTTCCTTGTAGTGGTGGCAGGGAGGGGTAGGCCCTGGGGGAGGGGAGGAGGCGCAAGGGGCAGGGGTCAAGTTGCTTTCTGCCCTGCTGCTTCTTTCTCTGCCGCTTGCTATGTATAAAATCTAATTATTGGCAGTCATCTCAAATTTGAGGTCACCTTGGATTTGGGTAAATATGGTAGCTCGGGGAAAATATAAGCAAAAGGATTAACAGTTAGCATTTGTACTATTAATCATAGATTTCATAGACATTAGGGCTGGAAGGGACCTCGGAAGATCATCGAGTCCAGCCCCCTGCCCAAAGGGCAGGAAGTCAGCTGGGGTCATAGGATCCCAGCAAGATAAGCATCCAGTTTGCTCTTGAAGGTGTTCAATGTAGGCGCTTGAACCACCTCCAGTGGCAGACTGTTCCAGACCTTGGGGGCTCGGACAGTAAAGAAATTCTTCCTTATGTCCAGCCTGAAATGGTCTTGTAGTAGTTTATGACCGTTCGACCTAGTCGTCATCCCTAGGGGCACTCTGATGAACAAACGTTCCCCCAGATACTGGTGGTCACCCCTGATAAACTTGTAGGTGGCCATCAGATCACCCCTGAGCCTGCGCTTTTTCAGGCTAAAGAGCCCCAGGGCTCTCAGCCTGTCATCGTAGGGTCTGCTTCCCTGACCTCTGATCATGCGCGTGGCTCTTCTCTGGACTCTCTCAAGCTTCTCCACATCCTTTTTGAATTGTGGAGCCCAAAACTGGACACAGTACTCCAGCTGCGGCCTCACTAAGGCCGAGTACAGGGGGAGAATGACGTCCCGGGATTTGCTTGAGAAGCATCTATGGATGCAAGCCAGCGTTTTGGTCGCTTTACTAGCCGCCGCATCGCATTGCAGGCTCATGTTCATCTTGTGGTCAATTATGACCCCCAAGTCTCTTTCTTCCATAGTGCTAGCCAACATAGCACTGCCGAGCCTATAAGGATGCTGCGGGTTTTTTTTCCCAAGGTGGAGAACCTTGCATTTATCGGCGTTGAACATCATCAGATTCTCGTCCGCCCACTTGCTGAGCCTGTCCAGGTCAGCCTGGATAACCTGCCTGTCTTCTGGTGTGGATGCTTTGCCCCAGAGGTTGGTGTCATCGGCGAACTTGGCCAGTTCTGATCGCTTCTGACTCCAGTGTCCACATCATTAATGAAGATGTTGAACAGTATGGGTCCAAGGACAGAGCCTTGGGGGACCCCACTGGTCACAGGACACCACGATGAGTGACTTCCATCGATTACTACCCTCTGGGTCCGACGCCGGAGCCAATTTTCCAGCCAGTGGATTGTGGAGGACCCAAGGCGACAATTGGCCAGTTTCTCCAAGAGGCGATCATGGGACACCAGATCGAAGGTTTTTTTGAAGTCAAGATATATGACATCAATCTCTTCTCCCTTATCCAGGTGATAGGTCACCTGGTCATAGAAGGAAATGAGATTGGTCAAGCAAGACCTACCCGCAACAAACCCGTGCTGGCTATCCCTTAAGATGTTGGCATCGGCCAGTCAATTAAGGATGGCCTCTTTAATAAACTTTTCTAAGATCTTCCCCAGGATAGAAGTCAGGCTGATGGGCCTATAGTTAGCCGGATCCACTTTCCTCCCTTTCTTGAAGATAGGCACCACATTGGCCTTCTTCCAGTCTTCGGACACTACACCAGAGCGCCAAGAGTTTTCAAAGATCCGTGCTAGAGGTTGGGCTATGATGCTCGCCAGCTCCTTGAGTACCCTGGGGTGAAGATTGTCAGGGCCAGCTGACTTGAAGGTATCCAGCTTCTCAAGATGTTCCTTCACGAGGTCAGCACATTAATGGAGGGCAGGGGATCACCCTCACCCAGACTTCCCTGTCCCGTAGCGGGCATGGGCGTCCCATGGGACTGATGAAAAACTGACTCAAAGTACCTATTTAATAGGTTGGCTTTTTCCTGGGCGTGAGTTGTCAGTTGCCCTGATATAGGGGTTCACCAATAGAGATTTCTGCCTCCGGCTCCCCACATATCTGAAAAAGGACTTTTTATTGTCCTTGATGCTCAAAGCTAGTTGGAGTTCAGTTGCAGCCTTGGCTTTCCTGGCCTTTCCTTTATTAAGTATAATAATAGGTTGTAAAGTCTCTTCAGTCCAAAAATAAGTGTTGCTGTCAACTTCAGGCTTTGTTTTTTTCTTTTAACTTATAATTTCTGCAATTGTCATTGGGTATTAGAAAAGAATTAGAATATAGGGAGATACCAGAGGTCTTCAAATAAAAATATAAATTTTTAACTTGATGAAAAAATATATATTTTTATTTGTCTGACAATATTTATGTTTTGGCTTGACTTAAAACATTTAATCGAACACTAAACCTTTTGCTTTGGTTTTGAACCTTTCACCCATTTTAAAAGTCCATGCCCATTTTCTTAAAGAATGTTGGTCAATTTCAAAATGAAATATTTTCGTTAAATAAAAAACCAAAATCTAATACTTTTATTATTCCATTTATGTTACTTTCCTAAAATAAGTCTGCCTGTTAAATATCAATCCCAAACAATTTAGAAGATGTCATTTACAATTTTTATCAGGAAAATGTGTGTGCTGTGTTTCAGATGTTTAAATGAGAATGGCTAACTTTGAAAATCTGTTTTGTCTTTCAGATGACAGGAGTCAAACTGTGCTTCCCTTAGTGAAATCATTCTGTGAAAAATCCTTCAAAGCAGATGAATCTATTCTTGTTTCTTTGTCTTTCCATTTAGGGAAACTGTGTAATGGACTATATGGTATGATCCAAAAAAAATCTTAAAAATAAGAGGGACTTTAAGTATTGTGATATTGTGATATAACCTAGATAGTTAAAATAGTTCAAGTGGAATGATAATTAATACAAATAACTTCTAAAGCCATGTAGTGCATAAAGATTCATAAAGGTTAGATTTCTTTACCTCGTAGAAGTTGTCTACCTTTATCTTGGCATTTTGATACCTAGTTTTCCTGCAAGTGGAGTGGGTTAGGGTTTGGACAAGCATACCTAGCTGTTTTAAAAGGGTAAGAGAAGGAGAAGAGGAGGAAGCTGCTGCTTACGATTGCACATCAGGGGTTAGGATCCAACTGTCCCATTGCCAAGATGCTGTAATTATAAAAGTTTAGCTAAATTGCCCTGATTTGACCCTGAATGAAACAGAGTTAAAGTTGGAACGGTTTTGCTACGCCTATGTTGTTACAGAATCACAATGCCATTGACACTTTCTCTATCTTTATCTTTTGATATCAGTACAATTGTTGCATCTGTCTATAACCTCACTATGGTTAAACTGGAAGCCTTTGAAAATAGGGCATATTAGAAAGAAAGTGCTGTTCTTTATCTCCTGAAATGCAGGCCAGTAGGGAGGGAGAATTGAGGTTTTATAGTACTCAGATTCTCTGCTCCTGCAGTTGCAGCCTAGAATCCTTGTAGGAGTGAGCACAAGTGTGCTCCTGCTTACTCCATTAATAGTGTTTCGCATTTTCAGTTTTTATTTAAAAAAAAAAAAAAAAAAAAAAAAAAAATTCCAGGACTTTTTCAGGGTTTATCTTCCAAACATAAATAAGGGAAAATAGTAATAGGGAAGGAGGGACTAGTGAAGGTGTGGGGGGAGGGGTGTGGCGCAGCCCATCGGCCACTCCTGGGGCTGCAGCATGGAGCAAAGTGCGGGGAGCTGTCAGTAGGTACGGGGTGGAGGGGGGGTGGCTTTTGCTGGTACGTGCCCCCCCCGGGAGGGCTGCGGACTGGGGAGCTGCACTGGGCTCTTCCCTGGGGGGCACATCGCCCCAGATCTGCACAAGGGACAAGAGCAGACTGCTGCCTTCCCTGAGCACCAGAAAGAGCCCCGTGCCGCCGCCAGCCCCAGCTAGCAACGACAGCCTGCTCTTGTCCCACACACAGATCCAGGGGCATGCACCCCCTGGGAAGAGCCCGGATGCAGCCCTCCTGGGGGGGCGCATAGCAGCAAGTGCCATGCCTCCCCACACCTACTGACAGCTCTCCCCCCCGCCCCAGTTTTCTCCCTGCTGCAGCCCTGGGAGTGGCTGACAGGCTGCGCTGCCCTGCGCCCCTCCCCCCAGCTGCAGCAGCTTGCTGCCTGGCTGCCTGGACTGTTGGGGGAAGTGGGGAGTGGTGTGCGGCCGGACACGAGGGGGGGCTTGACCCCAGGATTGGCGCTAGCCCCTCCTGCCCTGCTCATGGTCAGAGCCAGAATCCCCACTCTCCTGGGCAGTGACTCTAGCCCTGCGGGCCTGTGTGGAGCAGCCAGGTACAGCGCCTACCACAGGGAGCAGGGCGGGGCTCTCCTGTCTGCCCCCCGCAGCAGGGCTTGTAGCTCCCAGCGCCCTGGTGGCTGTTTCGGCAGCTCTTGCTGCTGGTCCGGGAGGGCATGGGAGTGGGTGTTTGCCCCCGGATCTGTGCCGGGTGGGCTGAGCCAGGCTGTGCTCTGGGAGGCTAGCCCCGCTAGCCTCCTGGAGTGCAGCCTGGCCCAGCCCTACTCGCACATATCTGAGTGCACACACACACTCCCATGCCCTCCCAGACCACCAGAAGAGCAGCTCTCAGACTGGTGGCATGCGGTGGTGCACAGTGGCTCAAGCCCCCTCCCCAAGTCCCGCACCCCACTGACCTGGCTGGGCAGCTTGCCCCAGCCCCAATCCCTTACTCACTGAGGGGGCATTGATCTGCCCTCCACCCCCATGCTCCTTCTTCCCCTCTCCACCTACCACAACAGACTTCTCAGCTGGAGGCAGTTGTGTCCAATGTTGTTGAGGACTGCCTGTGTAGTCTATGGCTGAATCTCTGAAGCTCCCCAAACTGATTTGGAGGCTTCCAATTTGATTCAGACCTTTTAATGGGTTTCCCGATTCAATTCAGATTTGGAAATTCAGCTGCCGAATCAGCCAGATCTCCTCTGAATCGAATTGGTTTCGAAAGCTTCACACAGCCCTACTATGTAACTGTAGATTACCATGTGTAGAAACAGCTCAATTAGTTTTTCAGTGCAAGGTAAAAGCTGATGTACTACAGCTGGCCTGGGGAAGCTGTTTCATAAAATTTAGTCCTCAACTTCCCAAAGCTTGCATTTATGCAGAGGTCTTTATCCAAGCATTGCATGCTAGAATAACATTCCCCTTTTAGAGAATAGTGATACTGAACTAGACTGTTGAGGCAATCATGGAAACAAACTGGGTACCTAACACTTTTTAAAGATATTTACAATCCTTCCAAATAAAATGTCTTTAGTGTCTCTCTCTAGAACTGGATCTCTATAAAAATCTACAGAAGTAATGGCCGTTTTGAAATAAAACCATTTTTGTATATGAGTGGGAAACTGTATAGCAGTGGGGAACCCTGACAGCATTGTTGAATGCACCCATTACTTATGATTATATAGAGAAGTGATGTGGTCCAGTAAATGATCATTGCGTGCACAATGGTTTTATTTCAAAATTGATGTTATTTTTTGAAATATCCGTGTAGACACACACATGCACATACTTTATTTATATTGTGTGCTTGTATATTTACATATATTTTTATATGTATGTATATGTGTATATAGTGTGTGTGTGTGTGTATACAACCATGCACATATGTGCACACAATGCAGAATAAGAGATTCCTCCTTTTATAGGCAAGTTTCTTTTTTTTTTAATAATTGCTGTTTCTTTGTAGCATTTGAAGTGAGGAAATAGTTACCATTGAAGTCCTG
>NW_005842150.1:1192375-1215782 GCF_000455745.1 Alligator sinensis | reverse complement strand
GCAGGATTAAGCTCATTATTTAATTTCACAGTCTAAGGGTTATAAGATTGTTTTTTGAGCAATGAGATGATTTAAGCATTAATATTTTTTTTTTAAGGAATTTTTACTCCAGAGCAACATTTGCGATTTTTGGAATTTTATAAGAAACTTTGCACGCTGGGTTTGCAGCAGGAAAATGGACACAATGATAATCAGATACAATTTCAAACATTAGAACAGGAAAAGAAGTATATATCAGTGAGGAAGAATTGTGCTTACAACTTTCCAGTAAGTTAAATGCTATTCTCTATGAATCACATTGGGTGCGTAGTTACCCGTACATAACCCCTGTGAAAAAAATCAAGTAAACTGGCTTAAAGCAGGGCTTCTCTTTAAAAACCTGCAAGCAAGAATACCTAATGTTTTAAACCACAGAAATTCTTGCTTAATTTTGACCAAGAAACTACTGGTCTCATCCTTTCAGATATACTGTTCCCTCAAAGCCCTTGTACAGTGCCAGTGAAACAACAGCTGCGGAACAGAGTCTATATTTGTTGGGTTTCCAGTTACTGAGACCTTCATCTGTTCTGCAGAACTGGCTTTCCAGGATTTGGCCCTGCATAAGATATACATACGTATTAAAAGTTAAACCCATATATATAAAAATAAGGTCTTGATGCCTAAAACTATAGCTTTTGTTAGCCTGCTTTCTAGTTTGAATGTTTGAACTTGCATTTAAAGCAAAACGTATTCGTACTTAAAATGATCACCAAATTATTTTTATGTTGGCTTTAAAAATGTGCCAAGGGATGTGGCAAGTAATCTTTTGATTTACATCAGTAAATGCAAGTTTTGTACACGTAATTATTAGGGTTGTGCAGAATTTCGGCAGCTGTTTCGTTTTGGAGGTGTTTCGGTGCCTGAAACACTGAATCCGAAATGGAAGGTTCCAAAACATCTCCAAAATGAAACAAAACCATCTGAAACATTTTGGAAATGTTTAGGAGGCACCCCCAGGAAGAGTCCAACATAGCCCCTCAGCCCTCCTTTTAAAGTGCCAGGAGGCTGAGACCGGGTGGGGGATGGGGCCAGGCAGGGCAGGCATGGGGGCTTCTCCTGCAGCTCCCCCTGCCGGGGCAGAGGCAGCCACAGCAAGAGGAGCTGTGGGAGAAGCTCCCATGGCTGCCCCACCCCCCCGGCTTTTGGCCTTTGAAAAAAAAAAAAAAAAAAGCCCTGCACTCATTGGCTGCAGCAGTGACAATCAGGGCCTCTGAGGGCTCGTGGCAGAGCCTCCCTGCACAGCACGGCTCAGTGTGGGGCAGCGGGGATCACCCCCCCACCCCCTCCACCTGGCACCTGTGGGGCAGCTGCCCACTGGTGTGGGTACAGCGCAGCTGGAAAGGCGCTGCACGCTGTCTGGGAGCTGGGGCTGAGCGCTGCTGGGCTTTGGCTGAGTGCTGGAGCTGCCTCAGCTCCCAGATAGCACGCGGTGCCCTGCCAAGCCACGCTGTACCCGTGCGATGTGACAGCTGCCGCGTAGGTGCCGGGGGGGGGGGTGATCCCCGCTGCCCCCCACTGCCCTGTGTTGTGTTGGGGGGCTCTGCCACAAACCCCCAGAGGCCCTGTTTGCCGCTGCTACAGCTGGTAAATTAAGGGCTTTTTTTTTTTTTTTTAATGTTTTTGAAGTGCTGAGAAGCTGGGGCTGGGCAGGGCAGTCATGGAGTCTTCTCTCATGGCTCCTCTGGCTGTGCCTGCCTCTCCCTGAGTGGTGGGAGCCATGGCAGAAGCCTCCATGGCTGCCCTGCCCAGCCTGGCTCCATTCCCTGCCCAGCTCAGCTTCTTGACGCTTAAAAAAAAAAAAAAATTTTTACCCGTAAAAAAAAAAAAAAAAAAAAAAAAAAGCAAAAAAACCCAGCCCTGCACTCACCAGCTCTAGCAGTGGTGATCAGGGCCTCTGGGGGCTGATGGCAGAACCCCCCACACTGCACGGGGGTGAGGGGAGGAGGGATCACCCCGCTGCTTGGCACCCACATGGCAGCTGTTTTATCACACGAGTGCAGTGCTGCTCAGCAGGGCGTCGTGCACTGTCTGGGAGCTCGGGTGGCCCCACGTGTTAGCTGGAGCCTAGCAGTGCTAGACTCCAGTGGCCCCAGCTCCCAGACAGCGCGTAGCACCCTGCTGTGCTGCACCTGTACCATGGGGCAGCTGCCACGTGGGTGCCAGGCAGGGGTGATCCCTGCTGCCCCCCACTGCTCCGTGCTGCACAGAGGGGCTATGCCTACAAGCCCTCAGAGGCCCTGATTGCTGCTGCTGCAGCCAGTGAGTGCGGGGTTTTTTTAAGTGCCAGGAGGCTGAGGCTGGGTAGGGGATGGGGCCGGGCAGGGCAGCCTTGGCGGCGTCTCCCATAGTTCCCCCTGCCTGGGGAGAGGCAGGCCCAGTCAGGAGCCATGGAAGAACCCGCAGCCGCCCAGCTGTGCCTGCCTCTCCCTGGCTGAACCGAATCTCTGAATCAGTGCCAAAACAGCGTTGAAACTCCAAAACAGATCTGGCCAAATCGTAATGGAACAGTGATCCGAAACACCAAAACAAATTACTATCCTCTGAAACGGCCAAATCCAAAACAAAACATAGCCGTTTCGCATAGCCCTATTATGTCTGCAGTTTCAGACTGGCTTTGTTGCTTCCCAAATAAGTATTTTGTTTGTTTTAAAACTCATATGGAAAGTTCAGCTAATTCATGGAAACATTAAAAACCTTATTAATAAGATGTGTAAAATTTTACACAGTATGGTAGAATTAAATGAGAAATGGGACCCTGTGCTTGGTAGCCACATATAGGTATGTAGTTGTGGAAGCAGTCTAAGCATGTTAAAGCAGTCTAAGTCATCGAGTTCATGCAGTCTACATTTGCCTGAGATAAAGCAGTTAAGAAATTTACATGTGATGCTATGTTTACGAGGGCCTCAGGAGACTGCATATGGTAACTGTATCACTACATAGTGATAAGACTGTAAGGCATTCTTAGGCAAGGAGGAAATAAATACTAAAATACCATTGAATTTTATCCAGTAGTAAAGGTCTGTACACTGCATCATTTAGCTCAGCGGTTCCCAAACTGTGGTATGATTACCACCAGTAGTATGCAGACAACCTGTCAGTGGTATGTTTTAACAGATTTATTATAATTACTTTATATGACAAAAATTTGCTGGTGGTACTTAAGGTTGAACTGAAAATTTTGCTGGTGATACTTAAGGCTATATCATTTTAAACTGGTGGTGTGCAGTCTGTAAGAGTTTGGGAACCGCTGGTTAGCTCATGTCCTCAGAAAAGCAGCACGTCCAGAAGACAGCCCCCGGGGCACAGTTGGGCTGCATCAGCCCAGCCCTGATTGTGGCACAAATTAATCCTAGAGAATACAAGCTCCCTAAAATGCTCCAAAGTGGATTGCCTTTTCTGATCCCTTATTTGGTGAGGGTCAGTTTGTTGTGCAATCAGCCAGTTCAGAAGTGTTCTGCAGCCAGGCATGTGTGTCACAGTTTGGACGTAGGTGAGAAGTGATCCCTGAGCTAGCTGAAGTCCCAAACAGTTTGGCTTATTAATCCATTTGGGTTAAAGATTATATATTTTTGTTCCATAGGCAATGATTGTTTTTGTGGATCCAAAAAATTTCCATTTGGAACTATACTCCACGTTCTTCTGTCTTTGTCATGACCCTGAAGTGCCAGTCAGATATACTATGGCTGTTGGCTTCTATGAAGTAAGTCCAGAAAGTGTCTTTGTTAATACTACAGTTATGAGTTGGCTTTTTTATATTACATGTCTTTAATGGTACTCTGCCTAAGTTCTCATTTGTGGTATTTTAGCTTTGCAGTGATGATTGAATATAGCCAAGGAAATTGTTTTAGCTCTGTAAATGGAACTGGTGAAATTTTACTAAAATGTTGTCTATATTCAGTTTTGGTTAAGTTCTTGTATCACCACCATAAATAGTGAAATATAGGTCAGCCAGCTATAAGTAATTTATGGTGTTACTGCAAGTTGGGCGTATATTTGATTAATTCTGCGTAACTTTTTCCTAGAGGAAGTAAATAACCTTCCTTTTAGCTGGAGTTAAACTCTTGGTCTGAATATGAATCAAAGTGCCATTTTTGAAGGAAGCTGTGATATAACACGCATGGCTGGGATATCAGATCTATTGTGGCTTTTTCTTGCATTGTTATTCTACAGTAGGGCTGCGTGAAATTTTGCCGCCAGTTTTGTTTCGACGCTGTTTCAACTCATTTCGAGATTGAAACAGCAAAATTGAAATGAAACAGATATTGTTGAAACAGTCTTGAAACAAAATGAGACAAGTTGAAACGTTTTGCCGTTTCGACACTGTTTTGACATTTCGCCCATAGGCTCTAATGGGGAAGCTCAAAACAGCCTTTAACTTTGTCATTTCTGACCTGATTTGGATGAAACTTGTAGGAATGGTAGACCCTTCTAAGGGCATGAAGCCTGTGAAGTTACAAAGAGATAGCTGCAGGGGGTTCAGGGAAACTGCACCCCAAAGTCTTGAAAGCAAAACTCATGTCACATGCGTGTGTTAAGCTACAGCCAGGTCAAAACTGCAAGCATGTGAGCCCCTGCAGAGGCCACAAAGCCTGCCAAGTTTCAAGGAGATAGGTTCAGGGGTTTGCGGGAAACTGTACCGTAAGCTGTGGACAAGCAAAACTCATGACATGGGTGATACTGTGTGCGCTAAGGCGCAGCAGGGTGAAAGCTGCAGGCCTGCTAGTCCCTGTTGTAGCCGCAAAGCCTGCCAGCTGTTGAGATAGGTGCAGGGATTCTGGGTTCTGGTGCCCTGCACCCCTAGCTGCTGACAGGCAAAACTCGTGACATGAGTTCTTGTACCTATTATACATGTACTAACTACAGACACTAGTATATGGTTATATGCAAAGAGGATACATGAATATTTATATCACTGTCCCCATGTATAGACAGAGAGAGAGATAGTAACAGGATCACTGTATTAATGATGGTGTGTATTACATACACACACTATCTGCATATTGGTATATACACGCATCCTTATTGGATACATCCCTGTACAGTTTCAGGGTATTCAAAGTAATTACACAATGAATAACGCCGTCAGGTCAATCCCCTGTTCTCAATATTATATGATTTTACACCAAAGATCCCATAATCTCCCCTAGAACTGAATGGATGTCCTGCAGTGCTTCCTGAACCACAACCTGCTGTAGGGGAGGAGGAGGTCTCACAGGGGCACATTGCCATGTTGTGCAGAGGCCCCAGCTCCAGGAAGGGCACACCTGAACACACACACAGTGTCACCCACCCATGTCACGTGTTTTGTCTGCCTGCGGTCAGGAGGTGCATGGCACCAGAACCCAGAATCCCTGCACCTGTCTCCTTAACAGCTGGCAGACTTCGTGGCCGCAGCAGGGACTAACAGGCCTGCAACTTTCACCCTGTTGTGCCTTAGCGCGCACAGTGTCACCCATGTCACGAGTTTTGCTTGTCTATAGCTTGAGGTACAGTTTCCCGCAAACCCCTGCACCTATCTCCTTGAAACTTGGCAGGCTTTGTGGCCTCTGCAGGGGCTCGCATGCCTGTAAGTTTTGACCCCACTGTGGCTTAACACATACACGTGACATGAGTTGTGCTTTGAAGACTTTGGGGTGCAGTTTCCCTGAACTCCCTGCAGCTATCTCCTTGTAACTTCGCACGCTTCATGCCCTCCGAAGGGTCTACCATTCCTACAAGTTTAATCCAAATCAGGCCATTAATGACAAAGTTAAAGGCTGTTTTGAGCTTCCCCATTATAGCCTATGGGTGAAACGTCAAAGCAGCGTTGAAACAGCGGAACTGTTTAGACGAAAAAGAACAGAACAGTGGTTTCGAATAGAAGCAGAATTCGAAATGGAGCGCTGTTCTGTCGAAACATCGAAACACAAGTCGAAACGGAATGGTGCTGTTTCGCACAGGCTTATTCTACAGTACAATATTATTAATTGTTTTGACATTGACATCAGGCTTTTTGCAAAACTGTATATATGATTTATGAATTCTAATAAAAAAAAGTTCACAGATATAGATTAAGCAGTGAGAAACTCCAGCAGCAAAAGTCAGAGAGGCCTGCCTGAGGGCTGCAGTTAACTTTAAACTGACTTTTATTTCAAGTCAGCAGGCTGACTATTCTGCTGCCATGGCAATGTATAGGAAACTTTTTTTCTGGGTAGCTTCAGCGGCATCTTTTAAAAATATTTTTGGAACACAGAAATTAGAAAAGAAAGCCCTTGTTAATCCAATCTCAGTGGTATATTTTGCAGTTAGACAATAGCTTGCGTGTTCATTTTTATATGCTGCTTATATAAGCAGTGCTTTATGCTAACAGTTAGAAAGTACATAACTCCTTGATTGTTGTCAGTAGAGATTTGCCTTTCATCCTTGTCTTCATGTATTCCAACCTTGTTAAAGTATACCTGATTTAACTGCTGTTGTTCCTTCGGACTGAAGTATGTTTTTGTTTGTGCATCCTGGTTTTTTAGGTTGCTAAGATTTTAAATTCGGGTGTGTATGCAATACACAAAGAACTAGTAACGCTATTACAGGATGAGTCACTGGAGGTAACATACTCTTATTTGCTCTTCCCTTCATTGTTTATATTGATGCTTCAGGCCAGTATAATGTAATGCACCATGATGATAAATACATGAAATGATTGCTATCTTTTACTTCCGTTTCACATAATTATGCCTATACTATGTCCTTGGTGTTAATTGGAGGTGTCACTCATGAGGTCATCCTGCTCCAACTGCTCCTGTATACATGTACAGTAAAATCTCTGTTACCCGGCATTTAATCAACCGAAAATTCCGTTAACCGGAATTTCTGGCCAACCAGCTGGATGGGGGTGGGAGGCGCGGGGGAAAGCTTGCAGATGGCAGCGGCTGCTGCCACCCACCACCCTGCACTGTCACTGCATACCACCGCCGTGCCCCCCTGTGCCTTATCTGAAAACCCCTGCCAGGTTATTTCAGATAACCGGAATTTTTATATAACCGGCAATCTCCTTACCCCAGGGATGCCAGATAACAAAGATTTTATGGTACCAAACTTAGAAATGAGGTGATAAGGCCAAAGTGGGTGAATTCACTACCTTATTTTCAAATTTGGTATGCAAAAATGGGAGTGAATGGTTTGAGAATGTTAAAGCCCAAGAGTGCCAAGGATGTAGTTTTGGCATACCTCAGGCTATTTGTAAAGATCCAAGGAACCATTATAGACATTAACTTGATACTTTTGAAGGGGCTGATCATTGGAAATATAGAGGAGAGAAAACCTATGATATTTAAATTAAGTAAGCTCCACCCTGTTTTTTATCAGGTTTATCAGAATTTTATTTTAAAAAATTCTGCTTCAGGATGTATAGTGTATGCGTGTGTGTGGAGATGTATAGCGTGTACCCTGCCCCCACACAAGCAATGGATCAGTGCTAAGCTTCAAGAGGGTGGAGTTGTTTCACTTTAAATTTCTCTGTGTAAAAGGGAAATTTTATTTTTATATATTAGTGGTTAAAGACATTGTGTTCCAAACAGTACTTGGAATAGAGCTTGGAAGCTTCAGGCAAATCACCTAAGGTTTTTATTGTCTTAGGCTTTATGTACAGGCAAACTCTAACCATATTGCAGGAATGTCATGAGACATGGTTTTATATTGAAGTGGACAAATGATTACAGGGAGAAAAAGTGATGGATTGGGTCCTGGTCTGGTAGGGTGCTTAAATAATTTCAGTTCTCAGTGGTGAGCAGGAAGTGCTATTGACTTCTCTGGATTTATTTCAGCATCTAGGCTCAGGTTTTATGTAGGACCCTGAGTCACAATTTGAAAATGAGGTAGTGATTTGGGGGGGGGTGTCTCAATTTTTGAACATCTAGGTTGAGATATCTGAAAGGCATCTGACTTTCCAAAGAAGGTGCTCATAACATAAAAAATCAGGTTTTCATGGTGTGCAGTTGCATTTATGGTTAACTGTGTAACAGAAGTTGGAGTTGGACTATGGAGATGGGATGAAGATGTCTAGACCTGTTTTAGGATTTGTCCCTATAGTACATGTAATAGGATCTTTGTAGTTTTAGTTTTTACATGTCCCAGGCTTTCCATACTGGTTACTTTGCTGTGTAATATTTTAGTCTAGGGGTGGCCAGCCTGTGGCATGGGTTCCACAAGTGGCACAGGCAATTTCTGTGCATGGCATGCAGCAGACTTGGGGAGTGGACAGATAGCACAGTGACAGATAGGACAGGGAGTAGAAAACAGAGCACTATATCAGGCAGGGAGCACAGGACAGAAAGAGCAGCATATTAAGTAAGGAAGAGGGATCAGAGTTGCACTCATGGAGAGTGTGCAGCTGATTTGTTGGGGGAGGGGAGGGCACAGGGCCCCTTCCCTGTCCCCCTGCCACCACTTACCCTCTGGAACTGACAGGGCTCTGGCCTCACTCCAGCCCAGGGCGCAGAGCATGTGGTTACTGTGGCCCCAGCCCAGCAGCAGTTGTTCTGGAACCAGAGCCTGGATTAGAGCTGCTGCCCCTGCCACTGCTGCTACCAGGACAGACTGAGGCCAGAACAACTATGCTTTGCAGCTGGTTGGAGAGAGTCCACAGCCCTGCCAGAACTGGAGGGTAGTGATTCAGTGAAAGAAGGTAGGCAGGGGGGAAATGGGGAGATTGGGGTGTTGGCAGTGGGGGAGGCAGAGGTGGGAGGGAGCAGGCATCAGCTTTGGTTCCAATACCAGCCGTGATTCAGAGCTGCAACAGCTGCCTCCCCCTCCTGATGTCTTGCACTTAAATTGAAAACCAGGGGCTCTTTCCACATGTTAAACAGGGGCGGTGGGACCTCATCTTGTATTCAAGTAGTCATCCTTTTTTATATTTGAAATTCTTACAAAACTATGAAATGCAGGGCTTCATGAGGAAAATAGTGTTTAAATATCTTGTATTCTGAATAATATTCTGACCATAATGTAGGTACAATTCCAGGTTATAGTTTTATTTTTCTGAATTTGAAACTTAAGCCATTTTATATATAATATTGCCCATGAACTTTAATATCATAACTACAAACAAAAAAGTGGACTTGATTCTCCTTGGATATATACTAGTGTAATGTAGCAGTAACAGCATGGAGTCAGTAGAGACATACTAGCTTTTAATTGTGTGAGAGAAAGACCAGGCCAGGTGATGTACAAATGTGATTTACCTTGCATTTCTTCAAATAGGTATTAGATGCACTAATAGGTCACCTTCCTGAAATCCTTGAACTTATGGCTACTGGTGGAGAAAACAGTGGATCAGAAAGCAAGGTGAGTATCTAAATATAAATGGGGTTAATAGTAAAGTTATTTTACATATGCAATACACATTTGAATCCCAAAGTCTATGTATAGACTGTAGAAGGGCACAGGAACAGATCTTTTTTATGCTGAATCTGAAACCTGCCATTTTTGTATGTTTAATTACTCTTGCTCTCTCTTCTTTCTCTCCCTGTATATGTAGTGCAAGTCTGGAATGTAGTCCTGTATGTATGTTTTCTGAGAGAGAGAGAAATTTGAAAGCCCTTATGTCCACTACAAAATAGAAACTTATATTTTGTCTAAATACCATATTGTTTACAAAATGGATCACATTTTCAAAGTCACTAATCTGAACAATAGTTGTGCATGCATCTTGAAACAGTTGGTTTCATACTCAGAGAGTAGCTTTATGTCTACTGGATATATATGTATGCACATGAGTAAGGCAGCACACAACTGCCATTTTTAAACAACTGCTTTTAGGTGAAAGGATGGTTCTTGCTTGTCACATCACTGAGCCAGGACTTGGGACAATTGGGTCCTGTTCCTTGTTTTACCACTGACCCCCCTCTGTGACCCTAGACCAGTGATTTCCAACCAGGCTGCTGGGGCACTCTGGGGTGCTTACCAGATCCTTTGAAGGGTAAGCCATGATGTGTGAGGAGATAAGTAGATAAACACAGGCTTAGACTTTCCCATGCCTGGATGATTCCCCATCCTCACTGCCCAGTCTCTCTGCCAGGAGGTAAGCACTGTAATACATACATTAGGTTTTAAAATGAAGTGTCACTCAATTCACAAAAGTTTATGAAGGGTTGCCTCAAGTCCAAAACAGTTGAGGACCACTGTGTTAAACCAGGGGTGCTTAGCCTGTGGCCCATGGTCCCAATGCAGCCCATGGAGCCATCCCATCTGGCATGTGGGGCACCCCGCAGGTTAGAGAATTTGGCAGTGGGGGAGCAGTGGCCATTGCAGCCACACTTCCCCATTGCTAAATTCCCAAGCCCCATGTGTCAGGCTGGAACCAGGTTACACCCCCCCTCCTCCCTCCCCCCATGAGGCCAGGCTATGTCCCCTTCCCCTTTGTAGGGCTGGGTTGGGGCCAAACCATGCCCCCTTCTCCCCTTGTGGGGCCAGATGGTGTCTGCTGCCACCCACCCTGGGTGCTTGATTGGGGCCACTAACTGGACTGCCTGCAGACTGCCCATCTGACTCACCAGGTAAAAAGATCACCTTATACAATTAGTTTAATCTTTTGATGCATGAGATTCCCCATTCATAGGATGGGGAACCCCTCACAGAGTGTTTTGAAGGAAAATGTATTGATATTTTGAGGCACATATGTACTCTAGTGGCAGAGGCTACCTAAGACCATGAACGGATGAATATATTTTACATAAATAGAAACTCATAAATAAGTCACTTTTAAAAACTGTAAATTCACGTAGCAAGAGTAATGCAAGACAAGGGAAGTTACTATCCTGCTCTCCTTGAGGCTTGGGAAGTCTCACCTGGACTGATGTTTCTTAGAATATAGAAAGGCTTGGGAAATGGTGTAAAACTGTAACTAGTCTCTGCTTCACAGTTTTATAGCCCACTTCTACTTTCATCTATTTTCATTTAGGTAGGATAGAATGCCGCCTTTGAGAAGAACTGGTGCAAAGAAGTATCAGCTTTCAAAAGTGATAGCATACTTAACAGATGCTGTGAAACTCATGAATTTCAGAGCATATGAGTTTTAGCATCTGTTGAAGTAGGCTGCTGCCTATGAAAGCTTATGCCTATCAACTGATTAGTCTCTGAAGTGTCACCCTGCCTGGCCTTCTGCCTGACTTCACACTAACATGGCTAACCACCTCTCTTTGTTTTTATGTAATGGAGTTAAAACAATGACATTGTTTTACCTGGCATTTACCTTAGGCTGTGTCTCCTTCTTTCTCAGACCTCAGCAAGGAGCTTTGCACCCGATAGCTTATCTGACATCTCTGCTATTTATATAGTTGGTCCAATAAAAGATATTACCAAGAAAACCTTTCTTGTCACAAGGTTGATCTAGGCATATTTAATCTGCCTCAGAGCAGAAGAATGGGGTTCTTTCCAGCCCTATGTTTTCATGATTTGTATAATTCATTTTAGGCTTCAATTATTTATATGTCTTGGTGACTTAGGATTTTAAATTCTTCTAATATTTCTATTTTATATTTTAGTTATTGACTGTCCCTGACTTGATTCCAGCGCTAACAACAGCAGAACAGAGAGCAGCAACCTCTTTAAAGTGGAGAACTCATGAGAAGTTACTACAAAAATATGCATGCCTGCCTCATATCATATCGAGTGATCAGATTTATTACCGTTTTCTGCACAGAATGTTGACAATCATTATGACAAATGTGAGCCTCAAGCTCATTTTGTTTTCATATTTGTTTTTAATGCTTCAGAATGACTAATGTAATATAAATATAGTGTGTGCACATACGCACAGCACAGTGTGTGTACATATATGTATATTTACACAATATAAATTGTATTCTATTTGAAATCCATATTGTATATTCTATATACAACTGAATGAGACTAATAATTCTTTTTCATGGAATGCTAAGAAATTGCTGAGAGCACCCCCCCACCATTTGGGGGGAAACCCAGATTTTGAAGTTGCTGTGAATTTTTTCTTTCTGATATTATGTCAATGTCAGTCTGTTTCTGGGTAAATCAAAATGTTGTTCTGAGATGTGGCTCTTCTGTTGCTTGATTCCTTAAATATTTTTGTATTGCATTCTGTTCTTTGTAACAGCACATTTAATTCTGTGGTAGCAATTTATGAATTAACTAGATTGAAGAATTGTAGTATTTAAGGGGAAGAGTTTGCATAATATAAAAGAAAACATTTTCATTGTGGTTTGTTCTTGCCAGCATCTGCAATAACTGTGTGCTTTCCAAAGATGGAAGTACTGTTTCTGCAGCTTGAAGAGGAAAAAAATAATGATGGGGAAGGTAGAGATTATAGATAAACATTATAGGAAAAGTGTGGTCAAATTTCATGTTGCTGATTCCTCAGTGCTCCCGCTTTACACCACTGTGACTGCTTATCTCAATGTAGTTTTGTTGGTGTAAAACTGAAATACTATAACAGTGAATCCGACTTTACTGGGGGTGAAACTTAAGGTACATGGATGTTTACGACTTTAGTAAAAAGTTGCATTAATTGAAGATGGGGGCCTTTCATTATTTTCAGAGCCTGAGATATTTGAATAAAAAGTAAATAAATGGATATTTTTAAAAACAGAGATGACCTCACTTTACTGTATTTTTTTTTTGGTAAATGTAGTACTTTTGTAATATGCTCATCTATTGAAAATATATCTTGGCAGATGTTTCCAAACAAAAATTTTAGCTTTTCTATGAAAATCAAAACCCCAGATGTTTTGATTTGGGTATGCTGTTGTAATGCCTTATGGAAGTTGTAGTCTAATTATTATGTAGAACCTGGATTCTTTCCAGGGTTAGGTTTGTTATTCTCCTGCAAAGATGAAGGGCTGTGAAGTAGCTGGGGTGATTTTATATATACACAACACTCCACACCACTAGAAAAATTTTATATATATATATATAAAATCTCCCCAACTAGTTCACAGCCCTTCATCTTTGCAAGAGAATAACAAGTGTGTGTATGTGTGTACACATGCCCCAAGGATTTATGAGAACATACATATCTCTCTCTCATATATGTCTATATACAGCTTTGTAATCTAGTTACTTCATAAATTGCTACCACAGAATGAAATGTGCTGTTACAAAGAACAGAATGCAATATGAAAAAGAGCTAAGGAGTTAAGCAAAAGAAAAGCCACATCTTAGAAGAATATTTTGATTTACCCAGACATAGATTGACATTGAGTAATAATATCAGAAAGGAAATCAAGAAAAAAAATTCACAGCAAATATATATATGCTGTAGCAACAAAAATACCTTGGGACTACCTAGTTGCTCCAGCTGTTTGCTGGAACTTTTATTTCTAGAGGTATCACTTCTCCTGTAAGATATGTAGGACCATAGCTATGTTCTACTGAGTGTAGAAGCAGCTCCTTTTGAAGTAATAGCTGCAACAATCAGCTGAGTGGCTTATCCTTAGTTTTGCAACCCACTGTAAATTAGGTGGAATGGAACCACCTGGATACAAAGGATCCATGTCCTACTGTACTCCCACTCTCTTCTGTAGGTCAAAATTCTTAGTGATACTACATTTCCTATGGCCTTCCCTTTTGGTCTAAGGAAAAAGTGCATCATGGGAGTGCTGTGGGCATGGTGTGTTGTTGATGATAAAATCTTGTTGGAGTTTTTAGACCATAGAGAACAACTAGGGTTTGGGGCAACTGAAGTGCAACTCCCACAAGTCACTGCAGTTTCATATTTGAATTGAAGTATTTTGGTTTGCATCTGTTCACAAAAACTAAAAACACAATAGACTGTTAGGCTAGGGACAGACATTATACATAAACCAGTTTCAGTGATCAGAAATTGGTTTAAACCTGTAACAGAATAGACATTCAGTGCACATAAACCAGTTTGAAAATGGCTGAAACCAGCTTGACATAAACCTGGTTGAATGTAGTATCAGACTTAACTGATGTGGGTCAAACCGGTTTATGCAGTGTCTGTCCCAGACCCCTTGCTGTTTTAAGTTAAACCAGACTCCCCAGCATCCCGGCATGTGCTCAGGCCTGGGTGGGTATCTATGCTTCACAGCAGGGCTGGCCCCTCCCCTGTGCTCCCTTGCTGGAGCTCCAGCAGAGACTTGTAGGCACAGAGCATCTGCCTGGCTTCCTTCTGCTTCCCCCCACCTCTTCTCTCAGCTCAAGTAGGGATCCCTCCCTCCACCCTCTCAAAGCATGGACAATAGCCGTGTGGTATGCTAGCTAATGCTGAGAGGTGTCTGTGTAAGGCAGACAGGACAGTGTCTGTAGGGCTTTTTGGAGCTAATCAGCAGGTAATGTCCCTCCTTAGAATGTTCTCTTCTGTGGTGGCCGGCTGACTTGCCGGGCTATGGCCAGTAGCCCGGAGCACCAGGTGGGTACTTCGGCGAATGGAGTGGAATTAGGCACAGATGCGTATTGGTAAAAATAGATTGTTTACTTACGCCGCTGATGCACGCAGTGCAGGCAGAAAGCTGACTTTGATTGCAGTTACAAACGTAGCGAGTGCTCTCTGGAACGCGAGAGGGTATCGAGGCGAGACAAGACGTTCGTAATCGGCTTATCGTGGTACCAGGGAAGGGGTACGTCAGGAAAGTCGGTGACGGGGAGTTGTTGGTGGGTGATCAGTCCGCCAAGTTTACTCCGAGATGCGTGCGGAGTTCTCCAACGAGGGCGGAAACTGCTTTTACTTTTATATAGCTAGTAAGCCAATTACTAGTTGCCAAGTGGGATTAATTTGTAACCGGCCAATGGGTGGTGCGCATGGTCAGCCAATCACAAGGACTTGTTGAAACTTAAACGATTGCAGCCGTTGGACTTGGCGGGGCTTTTTGCTGTGCTGGGACTTTCCACTGTGCCAGAGGCATTTAGTCAATGGGTTCTGACATCTTCCTTGCAAAAAGTTGTTTAAGAAGAGCTTGAACTAATGAGACGGGCTGTGTTTTCTGATGGGGTGATAAATGCTGATAACAGATCTGATAAATTCTCTGTTATCAAGGAGAGGGAGGGGAACCCCTCCCTAACTGGAGTGTCCTGCTGGGGCCTGGCCATACTCCCTTCAGCTCAGCACTGTAGAAGGGAAGGGGGGACTGCTCTAGCACCCCCCCAGGTTCTAGCCTGAGCCACTGCAAGCATGTGCCCAAGTTTCCTCAATCCAGAGGGGATGTCTGAACGGTTATGAACTGGTTTAGCCAGCCAGGTTAGATTAACCTGCAAAGATTGAATCAATTCAGGCTCAGGCTTTTTGAATGTCTGTCCCTAGCCTTATCGTCTATATGTGCTCATAGAATCACAAAGGTGCAAAGTAAAACACTAAGGGTGGAAACAGACATTGTCTTGCTTGCCACCATAAACGTTGTGGCATGGCAAGAGGTAGGGACATCTATTTGCTTTCTTTGTGCTACAAATGCCCAAATAGGTGGCCACAACAGACGGTAGTAATACTTTGTGCCGCTTCATTGTGGTGGGGGCCTGTTTGTAGTGGGAGAGTGCAGATAGCCTGGAGCTGCTTGTGGTCTTCAGCTGGCCACTTTGGAATTCCTGTGCACCCCAGGAATTCCAGGGCAGAATCGGGCCCCTCAAGCCCTTGGAGCGCCTGCTCAATTTTGCTTGCTTGCTGAGACATGCCTTCAGGATCTCCAGAGATGCATCTGGCTAAGCAAGGAAAGTTGGGATTTTCCAGCTTACCCAGGCGTGCTCCCAGGATCTCTAAGGATGCTTATAGATAAGTGTGGAAACCCTGACTTTCCCCACTTACCTAGATGCATTCCTGGAGATCCCAGGGGGCGCATTTGGGTAAGCAGGGAAACTATTGACTTCAGCTGCATATGAAGGCACATGTCAGCACAGCTCCCAGCATGGTACAGGAGCTGGGGAATTCCCAGTGCCCCTTGCTTCCATGCTGGGACTTCCTTGTGAATTCCAGATTGGCGCAGGTCCTGGCATGGAGGCACATGGTGACATAGGACCTGGGAAATTCCTGGAGCCCTTGTGTCCATGCCAGGACCTGTGCCAGGTCCTGTGCTTCAGTGGGTTCTGGTGTGGAGGCATGGGATGCCAGGGATTCTCTGGCTCCTGTGTCTCCTCACCAGGATCTGCACTGATCCACACCTCCATATGTGGCACAGGTTGGCACAAGTCCTGGCAAGGATGTGCAGATCAGTGACTGATGCAGGGAATTCCCAGGCAAGGGGAACACGCTGGCTATTGTCCCGCACTGGGCCCCTGCTCAGTGTGGGACAACAGGCAATCCATGCTTTATCCAATAATGCATGTCAGCTGTGGGGGTTTAGCTGATGTCTGTTTCTACCCTCAGACTTTTAAAACAGGAGAACATGATCTGAAATATTTGAAAAATATTGTGCGACTTCCAGAAGTCTGAAAAGGGATGTTTGAATTACAAAGCAGTATAATTTTAAAAGAATCTGTTTGTAAGTGTACTTTTTCTGAGTGGACATAAAAGAATTTCAACTGTATGCATAACAGCTGTTCATCTTAGAATGAAAAAAAAATGTAGATTCCACATAGTGGAATATGTTGCAAGGGAACAAGAAAGAAAATAAAGCCAAATGCTAAACATCACACATTCAGAAAAAGCCTAATGAGAGGTAAGCCTGAGTATATATGCTAAGAGTTTCAAAACTGTTCAGGTGACATTTGTGCACAAATCTTATTTGCAGAAATAATCAGGGAGGTTCGAGTGTCAAAGACGCTTAAGACCCAGATTCTGAAAAAGCATTTAGGTACCTGACTCCGGCTGAAAATGAACAGAAGTAAGGCACAATGTTTTTTAGACTTAGAAGCTTAAATCACTTAGGTTTGTCAGAGGTTCTGTGGTTGCTTTCTTTTCTTGATTTGCTTTACCATGTGTGACTGTATTTTGTTTGCCTAGAATGACTACTTAATGTTTGGTCATTTCAGTCCTAAAGTGAGGATGGCAAGCTTTCTAGTGGCTTAAAAAAATTATGCCCCTTTTTCTAGTGGTGTGGAGTGTTGTTATAGCTATGGTGGTCCAGAAAATGTGAGAGGGACAAAGGGGTTTTTTATGCTGTATTTCAGTGGACCAACTATGTAGATGGGAGAGATGTTGGAAAAGTTTTTGGGCACAAAGCAGCTTGAAGAAGGGTGCCTTTTGCCCCAAACCTTGGCCAGTATTTCTTCCACCTATACAGTTGGTCCAGTTAAACATACCGCAACAAATTCCTTGCCTCTCACTTATTTTTCTGTCATTGTAGATGATGGTATGTCCAGATATACCTATAGTTGACTCAAGATGTTTAACTGTGTTGCATTTTTCTTTTAAGAATGTGCTACCCGTTCAAAAAGCAGCTGCTCGTACTCTGTGTGTTTACTTACGCTATAATCGTAAACAGGAACAGAGGCATGAGGTCATTCAGAAATTAATTGAACGTAAGTCATCATTTTCTCTTGATTATTTGAAAGGCAATTTATATTTGAATGAAAAGTGGATTATATTTAAAGTTAAACTGTATCCCATATCATCCATGAGAGGACAGTACTTGGAATACAGGACCATCAGTTTTGTGACCAGACACTACTCAAAATGTATTGAAAATTTCTGGGAATGTACTCAGCTGAGACTTTGCAGGCGATTTGTAATCTACTGAAAGATTGTGCAGTCCATGCTGCTGGGATCCAATATTTTCATTGCTGAAGCTGCAACTTTATGCAAAGTATGGTTTCTTTCAGAAAGCAGAATGCTAGAGGCTTCAATTTAAAGAGTGATGAATTTCAAGTTCTCAAATGAATAATTTATAGAGGATTTAAATAATTTACAAGCAGCAGCCTAAGGCTTTCTGATCTGTATTGTAGACCCTCAAAAGTAGTTTAGGAGGATGAAGGCACCTTATTAATGATATTGTTTGAAACTAGCTTGTGGTATGTGGTACATAGCCTAAAATGCATGTGAGGCTCTGTTTCATATACCAACTTTGTTAGTAGTTTCCATGTTTACATTGGCTAATCAAACATAGAGGGTAAAATTCTGGCCCCATTGGAGTTGAATACTCATTGACCTAACTGTTGTCCAGGTGCCAGTTTAGAGACTGGATTTGATATAATTTGATTATAACAGGGCTTGTGACAGATTTGTTCACTTTGTAATGATCCATCAAATCACTTTCTCAGTCAGGCTCTCAGAAATTCATCTAGCTTACATGGACAACTTCACAGTTAATCTTTTGTAATGCTTTCACTTATTGTTTGTTTATTTTCCAGAACTGGGCCAAGGGAAAAGTTACTGGAATAGACTTCGTTTTTTAGATACCTGTGAATTCATTATGGAACTATTTTCCAAATCATTCTTCTGTAAATACTTCTTTCTACCTGTGCTTGAGCTTACACATGATCCAGTAGCAAATGTGAGGTATTGTACCAATTGCACAAATATCTTATATTGAAAAAGAACACCTGTCTTATTTTCACGGCATACATGAATGCAATTTGAAATGGCTTCTTTAACTGTGTTGAGTAACAAATCTAAGACTTCCATTGATTTTAAAGCATTAGAGACTCCAAAGCATGCTTCTGTAAAGGAAAGTCATGGCTGTTTAGTCTACTAGGTCAGTGATGCCCAGCCATTTGATCTTGCAAGCCACGTGAGTAGTGCAGGGCTAGCCTGTGGGGTGGTCCTTGTGTAGAATAATATACCAGTTTTCAACATGGTAAAAGGTTCAGAGTAAAGTGGCTCCAGATTCCATATATTAATCTTTGTTGTGTATTGATCTGGGTAAAAAGGTGAATTTTGCCATGGCAAAATTAGTGGCTGACAAAATTGTTTAATTAAAGAGGATAAAACACTGGTAAGTGGCAACATGATGATAGATGCAATTAGAGTTGACAAATGCAATATAATGCACATTGGGAGGAATAATATGAACTCATAAATATTACTGTTTTTTAAATTACTCTTACATTGATGATAATAAAATAACAAAACCTGAGTCATTGTGGACAGCTCATTTGAAAGCCTTTGCTTAAGGTACAAATTGCAGCAAAAGAGAACCTGTTAAAATGCCTAAGGAATAAAATAGAAAATAATAACTGATGAGCAAGTAAGTTCATTAGATGAACTTAGTAGTGTAGCCATGTTTCGATACTGTCTAGTTTCAGTCATATGTATACACTATAGTGAGCTGTTACAGGAAGTAGTAGAGACAGTTACAGAGAGAATATTAAACAGCTACAAATAAATAAAAACATGCTTCAAAGTATTTTATGTGTTCTGTAATATTATGTTAAATAGATATAATATTTCACTTTTCACTATCGTGTCAACCAGCTTTATTCAGCATATAATATGATTGTCTCAGGTAAGCACCTTAAATATTAGAGCATCTGAAGTGCAGTAGCATTTCACTTATCTATCAAGAATGATCTTGAATTCTGTTTTCAATATGGTTCTCATCCTCTTCATCTTTATTCCCTAGGCTTTTACCTTCTAATTCTATTTTTACCCTCTACTCTTGGGACTGTGAATCTGGCAAAGTGTGTTTAGAATAGATGTTAGGCAATGCTTACTGCTTCCCTCCTCCACCAAGAAAATAAGTGCCTTCCCTTCTCTCCCACTCTTGGGGCATACCCAAGGCCAGCAGTTAAGACAGCCCTGAGTAGCTCTGATTGCACCCTTGGAAGGAAGGGCACTCTAGAGCTTAAGCCTGATTCCAAGCTCTTTATGCTCCCTAGTTGCTGATCTGGAGTACACTCAGTGGCAGATCTGGGGTTGGAGGGAAGGAACATAGACATAGCCATAGTATCACAGTATAAAGGTCTTCAGCTGTGCATGATAAGGGGAAAACTTTCAAAAGTGACTAAGGACTTGTCTATAAAGGGAAATATTCCAAAACAGTTATTGTGAAGTAATTAATTATTCCTCACTAATTTCCAGTATGGACATACATATTCTGCACTAAGTATGCTTTTTATCATTTAGTATAGTGTGCTTTGGAAGTACAGAATTAAGGGCATTTATACATGTACTCTGGGAGTGGTGGGGGAGGGGGCGCTTTAATTAAAGTGGGTCCAGGAGCAGCAGATTTCAGCATCTCATGTATCGGCATCCTTGCACTGAAAAATGGCGGCGGGGGCACTTTAACTAAAGCTCATTGAATGAGCTTTAGTTAAAATGCCCCCATTGCCTTTTTTTTCAGTGTGGGGATGCTGATACATGAGATGCTGGAATCTGCTGGAGCACAGTAATTACCATGCTACAGCAGACTTTATTAAATAGAGTCTGCTCCAATGTGCTGTAATTACAGCGTGCTAGTGTGTTGCTGCTTGTTTATAGGCGCCCTAAGTATCCACGTGGGGAGGTGCGGGGATAACTATTGTGCATTAGATTCATACCCTAGCTTTATTTGCAGTAGCTTCCTTATGGATTATGCCAGGGGTCAGCAATTTATGGCTTAAAGAGCCATTAGATTTGGCCCACGTGTGTGGCTTCAGTGATAACAGGCAACAGGGGCTTCCCCCGTGCCACAGTAGGGAGAAGCAGCAGCAGCCAGCACTTCCTTCCCATGCTGTGGCAGGGAAAAGAGGTGGCAGCAGGTACTTCCTCTCATGCTGTGGTGGGGAGAAGTGGCAGTGGTGGGTGCTTCCTCTGTGCTGTGTTGGTAAGAAGCAGCAACAGCAGTGGGTCTTACCATCCTCCAAGCTGGTTTGTTCTGGCCCACAGCCTGAAAATGTTCCTGTCTGTTGTATTATTCTGTTAAGACTCTTATCTCCCATTGTCTTGCAGTGAGTCATAGGTCCTGAACAGACTAAAGTGTTTTTATACAGGTGTAATCAGCATTATACCATATGAAAATATAGTGGATAATAAAACAAAAACCCTGAAATGGGATCACTTTTTCCGTTGTTTGAGGCATAAAACTTTGTGGCCACATCCAGGCAAGTATGGTCATGGGGTATGTGGCACTGCAGGCCTGTCTGCAGCACCACACCACACATTCAGGTGTTTCCTGCACTGCTACCTTGTAGCAGATCCTGGGGCCAAAAAGACCCACTCTGAAAAAAAACAGGACAGTGCACATGGTGGCAGTGTGGAGCCTGGCTCCCTGGAACCGTGCTCTGGCTGCCAGCCAGGTTTCTAGCTTCAGGAGCACCACAGCCACAGCTTCCCCAGCCCCCAGAACCTCGGGTAAAGCTTCTGGGGCCAGCACAGTTGCTGGTCCCAGCCTCCCCTACCCCACCTGGGGTGACCTGCCGTGCACCCGAGCATGTATGGCACAGGCATTCTCTGGGGACAAGAGGCAGTAGGAAGCAGTGTTCCTGCTTCTTGGCCCTGAGGAACCAAACGTCCATGCTTGTCTGGATGCAGCCAGTGCAAATTTATATCAGTTTAAGTTTTGTCTGTTCCAGGGTAGACGTTCACTAATGATAAACAGGCTATTATCTGTTCTCCTGTCACTTAGGGGGAAGAGAGAAGTGCAGCTCTCTGATGTAACTTAGAAATATTTTTTCAAAACTATCTGAGTTGCAAGGTTACCCCAGACCAAACAGAAGTTCACTGTTGGTTCTAGGGGGCAGGGGAATGTAGCTGGGGCTGGGAGCCTGCAGCCAGGTTCCCAAAGCAGTAGCCAGGCTCTCTGCCAGTGCTCACTGTTTTCAGAATGGGAGGGGGAAAGGCACAAGGGGAACTTATTCTCAGGGCTCCCGAGTTGGTGCTGAAAGGTGGGGTGGGTGAATTGGAGCCCGCACCACCTCTGTGTGGGTGGAGAGGGAGGCTGCAATAACTTGCCCCACTCTCCAGGGGAGGCTGAAAAACCCACAAACTGAACTCCCTCTGCTGCTTTCCTCCCTCCTATTCTGAAAGCAGCCACAGGCTGGGAGCTCTGCAGACACACAGCGCTGTAGCTCCCTGCTACGTTTTGCAAAATCTTTTTCTGATACCTCATGCAAGGAGGGGTCAGATTTTCACCCAGTTGGCCTTGTTTTAAGCTGTTTGCAGCCTTGCGCTTGTGTTTGGTAACAGCTATAAACTGCTTTTTGTGGCCAGATCAGGTGAAAATTGTCACTTCTGTCTGCACCCATACTGTGTGAATATCTGTTCTTGATTCTAGGGGTTTTTGTTTGTTTGTTTGTTTGTTTTAAAAGAGAGTTGGTGCAAATTATACCAGGATATGTGTATGTCTGTCTGTTTTTCCTGCTAAGTGCCTAAGGCCTTGATTTTTAAAAGTATTGAAGTGCATGAGGGAATCAAAAGCATCAAATCAATTTTGTAAATCCTGTCTTCTTCCTTGCATACTGAACACCTTTAAAAGTCTGGCCTTAGTGATTTTTGCAAATAGGACTTACACTGCTGGTCAGTGAGGTACTTTAGAATATTTTGTTCTAGGCTGGGAAATATTTACAGTTCATTTGCTTTACTGTTCTGCTTTGGTTTTCATTCTTAATCCTGATAATGGCTAACAATACAGCCTGTTTAATTTTCAAAGGACTTTATAGAAACCAGGTTAAGAGTTAGTCTGCAAAATAAAAGCAGGCATGATGTGGAATCAAATTGGCTATAGCTTTTATTAAACAATAGAAGGAAATCATTGCCTGTGATCTGCATCAAAAGTTAAATTCTTTATTCCTTTTCCTATAGAATGAAGCTTTGTTACTTGTTGCCAAAAGTGAAATCTACTCTAAAGGTTCCCACAGACAAACATTTACTACAGCAGTTAGAGTTATGTATAAGAAAACTACTGTGTCAGGAGAAAGATAAAGATGTCCTGACTATTGTAAAAAGAGTAAGTACTTTTGTCTTCCAGTAACATTTAATGTTGTTGCTATTACTGAATATTAAAGGCAACTGATTTCATGGCTTCAGTTTTTATTTTGGGGTAGATATAGGAGGTTAAAGACTCCCAGGAATCAGTTTTATAGATCTGAACAGTTAAAACTGTAAAAGATGTCACATTGCAAGATAGTGCTTTCTGTTGAATTTAAGAACAGAAGATATTCACTTGGTTTCTTTTAGTACCGTTAATAAAGCAGAGTCAGAATTTCTTGCTCACTAGACCTCATGCTACACAAATAGCAGTATGCATAAAATGAGAAGAAAGGTTTACCTTGATAAAAATAAGCAAGCATCCTACAGGTATCAATATTCTCCTGTTTTGTTTCTATTTGTGTTCTTATAATATGCAGATAGGGGATTTCTCGTATTTGTGAAATACTACTGTAAATTTCTGTGTACTGTGTGCATTAGCAACATGGTACATTTCTTAGGGCTTGATTTAAGTTTAACCCAATAGAGCCACACAGGGAAGTAATAATTCCCCTCCTTTCTGTACTTTTACTGCTTTACTTTTACTGTACTTGGTCTGTGTCACTATGTGATTAAGACTACACAGGGGTGCAT
>NW_005842150.1:1158962-1192344 GCF_000455745.1 Alligator sinensis | reverse complement strand
TAGGGAAAAATAGGCAGGGAGTTGATAGAACCGTGGTTCTGCCTCCTGCTATGTACCAGATAACAGAATGAATAGGATTATTCCTCTAAAGGTCTGAGGGGATCATCATTTCAAACACTCCACTTCTTCCCCCTTAGTGTAATAAGTAAACTCTAATACTTATGTCTCTATTTCTGTCTTTGTGATGGTTCTTTAGTTAAGCATAGTATACTTTGGGGTGTGCACAATTTTGCCCCTCTTTTGTGAATCTGAGTGGGCCTTGGTGGGGAAGAATATCAAAGTGGCCTTCTAATAAAGTTCTGAGTGTCAGTATTAAGCTTTCCTACCTTGATAGATATTTTGAAGTAACAATGTTACATAAGTTATTGGTTGGCTTAGAATGACTAACAAATGACCTTATTTTTATAGACAGTGTTAGAACTGGACAGAATGGAAATTTCTGTGGATGCTGTAAGTACCTACTCATTTTCTTACTTGCAAGATATGGCATGGCATTATTATTTGTTTTATTGATTTATTTTAAACTTCAACCAGTTTCAGAAAAGGTTTTATGAAAATGATTTGTTGGATCAAGAAAAAGAGAGAGAAGAGCATCTTCTTTTGGAAATGGTATGTTTTTCAGCATAGTATATCAGCTTTACTTTAATATATAGTGGCTAAATATTGTATGCTACTGAGGGGAAAAATTTAAGGTGTGAGTGAAGTGTATTTTATGGAAGTGGCCTGGCCTTAATAAATTCATAGTAAAGGTTCAGTTTCATTTTTCACTCTAAAGTAGGGTGAAAACCTTTAAAATAATCTCTCCCTGATTATTGCCTAAATTACAGCATGTCAGTTGGAAGTACAAACCTGTATTTCTTAAAGAAATTTTCCACTTGCAAAAGCAGTAGCTTAAAAAATTCTAAGCACTTTTAACAACACCCCTCTATAACATATTCCAGGGGAACCTCATGTTTTGGCAGACCTCGGTAACATAATAAGCTGAATAATTAGATACTCCAGCGTTTCAAATACAGCTTCAATATGCAAAGACACTAGTGCCACACATTTTCTTTTGTGCCAAGGAAGCTGAAGGAGGCTCTCTCTCTGCTGCAGGCTTCCCTGTTAAAAAAAATAAAAAAATAAGGCCAGTGACAGCTGCCACCCACCAAAGTGGGGAAGCTTAGTGTGAGAACTAGTAAGTATTCACGAGTTGTTCACTAATGGAAGGGAAGGCAGGGAAATATGAGTGCTTCTTGCCTCTCCGGTTTGAAATTGCTGCAATTCACAGCCGCTGTCAGCAAGGGCAGGAACTCCTGCTGTTGGCACTCCCTTACCTAGCTTATTGCATACCCGGATCCTCATACACCAAACAAACCATTTTCAACCTTCAGTCTTCAGGAGCTGGCTGATCCTTAATCTGTCTGGTGTATGAAGAGCTGAGGGGTTGATAGACTTACAAGAAAGGGTATCTATATTAGCATACCTGCCCTAATTTACAGTAATCAGATTTTCCTCCAGTCAATCATGGCAGGTTCAACAGTGGCCTGGAAACATCACCTTCTGCCTACAATACAGTTCACAACTCCCACACAATTCCCTTTGTTCTCTGCATTACCCACTGAGCTGCTTATGCTGAGCTGTAGCTGTTCTCATCTCCCTGTCAACCCGAATAGCCTTTCTGCCCTGCTCAACTTTCTCTGCATTTCATCTGTTCCAGGCAGATGTCTTTTAGGTGGACAGACTTCTTGACCAGCTCAGTTAAGGGGAGAGATTGGCTCAGTGCCTGGCTAGGAGGACACAGAGACTTGTTTGACTTACTAGTGAACTGATTTTTCACCCCTTTGGCAGAGCAGTACCTGCCTGGGGATCGATGCTTAGTAGATTGGGACTAATTCCTACTTATTCAAAATTCAGAGCCCAAATGGCCCTGTCATTTTCCCCTTGCATGGCAAGGCCTCTCTGTGTTCTGCAGAGTCCCAACCCCTTTATGCACTTCCTCATCTTCTGAATGTCCCCTGTTAAATTCTTGCCATATCAAGCTTGAAATGCTCCCCAGCAATCTCACTCCAAGTTCAAACTGTCATTTTAAGTTGTTCTCAAGCCAGAGCTACACACTCCACATGCTGCCAGCTTAATTTGGCCACTTCTGGTTAGAAGTAGTGCATTGTCTGCTGCCATTATAAAAGAATGAAGTGATGAGGAAAATGTCTCTAGGCACGTTTACACTGCATGCTGAGAAGCATGCTATCACAGCTAGACTGTTTTTGGTACCCAAACCATTTAGAGCTAAGTGGTTATTTTAACATTATACTGCAGTGTACAGTGTAGACATACTCTTGGTCTGTCTGAGTTTGGATTTAAAGCGGTATGCTTGAGTGTGATTTTGAGGAACTGGATGTGTGCTAGAACTGGACGTTATCAGGTCTGTGTAGTTGAGAAGGCTATGAGCATTATAAGCAGTATGTAGGCATAAGCTAATCTAGTTGTTAGCAGTGGCTAAACAGTTGATTTCCTTGATTTCAGTAACTCAATGGGTATTGCACTTGAACAACCTTGACCCTGAGTTAATGAAAAAATGTATTTACTTACTTTTTATGTTTGATAGTAATGATAATACAAATTAAAAGGGAAAAATGCAGTTTTCTAGGTTCAGATGACACATTATGAAGTGTGCTACAAGGAAGCAAAACAATTAATGTTACGCAGTCTTTGAGGCAGTAATCATACTTATTCATCAAGTAGGCCCAATGAGCAAATGGAAATAATTGGACCAAAAATCAACTTGATTGATGCATAGATATATAATCATATAAGCTGTGTGTTATAAAGCTATCTAGTATTATAGTCATAAAATTGAGTTTCACAAAATACAAGTAATAATACCTAGTTCAGTTGCCTTGTTTTCAACAATAGCTTCTCAACGTTAAATGCTCAGTTTGTTGCTTGAGAAAATACAGCAGTTTAAATAACAATGTGTGATTTTGAAATTAAATATTGTCCATCTCTGATTTTGTACCCTTGGACCATTCATTAGTCATACCTTACATTTTCTATACATCTTAAGAAACATAAAATCAATAAAGCACATAGTTTTTCTATTTTACACTACCAGCTTTGTCTCATACCCTTTCTTCAAACAGTAACCAATTCTAGTTAATATTTCTCTTGCTTGATCACAGTCTGAAAGCAACTTCCTGAGAGTTTAATAAAAATGTACTAACTGTTATGTTATTGGCATCTGAACGAATATTTTTCCACTCAAGATTTTTTCAGAACCTAGCTGTGCTTGCTACATTGAAAAGCAGCTTTACTTTAAAATGTCTCACCTAGCTTACATATATGAAGAATGTTTGCTTTGCTATTTCACGTGTCCTTTGAAAAGTTGAAAGGACATACTGTGCCTATATTATTTAACAAGCTTTAATGACGTAGATCCTGAATCCTTTGTAATTACCTTTGTTGCATTACCATTGTTTTTGGGTATGATCTCTTTTACTGGAAAAGCATGCTCAGATTACACCGTGCTGTTTAATTGGCTCCAGAAGCTATTCATCAATAGATTTATGAAAGTACTACTGATTAGAGAGGATTCAGTTAAAAGTATTAAGAGATACAAATTAATTTCTAGATTAGTGAGTTGGAAGCACATTCATTACTGGAGGCTTCCAACATATGTGATGTATAAATTCTTATATTAATAACATTGTTTTTGTAATAGGAACAATTAGAAAAAGAGAAGCAGCAGAATGAGGGAAGGTCTGCCAACATCAGTGATAAAATGTTCAAAAAGAAGCGTAAGCTGTTTGTTTGTTTTGTGGGTTCCTTTTTGCTTTTATTTTTTGAGAGGGTGGTGGCATGTGTCATGCAAAATAGATTAATACCAATAAGGAAACACCACGACATTCTCCCCTGAAGCAGCATAATTATCTGCCTATCATATTCCAGAGCTGCTGCCAGCCTTAAAACATTGTGTGTGGTGCTTTACCTCTTTATTTAAAAGAAGGCTGCACAGCAAAATGGAGTACTTACACTAGGCTTTGTTTTAGGTAGAGACAGTAAAACATCATCAGCTTTGGCAAAAAATATACCTCTTTCTGTTTCTGGAAGCTCAACTCCATCAACAAGTAAGAAACGATTCTTTAGAAAGTTCTTGTTGAATGCTTCCACCTTTCCTATGCAAGTAAAAAAACAGACAAAGCTACTGTTTTCTTTGGTGAGCCAGAATCTTGCTTCGTGTGTTCATAAAGAAGTAATGCAGTTGAAGAATGGATGTTTTTTCTTCCCTTAATATGGAATATATTCATGTTTGTTCTGTTTGGTAGTTCATGATGGGTGGAATAATTAGGATTTATTGCTGTACTACTGTTCTGATCCTTCAGTGAAAGTATGCTGAAAGATTCAAACTAAAAAGATGTGCTTATCTACTAGCCCCCCCCCCAAAAAAAATAACCTCCCTAAAAGATGCAATAATTGTCTCCCTTTCAAAATATATTTGTTACTTGTTTTAGGCAAAGAAGGCAAGAAATCCAAGTTGGTTCGAAGCCAGTCTTTCAGTACTCAAGCATTGCATCCAAAATATGGCAACATTGACAAGTGTCCTAAGTATTTCTTTCTTCACTTTTAATTACTTATCCAATACATTTCAGTCCCAAAATCAAATGCATGCTACTTGTGATGTAAATATGCATGCGTTCTCCAAAACCAAAAAGAGCACCCATCAAAATATATATTCTGAAATCTGGTTAGCCACTGCCTTGTGTACATGTGAAAAGAGGTGTACCATCATAAGAGTGCTGTGTCCATGCAATGTAGGAAAGTCTCCCATATGTATCAGCTATTTCATCTCACAGCTCAAAATAAACCTTCAGGTTTTGGGGTTTTTTTAACTCATTATCCCCTAATACTGGTTTGTACCTACATTATTCTAACCTGATCTCTTCTGGCTACTTCCAGCCAGGATAGTGGGATAACAGTTGTGCAGCAGTTATCCACTTTATGCACATGCCCCATCTGCTGTTATTGTGACACATGCTTATGTGGATTGCATGTCGGCTTTCTCTTCTTATGTAATAGTCATGTTTAAGTAAGATAATTAAGTACATGAGTCTGCTCATATGCTTAATATTAATCATGTGTTTAATTTTGATGAATTATGGCCTCAGTCAGCAAGTTTTAGTTGAATAGTAAAATTTTATATTTGAGTAAAGAGATCATTTTAATGCAAATGTGAGTCTATAAATTCTTATGGTTGATTTAAAGTACTTTATCTTCTGTCCTGTATTTAAAAAACAAAACAACCTTTTCCTTGGTTTTGATAGCTACCTGCAAACTAGTTAATTTTTTTTAAAGGCAACAATTTCTCAAATTTAATGAAGCATAGAGGTGGTTAGCTATGTTAATCTGAAGTCTGGCAGGTTGGACAGAGTGGAACCTTAGGGCCCTTTTACACGTGCTCTGGGGGTGAGGGGAGGGACAGTGCTGTAATTAGAGTGGTTCCAAGAGCCGCTCTAATTAAAGTGCCGCAGCATCCTTGTGTTTCAAAATGGTGGTGGGGGCGCTTGAACTAAAGCACATAAAACAAGCTTTAGTTCAAGCACCCCCGCTGCCATTTTGAAGCATAGGTACACTGATACATGAGACGTGGAAGGCTACGGGAGCACGATAATTACCACGCTGCAGCAGACTTAATTAATTGAGTCTGCTCCAACATGCTGTAATTACAGCACATTGGAGCAGCCTCTGTGCTCGTGTACAGTCACTCTTAGAGACTGTTTGAGAGGCATGAACTTTCATAGGTAACAACCTACTTCATCAGATCCTAGCTAAAGTAGTAGATTGTTACATACACATTTCATGCCTCTGAACTACTTAGGACATGGTGGCACCTTAGAGACTATCTTCTGTCAAATTTAATTCACATAAGTTTAGAACCATAAATATTACAATGAAACCAGAATATACAATTTAAAGAAACTCCTCTCTATACAAAGCAACTTATCTTTTTTATTATTATCATTTTAGTAAAAGTTCTGCAACAGGATATTCCTCTTCTATATCAGGAGTTGGAAAGGGTTCTATACTACAATTTAGTGGTAAGTAATATTCTACTGTTGGTTTGTTTGTATTACAGTAGTTCCTATAAGCTCTGATGAAGGTCAGGGCTCTATTGTGCAGAAACAGATGAGAGCATGCCGTTTGGAATGCATCTGGTAATTCTCAAGTTTTCAGGTCAAAATAATAATAATTAAAAAAAAAAAAAAAAGATATTAGTAATGCCTGTTAGCCACTTGCCTATCATTGGCACTTTGTAATAGGAGCGTCAATGGAAATAAGTTTTGGGATGGATTTGAAATGCAGCATCTGTCCAAATTAATGCTCAGAGTATGGACAAATGTACACCTAAAGTGGTTTTAGAAGGGGGAATGTTACCCAGCCTAGTCAGGTCTATCATAAAACCATTCTAGCTTTTACCCTGTATCATCCAAGGTCAAAGTTAGTGCTTTTTAACTCGCCTGTATTGTTACAGGATCATACACTTGTAAGTGACAGTGTAACAACTGCACGGTTCCAAGCAGCAGCTTCCCACGTTTTGAGGCTACTTCAAGTGTATGTGGGTCCATACCTTCAGAGTATATTCTAAGCATGTAAGAGCAGCATCATGTAAAGCGGTGGGCAGCCAGCCTGTGGCATGGGATGCTTGTAGAGCATCTACTGGTGCCAGTGTAGTGCAGCTGCCTTAAGGGGTCCCTACCTGTTAATGCCTCTTGTCTCCTCAGAGTTTTCTTGTATTCGTACTCTCTCCTGTCATGCCTTGATGCAGTAAATTGACAGAGAGGCTGCCTTAAGGGTGAAGAGAGCTTTGTCTGGATCACAACTCCCCCGGGCTCATCCCACTTTTACTGTTGCGGTGCCCTCTAGCTTGGAGTCCACTGCCCAGGACTGCAAGCTTCTGGCTCAGCTTTAGTCATGCACTCATGACCTCGGGTTCTGAGCCCCATGAGACTCTTACACAGGCCTTGGGGACGTGGGTCAGGACACGTTCCAATCCTGACTCTGTCTCCAGCAGGCTTTGCACCTCATGGCCTCTACTTATTCCCAGTCTCTGCCTTCTGTCCTTTTAATGCCAGGTCTGAGATTCAGGGTGTCCCCAGGCACTCTTTTCAGTTGCCTCCGCACATTCCCCTTACAGCCACAACCATCAGATGAAATAGAAAACCATACACACAGGTGCCTGCCCTGGCTCAAACAAAACACCCTGCCTGGGTTTGCCTCACTCTGCAGTGGTGCTCGCAAAAACCAAACAGAAAAAGACTCAGAGTACTTATCTCAATCTAAGTAAGGGTTCTTAGGCTGTTCTTCTGAGTCTGTCCCTCATAGCCCTGGTTCAGCCCCTGGGCCCTCAGCTCCAGAGCTCTGCTCACTGTAGCTCTTACAGTCAGACTGCCTCTCTAGCTTGAGGGTTGGGCTTATAAAGTGTCTTCTGGGTCACCAGACCCTCCACTTCCACCCCTGGGCAATCAGGCACTTCCATGCACCTGGACTCTGTGGCTGTCTTGTCTCAGGCTGTTCTGACTGTTAATTTGATTCTAGCAGCATAAAGAAAGCATGAGTAGGGGGGGAAAAAAAAGGAAAACAACAAAGAAAAGGGGACAAACTGAGAGAGGAGGATAGGGCCAAGCACCCCATACTCTTTCTCTCTTCTAGTAATGGGGTAGGGGCCCTGTTACAGTGCTGCAAGTAGTACGGGCAGCCTATGTGTATGGCATGTGGCAGATTGGGGAGTGCAATGACAGACAGGGCAGGGAGCAAAAAACAACATCAGGTTAGGCAAGGAGAAGAAAACAGAACAGCAGCTCGGGCAGGAAATAGAAAGCTGAGCTGCAGATTGTGTAAGGGAAAGGGACTGGAATGGCACTCAGGAGCAGTCTGGGGCTAATTTGTGATACACCTGCACCTGACAGAAAGATCGTCTCCCATTGATATAAAGTTCAGAAGAGCTTAATTGAGAAACAGATAACACATGATGGAGACTTGTGTAAGCAGTGGACTCGGGATACTAGAAATAATAATTCCAGTTAGCAAGGTTGGTCTCAGGAAAGATTATTTGACCCTGGGCAGAGGAACAGAACCCTTCATTTGGGTACATGAGAGGTTTCTGTCTACTGGCAAGAGCAACAAATTTAACCAAGTCAAAACTGCCACCTTTAGCTGTGGCCACTGTGGTACTTTGAAGGAAGTAAGCAATAAACAAAAAAACAAAAAGCCCTAAGCCACAAAGCATTTACTTAAGGAGAGAAAAGAGAATTTCTTCCTTGCCCATGTAGGGGGCCCTAAATGCACGACTTAGCATGGGGCAAGGCTAGCCAGTCCCAGGGCACATGGGCCACAAGTGGTACAGGTAGCCTCCCTTTGTGGGACATAGGAGATGAAGGAGGGAGTGGGGAACATAGCAGTAGATATGGCAGAGAGCAGACATCAGAGCAACAGATTGGGCAAGAAGCATAAGACAGGAACTAGAAAGCAGAGCAACAGATTGGGCAGGGGAAAGGGGTTAGAGTGCTGCGGGTTTGACCTTGTACAGCTGCCAAAAACGTTGGCCCCTGCTGAGTTAGCACTTTATACTATTAAGTTACGTAACATTTCTGTTACTCCACTCCTCCATATTGTCATTATTGCTCGTCACCCACACATTTCATGAGCACACATTTAATTCTTTCCTGGTGGTCACTAATAAACTTGTAAAACAGGATAGATCCCAAGACTGACCCCTGAGGGGGGTCACCACTAGTAACCAATCTCCAACCTGACAGTTCACATGTGTGTGACCCATTGTTTTCTCCTTCATTTTAACCAGCATCTTCCCCATTTTATGATTCCAGCAATGTTCCCATCCTATCTAGTTTGGCTAATCATTTTGTCAGCCATAATGTCACAACTTTTGCTGAAATCCAGGGAAATTAAGTGTGCTGGTCTGCCTTTGTTTAACAGCTACTGTGAACAGAAAGAATGAGTTCTTACTCCTATCTATTCTAAATATGTTCCGTGGCTAAACGTGTCATTTCAATATCCCAAACCATTAAAGTTACCTTTTGTAATTGTTAGTTGTCCCTTGATTTTTAAACTTTTAAAAAAATTAAACTACTTTGAATAGTACTTCACAAGTAATATTCAGTCTGCAATCCTATAGATTAACCAGAAAAAAGACACCTTAATACTCAGTAAATAGAGAAATTTTCATATTTTTGCTTTGATTAGTTCTTAGCGTATTTTTCTAGTTTGAGTTACTTTGTGTTATACATTTGCTAAAACAGTCATATTTAAAACATAATAGATACTTGAACATGCATTTGGACTCTGAGTTTTTTTTCAACAGTAATTTGTCATTGAAATTATTAAAATTGTGTTTTCAGGTGTTTGTATTCATATTTTTGGATGTAGAAAGGGAGGCCCAGTTTTGAAAAGAAGTGTCTAGATATATTTTGACCTTGAAATTAATTCACTTCACGTGGATCTACCCAAAAATATATAATAAGTGTCAAAGCCATTAGTATTTTGACACTAATAAAGGAAAAACAATGCAACACCTGATTGAAATGTTTAATTAGTAGTTTACTTACAGCTGAAATGATTTTATGTTAGACCACAGTACAAAACCCATTAAACCCAGCCACAATATGTTTTATTTACGTTTAATTTCCTGTCTCTTTCTTACAGATGATTCATTCCGGACTCGTTCCACCAGCAATATTGGGAATGCTGCCTTTCCTTCCAGTTCCCCCTTAGCAACTTCCTCCCGCAATTCAGTTAACTCAGTTGATCAAAAAAACAATGGGAATAAAGATAGCCAGTCACGAAAGATGAGCTTGTAAGTGATTTGACTAGAGTTATGACTATGCTTAAGCGTGACTCTTCAAAGGGAATTTGTCACAGCCTATAAAACAGAATTAATTGTGTCTGTATGGTCACATTGTGTTTTCCTTGCTCAGATGTTTGTGTATACCCGAACTTAGGTCTGGGAGATGGTGTATGCAAATGTTTGGGCTTCATGTGCTTTTTAAAGATTGTATTGTGGTCTTGCATACTATACCTTACATTTGTATTTCAATATTTCTATCTGGTTTGAGGGGCTAGGGTGCTGATCAGTATTTCCCTGCATTACATCTGTCACTGACTCTGCTCAAGTTTTTTACATTCAAAAGTCTGCGTTCTACTTTACAAATGAAAAATGGGTTATCTAATGATTTTCTTAATAGTCTGGTATCGTTCATACCAATGATTCTCACCCAGGGTACCAGGACAGAGAAGCCTGTTAGAGCACTCATCTTGTGAACCTGGGATAGAACCCAAAGTTCTCAGGCACCTGTACAGGTGCTGGACGTCTGCTCCGACCCATACTTAGCACATGTTGGAGCAGACTCAATTACTTGTGTCTGTTGGATTGTACTAATTAGCATGCTCCAGCAGCCTCTGCAGCGTGTTTTCAGTGTCCCTGTGCTTTAGAATGACAGTGGGGGACACTTTAACTAAAGCTCATAGAAGGAGCTTTACTTAAAACGCCCCCATTGCCATTTTTAAGTGTGGGATGCTAAATACACATGGAGCTGCAGTCGCTTTAATTTGAGAGCCACTCTAATTAAAGTTCCTCCTCCCCCTCCCCCACTCACTCCTCCCTCCACCCTGGAGCACATATACAGATGCCCCTCAAGTTTTACCCTTCCTCATCTGTCAGCAGAAGTGTCCATGAGACCCACTAGTAAAGTTTACCATCCTCTGGTATACCAAAATATACTCTTCAAAATTTCAAGTATTTTCCTTCTCTGATTTGGGATGAAGCCAAAACTTTCATTTTTTTTTTTTTAAAAAACAACCCCCAAACAACAGAGGTTCCCAGAATACAGTAATTCTTCATACAAAATTAAATAAATAATCAATATTTTAATTATGTTAAATTATTAATTTTTTACTATTATGTAATTATTTATAATTGTTTCACAACACTGCTCTGAAACATTTCAGTAGCCATCCATGAACAGTCTGAAATCCACATAAGGTGCTTGAGTGCAAAAATTTGCACTGGAATATCTAGTTTACAGGAAACATATATGTACAAACATATTTTGCTCCCTGTTAGTCTCACATCAAAGGTGTATGTAGAGATGAAATACTCTTGAATTTTGTAAAATAATATGGACATCCAAAATGTATCTCATTTAAATTTTGATTCCACTCTCTGCAGTTAGCAAAAAATCAGCCATTGCTTTACATGTGATTTGATTAGGCCTGTAGGCAGGAAAATGTCATGAATTGTGCTGAAGATGCCTTCTTTTGTAACTATCATGGCTGAATCACAGAAAATATAAAGAACTTAATTTAAACACATTTTTCAACTCTGGAAGAGTCACAAAAACATCAGTTAAGTGCTTCAGCCCACAAGATACCTTACTTAAATCAATTTTCAGAGAAAAGCATGTGCAGCTCTGACTGTTACTAGGGAATAGGCAATGTTAAATTATGAGTCATCCTAGAACAGAGATTGACATGAATCATAAACACTAGGAATCTAATCCTCTACTATTATGTTGTTTAGCTTTATTCTCTTCATTTATATGATACCTCATTTTCAAGATGTTAAGCAATTTTCTTCCAGCATAAAAAATTTGTTTCCTACGTAATATAACTTGGGAATTGATTCATATATAGATAAGACAGCTAGCATATCTATACTTTATTGAGGAATCAATAAAAATGAAGTCCCGAGAGAGAGAGAATGCATTTAAGAATGATGCTGTTTTGTAGTCTGTGGTCATGCACATAGTGTCTGATTTGTTTTGCTTCCAATTGAGGTAATTTCCAATTAAATTAAATCTCTGATTAACTTCAGTGATTTAGGGATGAGCAGGGATGAGAGATGCTTGCCTACAGTCTTCAAAAAATGTATTTACATGTAATAAGAATGCTTTGCATCCATATTTGACCATAGTATCATTCCTACTTTCAAAGCAAATTGCATTGCTTAGTTTATTGAGGCTAAGACCAGAGTCCGGAATTCTGATCAGAGTTCTGCCCCTAATATACTGCATGGCCTTCAGTTGTATACAGATTTCTGTCAATAATTTTCTGCTCCTTGTGCTAGCGGGAGTTGGTTTTGGCCACATTTGTCCAGGGGGCTGTGTGGGGCACGTGTGGGTGGCAGGGGTGTGTGGAAGGGGGTGGGAGGGTGGCAGGTGCCTGACAGTTCTGGGGGAAGGTGCCCAGGTGCCAAGGCTGCAGCAGGGTACGGGGGTCCGAGGCAGCACTCCATGCTGCTGGCAAGCCCATCTCTGTGCTGTTGCCAGCAGGGTCCACCCGGAGGCACTTGCTCCTCCAGTAGGGGAAGGAGGTGGGGGTACTTTGGGGGTGGTGAGGAACTGCATGGCCTGGCTGGTGGCACCAGGAGCTGCTGCCTGTGCTGTCAGGGCCAGGGCAGGGCAGGGCCACCAGGACACGCTGCCTGGGAAGCAGGGAGGTGAGCCTGTGGCCAGGCCACTTGGCACAGTGCAGGAGCCCCAGCCCAGGGTGCTTTGTAGGCTGGAAGGCTGCCAGCCTGTGAGGGTAAGCCCTTGGTTTCCTGCGTTTTTTTCCTTTAAAGGGGAAAATCCACAATTTTCTCCTTTAAGGGGGAAAATTTACAACCCCTGGTCATGATTTTCAGGCGAAAAGTTTTGTGACCTATGTTTAGCTCTTTGTTGGCTAAGCTGCTTTCAGCTCACCATATAGATCTTTTAGAGCTATCTCTCTCATGTTGTGCTCCCCAACTACACTGAAGCCTGCTCCGTGTGTGTGTGTGTGTGTGTGTGTGTGTGTGTAAATAAAATATGCACACACACATACACACACTTGGCTCTTCTGGAGAAGACTTGTTTGAAAAGTATACGCTTACTGTGAAAATAGCTCTAAACTGTGCATGTATTTACGGTGTGCGTGTGCAAATGTGCATGTGTGTGTGAATGATAGAGGGCACACATGGTTGTGTTTCAAAGTAGAGCTGCTTAATAATTCCATTAAAATATATTGCATGCAATACCACATTACTATGAAGAATTAGTACTTAGTATTTTTAATAGATCAGAAATTTTTTTTACATACATCTCCTCTTTTTTGTATAAAGAAAAAACAGAAAATCAAACCCATAGATCATCTGACAAAAAAGGAAGGAAACCAAAGACTGCTGGAAGCAATGTGATTGTGTGACAAAGCAGGAGCAGCGGCTGGGACTCCACAACCGGACAGGAGATATTTAAAGCATCTTGCAATGTTAAAACCTTTTATCTTTTAAATAAAATTCCTAAGTTGTAAAATATCATCACATAAATAATGTAATGGTTGCAGAATTCCAATGTTGTAGTGAAATGTTAATGAAATATAACTTTAGCTATGTGCTTTAATTACTGCAGCTAAAGAGACAGGTTTTTCTTTTCTTCAATTATGCCTCTGTAGTTCAGATTCTTGAATTTAGGATACAGGTCTCCTCAACTTAATTGGACTTATTCACAGTTTTAGCAGTTCCTAACATCTGTTGGTTAATAGATGTTAAAAATAAGTGAAATTGCTCTACATATGAGGAAATGACTTCACATTTTAAAGAATCTTCAATTTAGTTGATACTAAAATCCGGAAGCACTGATAAGCAGCTGTCCTGAAGCATAAACTGCAATAGGATTGTGCTGTAAATTTGAATGTAGTCTTGCTACAAGTTCTAACACAAGTTTATAAAAATCCTTTACAAGTTTTCCAAACATTTTAGGAGCAAATACATCTAAATATGAAAATTATTTCCTTTGTTTAATAGAAACGGTTTTGTTGTATAAATACTTTAATTTTTAGTATTTCAGATTGTATTTTCACTTTATCTAATAATTTTAAAATGATGAATCTAGTTTTTAATTAGCTGTTTATTCAGGCTATCATGCTTCAGCTCTGTCAACAGCATTTGTTTGTATTAATGCTAATGTTTCTAGCAAAATTTGCCTGTGAAAACATGCAGTTCTATTTAAAAAAAGTTCTATTTATGCCAATACTTGAGAGATACTGTATGAAGCTATTGTCAGCTTCTCTATTTCAAAATGCAATCAGCATAACTATATTGATATCAGAAAATATCTGTTTTTTAAATCTAGGTGTATGATAAAGATGATCTAATTTGTGAATGCATATGTGTGTGTGATTACTTTTTACAGTGTAAAATAATGAATGATTAATTTACTCAAAATAAAACCTAGGACAATGCAATACTTGCATGTTTGTGAAAAAATGTTATTTTTTCGCAATGTTTATTTTATAATGAAAGAGAAATAAAGGCATTTAACTATAGAAGTTATTTATTTAAAAAAATAACACTAAAGCCAGATTCACTGTTCTCCTGTATTAAGTACCTAAAATGTGTATTAAGACTTTCCAGTGATCTCACATGTGATATCTAAATTTATTAGCTTGTTAGAGAGTAAATCTGAACTTTGTTCAGCTTGGTCTTTTCTTTTTTTAATATAATTTATGCACAGTACTTGGACTTCATGTATATAAATCATTAGTGGTTTGTGTTTGTAGTATTTGTTCTGAAGCCTGACTTGAGCTATTGTTCTGAGTTTTATAGTACCAGTGTTGTGTATTGATGCAGCCACACAAACATCAGAACATCCAGAGATCAGCAGTGGCATGATTATTGTGTGACTTTGTCATTGATGCCATCTGCTTCATCCTCTTGATCTGCTCAGACTGGTGGCTCTTTCAACAGGAAAGTCAGGCATAAGGTAGGGCAGGAAACCAGGAAAGTCCTATTTTCCTTTCTCTTTATACTAGCTAGCTAAGCTACTAATACCAATCACACACCAGGGTAAAACTTGGGCACAAAACCCACCTCAAACTTGAACTACTAACCTGTGCTGAACTCCATGCCACTATGAGTACACTAGTACCACTACTCAAGCTTGCTTCAGTATATCTATCCTGCGCTGTGGTCAGAAAAAAGTGTGCACTACTCTCTCATTCCTTCCTTCCTTTCTGGCTGCGTTTATGGATTTATCTCTCTATCTGCCTGTACCTTTCTAGCTCACCTCTCAGTAATTTGAGTGATCTTGGAGAGGCCTCATATCCTGTTTGGCCAATTTTTTTAGTATCTGAACAAGAAGAGTTCTGCTTAGACTTGTAAACTGTGTGAGAATTCTATGAAGCAGCAGGAAGAAGCTACATGTGACTCCGTGCCCACTGGTACAACGTCATGTTCTATATGTAGATTGTATGTTGTTGTCATTTTGTGTATTTAGTCCACAATAAGATCCATATGTTGAAAAAGGTCTTTGCAAAGCAGTTTGAAATGATCTTTTCTGATTTCAGTCTTTAGTCTGTGAATGGAGTTATTTTCCCTTATATAGGTTTGTAGTTTTTAATTAAAGGCCCTCTACTAGATTTAGAGAACTCCTCAGATTTGATAGATCCTGATCATGTGCATCACCACGAGATCTAGATGATACTGATAATGTCATTCCAGGATGGTGATACAAAGTACGACCAAAAGAGTTGGCTTTTCTAGCTACAGAATGAGAGAGTTTTTTGGGGAACATTTTGGTTTTTTTAATAGAAAGTCCAGTTTTTAATATGCTTTTATTTGACATGAGAAACTGAGATGCATTTGATAAAGGTAAATAAAACCTTGAGCTAAAAACTCTTGTCTTACTTTCGCTATTTCCATTACAGTAATATGTAAACGAAATTCTCCAGAGCAGAACCTGTAAATCCCATTCTTAGGATTTGACTGTTCCCACTGAAGCAAATGGTAAAATCTCTGTTAAGATCAATGACAGTGAGGTCCCAATTTGTCTCCTTGTAGTCAAAAATATGATTAGTGAAGAAGATCAGGCTGCAGTGTTTGGATGCAAACTTCCTGGATGTTTTGATACATCTGAATTGAAGATTTTGATTCAAGTTTAACTCTAAATAGAGTTTTGCCATTAAAATGTTGAATTTGGGGAATTCAGGCTTGAGTTTCTGAAACTTTTAATAGTGGTTCTACAAGACGTTTTTGGGGGTTGAGAGCCTAGTTGTACTTGATGTGGATATTGACTTTAAAACAAGAATTTTTGTTTTCATTTTGATGTTTTCTATGGAAAATACTTCCCCCCCTTAATATGAATTGTGCAAAATGGCAGCTCTCTTGTTCAGTGGGGAATTAAATTTAAACAAACATCAGCATCTTTCAACTCAAATCATTTTATTGAGTTTGCATCAGTACAGAAATAGCTAGATTAGCTCACAGAATCATAAGATTCTAACTGATTATTTCAGTGTACCATCAGCAATTTCAAGTCTACTATTGAATGGCTGTTGGAAGATAGTTGGGAAATGTATTAAATAACATAGCTTTTGAACAGATCTCCGTCACAATTATTGATTCAATGAGGTAATCTGGGCACTCTGGCATTAACAAAATATACTTTAATAGGACCTGCTGCTGGTTCAAAATAGGAAGCTATTCTGATCTAATTTTCCATATTTAACATTAGTTCTGACGAATGCAAAGTAATAGTTTAAAGAAAACAAAAATAAAACTTGGTGCATGACATAGATAGAAACCATTGTCTTTATTCACAGTTCTGTAGGGTTAACCACCCTGCCCATGAAAATCAGTGTTTTAAAAGTTTCTTCAAATACCATGAAAAGGAATGGTCTGTTCACTCTAATAGTAGGTGGCACTGAGTATGCAGTCATTTCTGACCCACTAGCAGCTGCTGCTTCAGTTCCTCTCTCATCCACTTCAATTACTGCTCTTTGGATAACCTAAAATACAAATATAATGCTGTTAGTTTTCTCATTTTATAACATGGAGAATGTTTCTCAAATTGCCAAACATCTAATCTGTGGTGAACCTCAGTGCAGAGGAATCAACTGAGGTTCACAATGTGGCTCTGACATTGCAGAGTTGGTTTTTGGGTAGACCTTTTGTACTTACAAAGAGCATCATTGCCTTGAATATGAATCAGCACAGATACTCTACTTTGCTCATAATTTATTAGTGGTCAGATCAGATTCTAAGAAGCTTTTCTACATATATTTTGGAAAGTAGTTGGACAACTTCAGCATTTGTACTTTGGCAAAGATTTTTGTGGGTGATTATCTTTCGTTTGGGCTGACCAAATAATTGGGAGGGACACAGATGATCTTTTGTGTACCACTGCCCTTCCTAGGTCTGATTAAAAAATGCAGATACAGCAGAGGTAAACAAGATACAGAACAAAGACCTGTGCACAACTGCAATGTGAATAAAATCAGGGCATAAGAGAGATTATCAGGTGGCTAAAAGACAACGAGAAAGCAGTAATGTGAGGGTAGTTTGTAGCAAGACCATTTAAGATGGTCATTATCACCTGTCAGGCAGATTGATTTCAAGAACCACTGTGTCTTATCCCTGGTTCTTAGGCTGGGCATATTTCTCTCATGTTTCTCTCAAGGTCTTGTCTTTTCACGTGTAGGCTATAATTAATGAATCTTTTTATGCATTCAAGTGTGGGACAGTAAATGACATGAGTATGCGGGGAGGGGGTGTTGTAGCAGGTTGCTGGTGGGCATTTGGTGTGGCTCTTTCAAAGGTATGGCCTATTTCATCAGTTTTCAGTTTGGTGTAGATGGCACAACTATTTTCAAAGTCAGCATGGTGATGTCAGGTGTGCTGACTGTAGAGTATAGCTATTTTGGTATGTTTGGTACAATTGCAGGTTTTGTGGACTGTGTGGTGGTCCATGGCTTTTTTTTTTTTTTTTTTGCATATAGTTTTGTAGGGTGCCATCTTTGGTGTAGATCATGGTGTGTTAGTATAGATGTTGATGTTAGTATAGGAGCATTGCAGGGAGAATGATTGAGTGGTGGCAGCAACTGAACCAATGGTAAAAATCAGTAAGCCAGTCCACGTGTTCAGTTCCGATGATGAAAATGGCATCTATGTAAAGCAGGTGCAGTGCAGGGTTTGGTGGTGCAGTTTTCTAGAAATTCCTCCAGGTGGCTCATGAAGAGGTTGGCATATTGTGGAGCATCTTTGTGCCCATAGGTGTGCCCATGGTTTGGAGGAAGTGTTGGTTGTTGATAGTGAAGTTGTGGGTGAAGACGAAGTGGATGTATGTAATAGGTTGTGATTGCAACCGAGTGTAGTCTGTGTGGCATTTCAGGCAAGCAGTTATTATGACTTTAGGGTGTGCAATATTACTGTGTACCTGGTGATGTCCAGAATTGCAAAAACAGTCTTCTCGAGGAAGGGCTTGATGTTCTGGATCTTGCCGAGGAAGTCTGTTGTGTCTTGTAGAAAACTTGGCCTTTGAATGATAGGAGGTTTCAAGATTGGTTCCTATGAATCCTGATAGCTCTTCAGTGAGGGTACTATAGTTGGATATGATGGGTCTGCCAACATTTGTGAAACTTTGGAAGCATATAACATGTTTTTGGGGTGGGATAATGGGGGAGAAGTACAAACAGATTTTTTTTAAGCTGGCATGCAAAGAATTTGATAATGATTTCCAGTTCAACAGTGAATACTTGTGTGATGTCCTCCCCAAGTTCTTTATAGTAGTTGATGTGAGAGAGTTCTTTAGAGTCTCATTGATGTAGTCTTGATGGTTGGGGATGACAGTAGCTCCTCCTTTGTGTCCTGGTTTGTTTACTGTTTTGTTGTTGGATTTTAGGGACTGTGACTTTTCTCTTTGAAGGGGAGAGGTTATGGTGGTCCTGGCTTTTGTTGAGAATTTTGCTGTTAGCTTTCTTACTAGCTCAATTGATTTACTAGTGCAGTATGTGGCTCTATCTGCTCAGAGGTGTCCAGTTGGGTTTTTGTTGTTGTTTGTCTTGTGTTGTGGCAGGAAGGTAATCCTAAATTCTTTTGTCCTGGTTGTAGAAATATTTAGGCAAATTCTGTGGAAGAATTCTTCCAATTCTCCACATACCAGTACCTTGTCAGATTGTTTCTCTGGGCAGAAGTTCAGGCCTTTGAAGAGCATAGATAATTCAACCAAGTTAAAGGGATAGGAAGTTTTGTGTCAGGTTAATAATCGGTGTTCTGGATGGTGCTGTCTTGGTGCTCTCCCATGTTGCTGGTGGCCCTTTTCGGAATCAACTCTTACACTTTCTCTTATTTTGGATAGCTTTCATCAGACTTTTTGGTAGAAGGCTCAGGTATGTTGCCTAGTGATAAAGTATGTCTCCAGTTTTATATCTCTTAGTTTAGTAGTGTAAGTAAGTAGGTTCTGTTTAAGTTGATTTCTGTTAGCATAGATTAGGTGAAGGAGATTTTCCCTCTCATTTTTCTGAGGTACTCTTGTACAGTTGTGCTGGACTTGTGTGTATTAACTAAAGGATTAATTAAGTGATACAAGGAACATTAAGTCCTCTGGGGATGATGTTTCTTATACAAGCCTAAGATGATATCACTATGTAATCTTGCTTTTTTTTCTTTATTTTGTGGATTTGTAATATGACTTTTTTTGTAACGTGGCAAGATACTTGTTTCCGCCAAAAGTAAAGATTTGGACTTAAAGCTGCCCCTCCCCCCCGCCTGATTTCATGCCTAGCTCAAATTGGCCAGAATTTGCTTTACAATCTTCAGATACTCTTTACAAAAAGTTTGGAAATGTTTTCAGTTCCTGCTCCTGCTGGCTGTCATTTCTGGATGCCTATACACATGCTCAGGAGTGGGGAGGAGGAGGGAGGGAGTTTAATTAGAATGGTTTGTGGATATTCACTCCAATTAAGCTCCAATACCCGCCACACATTTAAAATGGCCATGGAATGCTTTATCTAAGCCTTATTAGATTAAATTTAAACAAAGTGCCCAAGTGGCCATTTAAAAATGTATGGGGGCTTAATACACATGATGGTGAGGTGATGCTGGAGCATTATAATTAGAATGCGAATCAGCATGTATATAGGCAGCCTCTGTATCTAAATGTACAGGGAAATGTTTAAGTATTCAGGCAGGGGCAGACCCAGAGGGGATGTAGCAGCATGGTTGCACACCCCTTGCTTATGCACTGCATTCATAATGAACTCTCTGAGCTCACTGGTCTGTCTGCAGAGCACCTGTTAGAGCTCTTAGTAGTTAAAATCTCCCATACTGGCACAACCCCCCCCCCCCCCCAGCGTGGCCCAGACCCTGATCAGTATGCCCTGATACTTACCATAGGAACAGAGACAGGTAGCAGCTGGAAAGAGACCCAATGCCGACACAAATGCAGGCTCAGCAGTTTTGCAGCTGCTTGAGCCTGTGTATCAGTGAGAGCTGGGCATGTGGCTCCTGAGCAGCATGGGCTGCTCAAAAGGTAGCTGGGGATCTAGCTGAGGTGGCGCCATGGAGCGAGGAGCAGAACATCAGCTGGAAGATGCCGGCTGCGGAGCTGGTAGGCTCCAGCTCTAGCCACCACGAGAAGGAGCCGGGTGCCTGCTAGGGGACCCAGACAGATGAGGCAGAGGGCAGCCTCGGGGGCCGACAGGGGCAAGGGAGCCCCAGTGAGAGGCAGCAGCCTCAAGGGACGCTGCCAGGAAGCAGAGGGGCTCTGACCAGAAGCTCAGACACCAGGGCTGGGGACAGCTGCTCAGGCCCACAGGCATCCCCAGACAGACCTACAGCAGGCAGAGCATAAGGAATCACAAGCCCCCCAGGAGGGGAAGTAGACGGTGCCAGCTGGAGGGACCAGAATAACAGGACCACAGGTCAGCTGGGCCCCAGGGAGGTGACGGCAGAAGAGCCGGCAAAGGCTGGACACAGGGCGGTTGCCTGTACACATGGCTATTAAGATAAAGGGGACAGACAAGTCTTCCCCAAGGAACTGAGGGCCCAGAGAAAGGGAATCTCGGGATCCCACCGGCAGAAGCCAGTCATTTTCAGTTGAGTTTCTTCAGTTACAGTTTGACCCCGAACGGGGCAGGTTTAGTTTCTCAGGAGCGGGGAAGCTAACTCAGAGACCAGGGACAGACCCCTAAATATTGACAACCAGGAAGACCCAACCCTATCAAGGCGGGCAGTGTGGGAAGACCTGCAGGGAGCAGAATCTACCCAGGCCAAGGATGTGGTAAGGGTGGGGTAAAGGGAGTTTTGGAGCCCCATGAAGACACCCATAGGGTCGAGACCCCTCCGGGTCCCCCGGCAGGGAGCTGCCTCCCCAACAATAACACCAAAGACGTGGCAGGCGAGAAAAGGGGCAGTGCCCAGACCATCTAGGGGGCACCGAAATAGTGTTTCACCCTGATGTCACGGGGGCAAGACGCCAATGAAGAGGTCCCCAAAGCCGTACAACACCTTTATTGAATTTTGCTGCTTTTTGTTCTAATATGGATTTCATAGATTGCATAGACATTAGGGCTGGAAGGGACCTCGGAAGATCATCGAGTTCAGCCCCCTGCCTGAGGGGCAGGAAGTCAGCTGAGGTCATAGGATCCCAGCAAGATAAGTATCCAAATTTCTCTTGAAGGTGTTCAGTGTAGGTGCTTGAACCAGCTCCGATGGCAGGCTATTCCAGACCTTGGGGGCTTGGACTGTAAAGAAATTCATCCTTATGTCCAGCCTGAAACGGTCTTGCAGTAGTTTATAGCTATTCCATCTCGTCATCCCTTGGGGTGCTCTGGTGAACAAACATTCCCCCAGATACTGGTGGTCACCCCTGATAAACTTATAGGTGGCCATCAGATCACCCCTGAGTCTGCGCTTTTCCAGGCTAAAGAGCCCCATAGCTCTAAGCCTGTCATCGTAAGGTCTGTTTTCCTGACCTTTGATCGTGCGCGTGGCTCTTCTCTGGACTCTCTCAAGCTTCTCTACATCCTTTTTGAATTGTGGGGTCCAAAACTGGATGCAGTACTCCAGCTGCGGCTTCACCAAGGCTGAGTACAAGGGAAGAATGGCATCCTGGGATTTGCTTGAGAAGCATCTATGGATGCAAGCCAGTGTTTTGCTCACTTTACTAGCTGCAGCATCGCATTGAAGGCTCATGGTCATCTTGTGGTCGATGATGACCCCCCAGTCTCTTTCTTCTGTAGTGCTAGCCAGCATAGCACTGCCGAGCCTATAATGATGCTGCAGGTTTTTCTCCCAAGGTGGAGAACCTTGCATTTTTCAGTGTTAAACACTATCAGGGTCTCATTCGCCCATTTGCTGAGCCTGTCCAGGTCAGCCTGGATCACCCACCTGTCTTCTGGTGTGGATGCTTTGCCCCAGAGTTTGGTGTCATTGGCGAACTTGGCCAGTCTGCTTCTGACTCCAATGTCCACATCATTAATAAAGATGTTGAACAGTATGGGTCCAAGGACAGAGCCTTGGGGGACCCCACTGGTCACAGGGCACCATGACAATTGACTTCCGTCAATTACCATACTCTGAGTCTGACCACGGAGCCCATTTCCCAGCCAGCGGATTGTGGTGGACCCAAGGCCACAGTTGGATGATGATTGATGGATTCTCCATAGTGGCCATTAGGATTCTTTTCCAGCATCAGGTCCATGTATCATATCCTTGATCTTAGCAGACAGCACACTTTCTATTTCAATGTGCACTGGTGACAGGTCTGTTGATTCTTCTTGAGGAGTCTGCAGTCGCACACATCTGCCTCTTCCTGCTGTTGGTGTGAATCACTAGCCCTCTGTCTTTTGTTTGTCGTGGTCCCTGCATATCATCCTTTTGTTCTCTCACAATTTTCAGACTCATCTTGGTTCCTCAATAGATTTCAGTCTCTCTCCATTGTCTCTTCCTTTTCTGAGCTTAGCAGCTCTTATCTTCTTCCTTGTCTTCTAACTCTACCAAACAGGCATGTTGAATAGCCTTGGGCAGACACCTATGAAGACCTTTAGAAGGTTACTACATACAAGACCTATAGTTCTGGTATGAAATACCTTTTGTAGTGTCTCATGGTGCTAACAGGTACTGGATTCTGGTTGTTCCCTGGCTAGGTAAACAATAAAGGTGCAAGAAATCCCTTCCTATTGCTGCCTCCTTAAAGATTTGGGTAACAGTAGCCAAAATAAGGCATTTTATTTCATTTTTATTCTCAGTGTCTGTGTAATCTAAGATATAGAAGCAGTCCTGGATGCAGGTACATGCATAAGTGCTCTGAAACACTAAACTTAGTGTCATGCTTCCTCTCTCTGACCTACTAAGTCCTGAATACTTCTCTCTACAGTGGCCCAGCATCAACACGAAAGGCAGAGGGTATCCTAACAGCAATCTAGTCCTGTATTATGGTGGGTAAGGTGTTTTTCTGTAGGGCTGTGCAAAGCTTCAGCTCTGATTTCAATTCTGCAGAGATTCAGCCCGATTCGGTGGCCAAATCTCCGAATCTGAATTGAATCGGAGGACCCTTTAATCTCTCCGACTTGAATTGGAGCCCTCTGAATCGATTAGGAGAGATTTGGAAAGATTCTGATATTCAAACATAGACACAGCTTTAAAAGTTTTTCTACATACCTGTAGGTAGCAGGCGGCTCACGAACACTACGATGCTGGGGCGCATGGAGTGTCCCACAGAAGCACGGGGGGCTCCCCAGTGTGCTTGGCAGGAGACCTGGAAGTGGACCAGAAACACTTCCAGTCCACTTCTGGGTCCGCAGGAGAGTGCGTGGTGGGTTCCCCCATGGCCCCCTGGCTCAAGAACTGGTGCCTCCTGGGTCTGGGGGAGACTCCTTGGGTCCTCCTGCAGCCAATCGCCAAGCCAGGGGGAGGTGCAGGAGGGCCTCCCAGTGCGCTTCCCGGCGGACCCGGAAGTGGACCGGAAGTACTTCCAGTCCACTTCCGGGTTCACTGCCAAGCACATGGAGGCCTTGCCCCGCACTCCTGTGGAACGTTCCATGTGCCCCAGCGTCACAGTGTTCATGAGCTGCGCTGGTACCTCGAGGTATGTAGAAAAAACATTTAAAGCTGTGTCTGTGTTGGAATCGCTGATTCTCCAAATCAGCATCAAATCTTCAGATTTGGATTTGGCCAAATTGAATTGGGGACAGTGATCCGAATCAATTAACAGAATCACTGTCCCTGATTCGGGCTGAATCTGAATCAAATAGGGCCTGCTTCGCACACCCCTACTCTTCTGGAAGGCAAGAGGTAATTTGAACCTCTCAGGCTAAGGAGGTCTCTCATTGCCTCAGGCACTGTTCTAACTATCTTATTATTATATAAAAGGCAGGCACCCCATTGGCACCCTCTGCATCTTAAAACTAATTAAAACCACTTATTTGTTGTGCTCAATCTTGTCAATGTGCATTAGGTGTTCTCTGAGTATGCCTAGCAGATTTGATCCCTCAGGTACCTTGTTTGTGGATTCTGGCTAAGCTTAGGCATGAACTAGACTCTGAACTGCCTCGATCTGAGGCATTTACAGAAGCAGAACTCTAGAAAATATTTAAGGTCAGGCAGGGAGGTACCATTTGACTATGATGAGAGTTAGCGGACAAGATTTTATAGATAAAAATATTGAACTTCAGTGCCTCAGTTCCACCTAGATCTTTTAACTAGATCTAGCTACATGTTTGTATAGTTAAGTAGCCTAATGGGGTCCTAATCTTGGCTGTGCATTTTAGAAATGTATAATACAAATTATAAGAAGCAACATAATGCCCATAAGGTAAAGGAACTTGTAAGACTTACCTGTGATACTCTGGCATACATTTGATCTGTGAGTTGACTCAGGTCTGCCTGGTTTGTGAAGAGATTTTTAATTCCTAGAGTTTGAAGGAGTTTATGCATTTGGTAGTTCTGGTCTAGTTTGAACTTCGGAAGGAAAAAATCTATTTTTCTGTAACAATAATTAACAAATGGTCATTAATTCTAGGAACATATGAATATGTAAGGAACACTTCAAATATTGCTGGAAATCCACTCTAGGGTTGCATTCAGCAACATGCTACAGAAAAGGTGAAAGTTGAAATTTATCTGTATTTAGGTAGGTTGAACCTACCTAATTTGTCAATGACATCAAGGCAAACTCCTTTCCTCATGAAAAATCTCAGGGCCATATTGGTTGGAACCTCTCCTTCACTGTATTTGTCAGTAACTGGACAATTCAAGCCGCATAGTAACTTGAATACAAGGTATGAATTAATTTAGAATGGCTGTAGAATAACAGTGTCATCTACTGAACTTCGTTTTAATATAAGAATAATGTTATAATTCAACCCATGTCATAATTCTGTATCTACACAGGTCTGTAGGGCTTAGACTGGAAGTCCATTCACAAGTAAACTCTTGGTTCACCATTCTACTTCAGGGGAAGTGCCAAATTTAAGTTGACATTCAGGACTGCGGAAGGCATGGACTTGGAGAGGCTGGATTGTAACTTGCCAGAAATGAGCATTTCTTAGTGGAGGACAGGAGATGAGTCAGAGCCTTAAATTAATCTTTCAAACCATTCTCACTCATAGATTAATGAATGTTTTCATTTCAGGGACTGGTTTGCTGTAAAGGACTCATCCTTTGTGAACATACAATTAATTCCACACAGAAACTAATTCATTAGTGGGTGGTAAGGAACCAGATAATTTTTGCTTTACCTTGTTTTTTCCCCACAGTAAATATAAAGGAAATGACAATGAACAAGATGTCAAATTGTGCAAAACTATACCTGGTCTTCATGTTTCTGAGCCACAACTCCACAAGCTCTGCTGTTAAGTGGTCTTCAAGTGAAACATAATCTCCCTCCTTTTCTGGCACAGCAATCAGCAGGTGTACTCTTCCTTTGTAGGGAAGTTTTACCACAGTGCATCTTAAGTTCTCATCGAAAGTTGAGGCAACTTTGTCTGATTTGAACATCATGGGTACCTGCACACTTCTATATTTATCTATGTGGAAAAACTCTGGTTCTGTGAGCCTAGCGTTAAATGGGTGAATCCATTTGCCTGAGGAGACAAAAAAAGAAAATAATTATTTACACTTAAAATTGCTTATGGTAACAATTCAGAGATTCTTAAAAAGTTTTTTTTATATGTGTTGCTACGTCATCCCATAGGATCATGGGCCTTATGTGTTTGGAATGGATGGGTGACAACTTTTTAGCAAGTCTACTTTTAAACTCTTTATAGCAAAGGGCACTGATGCCCAATTTGAACTGATTCACTCCCTGAAGAAAGAGGGAAAAATAAGCAAATATTTGTCCTTTTTTTAAGTGTGGTCAGTAACCCACACTTTTTCAAAATGAATGAATATCCCTTTACCTGTATTTAAATCCTGTCATCTCACATCCTTTGTTGAACTGTTACTTGATTCTTCCATCTTCATTGGAAGACAACTCTACCTATTCAGCACTCTTTAAAAGTTAAACCTCCATAAATTCTTATGCATGGATCATTGACAAGGGCTACCTTGTGAAGTGCTGTGATGTGGACTGTGACATCATTTTTATCAATTATACCAAGCACTACATTTCATTTCTAATCTAGACAGAATCATCCTCTCTGGGATCTGCATGAAATCTGGTTCAGTTGAATTCAATTAAGGTAAGATGTCATGGAAGTCTGATGATAGAGAAAGTATTCGGAGAAATTAGGAAAAGTAATGAACATTTCACTCAAGGAGAAATGCTGCACCTAGGGAGGAAAAATGTCCAGCACACCTACAGCCTAGGGAATGACCTGCTGGGTGGCACAGTAGTGGAAAGGGATCTTGGAGTCCTAGTGGACTCCAAGATGAACATGAGTCGGCAGTGTGACGAAGCCATCAGAAAAGCCAATGGCACTTTATCGTGCATCAGCAGATGCATGACGAATAGATCCAAGGAGGTGATACTTCCCCTCTATCGGGCGCTGGTCAGACCGCAGTTGGAGTACTGCGTGCAATTCTGGGCGCCGCACTTCAAGAGGGATGTGGATAACCTGGAGAGGGTCCAGAGAAGGGCCACTCGTATGGTTAAGGGCCTGCAGACCAAGCCCTACGAGGAGAGACTAGAGAACCTGGACCTTTTCAGCCCCCACAAGAGAAGGTTGAGAGGCGACCTTGTGGCTGCCTATAAGTTCATCACAGGGGCACAGAAGGGAATTGGTGAGTTTTTATTCACCAAGGCGCCCCCGGGGGTTACGAGAAATAATGGCCACAAGCTAGCAGAGAGCAGATTTAGACTGGACATTAGGAAGAACTCCTTCACAGTTAGTGGCCAAGGTCTGGAACGGGCTCCCAAGGGAGGTGGTGCTCTCCCCTACCCTGGGGGTCTTCAAGAGGAGGTTAGATGAGTATCTAGCTGGGGTCATCTAGACCCAGCACTCTTTCCTGCCTATGCAGGGGGTCGGACACGATGATCCTGCCTATGCAGGGGGTTGGACTCGATGATCTATTGAGGTCCCTTCCGACCCTAACGTCTATGAATCTATAATGAAGGCATATGTTGATGCTTATTTCCTATAGAGGTTGCCAGTGTCTGTGTCCAAATTGGGTTTGTCTCTGTTCCTGGCTTTGGAGTTAGCAATGGTGGCCAAAGATGTTTTCTTTCAATTCTTGCTTGATATCTTCTCAAAATCCAGAGGTTGCCATGATTATCTATGTTGTCAAATCAAGACTTGGCTGTCACATTCCTAAATTAGATTACCTGTAACTACTTGGAAGTGCTAGCTACTGTAAACAATGCTTTGACTTGCAGATTGTCAGGGGTCTTTGATAGGGCCCAGTTTGCAGGGCCCCTGTTGCGCTGCCCCTGAGTCTGGAGTTGACCCACACTGCATATGGTGCACATTGGACTGGCCCTGTACACAGGCCCTGGATGCATGCCACACAGGTTGCCCCCTCCATCACAGCCAGTCCAGGACCTGCAATGCATGCAGCACCTTCTTCAGCCAGTTTCGTGTGGGTGCTGCATCCAGCACTGGTCCCAGACTGGCCACAGCAATGGCCACATGTGGAGCAATCCTGGACCAGTTGGAGTAGGTGCCACATGCTCTGCATCTGGCTTGCAGGGAGGGAGAGTCCGTGGGTCCAGCCAGACCCAAGGGGCTGGCTCTGCATGATTCATCCAATGCAAAAGGCCAAATGACTTTGACACCTCTGGATTATGTGTTATTCTCTGCCTTGTGTAGTTCATACAATATTAATTTACTGTGCTATTTTCTATCTACTGAAGCCTAAATTGTCTGAGATACAGTTTATAGATTTTATATCTGATAAGCAGTTCTCTTTGGGCGCTTGTCCTCAACATGCCAGAAAGTGGAAATCTTTGAACTGCTGCCTTGGAGTTTTCTGCCCTGCAGTTTGTTTCTTTCTCTCTTACTTTGGATCTCTTATTCTTTTTTCAGGAGATGATTTCCAGGAAAGAGAGAATTCTCTGCCTTCTGCTTTCCTGTGGAATTGTGTATGGTTTAAGCCTTTGAAGCCACTTTTTCAATCCCATAATCCTGAGATCTCTAAATACAGGATTGGACATCAGGCACACATAAGAAGAGCTTTGAGATTACTCCTGGCTGTAAGTGTCTTCAGGGGACTGGTAAAACATAAATGGAGCTTCCTTTGCCTGATGTATACCATCAGAAAGAGCACCTAAATCAGGGGAAGCTGCAGGGTTCAGAATTCAGTCCCAGTTGGCCTCTGTTGGATTAGTGACACTAAAGAAAACAGATGGGTTTTTATCCTGGACCAATTTAATCTGGGCGGTAAGATCCAGCATTGGTTGTTATGTAAAAAGACGGCCCGTTCTCTGGAGTGGAGAAAAGAAATCTTTGCAGAGACAGCCTCTCCCTAGTTTCCAGTCTGGAGCTGGTTTGTGGCTTGCATATATCTCCCCTCAGACCAGGAGCCTCTCTGCACTGTGCTCATTGACTGCAGTACTCTCATCAAGCACAGGAAATTCAGGATTCTAGTAACTTCTTTCTCTCATACTCTGAAAAGGGTGAGCAATATTTCTGATTAGCAATGGTTCTTTTCACTATGCTGTCTTTGGCAACTGTATTGTGTCCTGGCCAAAGCGCTGTCTGAGAGATTAATTGGTTTCTTAGCCCATGGTAAGTACATGCCCATGTCATAGCCATCATTACAATGGGTATTAAATGAAGGTGCTGGTAAGAAGACTATGGATTCAGTGGAGACTGAACAACATATTCAAGCCTTAGAAGTGGACCCTTCAGAAAAGGGTTGAAACACATTAACATCATGCTGAAAACTTTTCATTACCTCTGTGCTGCAGCTGTTTTGTGGATAGAGGTCTACAGTGTTCAAGGATCTTGGCACTACTGTTAAAAATCATTTACTGGAGGACAGGAAGAGGAAATAGAGTATAGAGATGGGGAAAATATTGCATTTTTTGAAAATCCTTTTCCTGAAAGTCAAATTAAAACACTTGTATTTGAATTATCATATCAGTTGCAATGTGTATCTGATATATATACTCACCCAGTTTGCAGCCAACTCAGTATCACTGACAAGTTTATCTGATATGTCTAAGATCTCAGTTACAAATATAGAGTAGCGATACAAATCTCAGTGGAATGTCTTAGTAGTTACACTAATGTAACTGAGATTAAAGTCAGACCTCTGGTCTTCATAAATGGTGATTTTATAGATTAAAATAAAATCTATATTTACCTTTAAAAAATACGTAATCCACTAGAACCAGTTTAGCATGTGTGTCAAAATCCTCAAAAAGCTCTTGGATTTTTCCTTTGGTCATTTTGTTAACATTCTGGTTTATGACCTCCTTTGCCTGTGTGGAGTTGTTAAAATCCACACTCCGGAATTCCATGTCAAAGTACTCCTTGGATAAATTGAGGAAAGATTCATTGAGACAGAAGTCCTTTTGGATAAAGGCAAAACTACCTTGCTGAAGAATAAACTCTTCATTTGCTGTGATGTTCTCCTTCAGTTGTTTAAACAAAGCTGGCAAGTGATAAGGATTCTCTTTGTCCTTCAAAAGGTGGAGGTTTAGACCTTGAACTATCTGGTTGTTTGTTTCCCCTTTGGTTCCAAGCATAAAGGCAGCCATGAGAAATGACAGAGAGAGAGGGGAGAAAAGAACATTGTTATCATGTTGCATGGCTATTTTTCTGTAGAGATTGAATCCAAAATTTGTGCTCTTTTCAGTGACATTGTAAACAGTGGATTCTAAAGGGACTTGCACTTCAAATGGCTTTGGGATATTTTTATGGTGAAAGTGTTCCTCAGAAATGCTGAAAGTCTGTTTCTTTGACAAGAAATGTTCTTTGTTCTTCTCTGGCATTCTGGTCTTGACAGAAGATGTGTTCATTCCCAAGCACATTTCCCATAAGAGAAGAAGACAAATTCCTGTTTTCATGTTGGAGTCCAGCTGTGAGTTGCTTTCTAGGACTGAAAGTGAAAAGGAGAAAGATTAGATTCTTACATTTAAAAAAAATTAAAAGTACTTTGTATCTAGAGGGGTAGGGTTGGAGAACAGTGGCAGAGAAGTGAAGGCATCTCCATTGCTAATCCAGAGAGATGAGTTTGAGCCCTGCTCCAGATTTGTGCCAGAGATGGCCCACAGTTGACCCAGTTATGAGTTATTTGGGTTGGAGAGTCAAAGGCAGCTAGATGTGTTCCCAGCCACATTATTCCATTATGTGCCTCTGGCTACAGAAACAGCATTATTGTAATCATGCTGGCTCTATGGACTGCTGGGCTCATTATATCCTTTAACAAATGTTCAACAGAGAGAGGTCAAATAGTTTCAGGCTCGTTCAATCATGTAACTCGCATCTACATACCCCTCATATACATCCCAAAAATGTGAAGCCTGAATGGTCAGTACCAAAATCAAATCAATGGAGGAAAGAATTTTCCATTCTTAAAAAAATGAATGCAAGAGATATCCAGATTTTGTCCATGGATCCACTTATTGTGCTACCTAAAGTTCATTATAAAGGTGCCTGACTTTCCATGTTTTAGGGTTGTTGGTTATAGCCATTTTGTGTAGCTGTGATCTCTTTTATTAGACTAAGTAAATAGTTGGAAAGATTGTTCTTTGCAACGATTTAGTTGGTCTAATAAAAGATACCACATCTACCCAAAGAACCTTTCCATGCTGCATTTAAAATGTGCTACACTTAACACAAAGGGCCCAAGTTTTCAAATGAGATGCTCAAATTTGAGGTCCAGGGTCTGATTTTCAGATGTGCTTTGCACACTCAGTTTTACCTGAAGTGGGTGAGCACTGCCAAGACGAATACAAATCTAGAAAAAGGAATAGAGAAATGACTTTTGATAACCGTGGGGTTGTTTGTACATTATGTATAAAGCATATATATAAAAATTGCTACTAGTCAAAATATTATTGTGAAATTTTAGTCCCATTGCGGAGAAATTCTGAGAATAAAGGCAAAGCAGAATAATCCCCCCTTCAGTTTTCCAGTCAGCTCTTCAAGCTAGTGAAAACAGCCTTGTTTTATTGACAGAGTAACAATAGTAAAAGTGAGAATATGATGGTAATGACTGTTCAAGAATGGGCTGTCTTGCATCTAGTTGTAGGGTAGCAGTGGGGCATGGATCCATGAATGAAAAACCAGGAGCAAAGTGGCAAGGGTAAGGGCCACTTCTGTTATAGGGTTGTGTCATCTGTTTCTCCCTTTTTGAAAATCAGGACAGCTTGACTTTCCATGGATTAACCTGTTCGTGTGTTCATCTCTAGAGATCTTATTACAGTGGTGTTTATACATACCTGGTATTTTGCTAAGAAAGTACAGCCTTTCCAGCTAGGAGTACAGGCTGATGCTGAAAAATGGTTTACCATTTCACACTCACTGTTTGATTCATTATGTCAGTATCATCCTTTCACTAGCTGTGTTCACACATGGAAAAATTCAGGGAAGGTAGAAGTAGGGAGAAAAAAATGACACTCGGTTTTAATTATGCTTATAGTACTACCTCCTTCCTTGTTTACCACTCATACACAATGTTATGCTTTTATATTGGTGGGCAGCAGGGTTTTGGCAAGAGAAAGGTAACTTGATGTGTGTGTTTTCTAATATTGGAGTAGACTCTGATCTTTAGACACATTTCACTGTTAGCAGCAGTGCTGTCTTTGCAGGAACAAGAAGTTTGTAATGCTTTTTGTGGAAGCAGTAGATTAACTCACTCCTACAAACATGAAGGAGGGTACAGTTGTATGTGGGGTAACAGATGGAGACTGTCTTTGAAAATCCTGCTGTGCAGAGAGTGGAAGAGACAGTAATTAAAAGTTTACCTTTATTTCTGTTTGTGTCTACTGAGCCTTGGTGGTGGTGGTTGGTGGGGCGGGGGAATACAATGCTACTGTAATATAGTGTCTGCAGCTGTTCATTCCATTTCACTCTTTATCCTTCTGAACTGGACTGTGTATTCTTCCAGATGGATCCCTATTCAGTCTCTACTGTGGTCTCCTGATCTTTCATACTTTGCTGATATAATGATATGTTTATTGTAAGACCCTGCAAATGCTGAGACAGGTTTATTAATGGTATCAACTGACTGAAAATATTCCTTTTGTTTCAGTATTAAGTGAACAGAGTGCAAGACCATTGTATTACATTTAGAAAAAATATATTCTTTCACAAACTGATTTCTAAGCACATTTGTGCAGAAGTTTCCTCGGTTCATTACAGCCTTGGAATAATAAGGTTACATTTTTCAAAAGGCCGCATCCAAATTTATTCTTTGTAACAAGTGGGCTGACCCAGCGCTGCTCCACAAGTTGGCCCACCCACTTGTCTAGGGCAGTCTGCCCACCTGCGTCTCCTGCCATGCCTTTGATGTAATTTAAGTTGTTCCCAGGCGGGAGGGTGCCCATTTGATCGCACTGATGCTAATGACAGAATACACGGATCCAAATCTCGAGGATAGCTCTGTCAGGCCTTCAGTCAGCACAGATGTAGTTAGGGATCTTCTGGAAGGGCTAGACATTTTTAAATCTGCAGGTTCAGATGCCCTCCACCCAAGGGTGTTGAGGGAGCTGGCAGGGGTCATCGCGGAGCCCTTGGCCCGGCTGTATGAGCATTCATGTTCATCTGGCCAGGTGCTGGGGGATAGGAAACTGGCTAACGTGGTCCCAATTTTCAAGAAAGGGAGGAAGGAGGACCCAAGTAACTATAGGCCTGTAAGCCTCACCTCAGTGCTCGGGAAGATCGTGGAGAGAATCATCAAGGAGCATATCTGTGGGGGGCCTGCAGGGGAGATCATGCTCAGGGACAATTAACATGGGTTCATGAAAAGCAGGTCCTGCCAGACCAACCTGATTGCCTTTTTATGACCAAGTAACTAAATCCTTGGATGATGGTGTCGCTGTGAACATAGTCTTTCTAGACTTTAAGAAGGCCTTTGACACTGTCTCTTACCCCATCCTCATCAATAAATTAAGCGACTGTGGCATTGATGCCTGCACAGTTGGATGGGTAAAAAATTGGCTGATGCGGCGCACCCAGAAAGTAGTGGTGGACGGGTTGTACTCAACCTGGC
>NW_005842150.1:1157167-1158646 GCF_000455745.1 Alligator sinensis | reverse complement strand
GGTCCAGAGAGGTGATACTCCCCCTCTATGCGACTTTGGTCAGGACGCAGTTGAAGTACTGTGTCCAGTACTGGGCGCCGCACTTTAAAAGGGATGCAGCCAGTCTGGAGAGGGTTCAAAGGAGGGCCGCCCACTTGGTGAGAGGGCAGCAGGACAGGCCCTACGAGAAAATGCTGAGGGACCTGAACCTGTTCAGCCTCAGCAAGAGGAGGCTGAGGGGGGACCTGGTGGCTGCCTACCAACTCATCAGGGGAGATCAACAGCAAATAGGTAGAGCCCTTTTCTCCTCAGCACCACCTGGGGTGACAAGGAACAGTGGTAGTAAGCTGATGGAGAACAGGTTTAGGTTAGAGATCAGAAGGCAATATTTTACAGTTAGGGTGGCCAAAATCTGGAACCAGCTTCCCAGGGAAGTGGTCCTTGCCCCTACCTTGGGCACATTCAAGAGGAGGTTGGACGATCACCTGTATGGGGTCTTGTGAACCCAGCATTCATTCCTGCCTGTGTTAGGGGGTCAGGCTAGATGATCTGTTCAGGTCTCTCCTGACCTTAGCTACTATGAAACCTTCCCTTATACTATGTTCCATCCCTTGCAGCTGACACTCATATTTGCTAATACTCCCCTGGCCCCTTAGCTGGGCCAAACTTGGCCTCAGGCATCCTCAGACCTACCTGGGCCCCCGTGCCCCCACACTGGGGTTTCAATACCTTGCCTTCTGGGGCCTTAACACCTGGCTCTCTCACTGGGCTTCTGGGCCTAATGCCCCTTGGGCCTCATGCCTCACTCAGTGGGCCTGGGCCCTGTCTCAGGCCCCCTTCTCCCAGCCTGGACCCCACATCAGGCCCTACCCAGTCTGCTTTTCTGTCAGGGTGTGCTCCCTTAGCCTTTCCCCTCCACAGGATCACCCACAAGACAGCGGGGGCTGAGGCTTTCCAGCTCCCCATATTCACTTTTCAATGGGGAGGCACAGGTGTGGCATTTCCTGAGGACTGCCCTGCCATAAGCAGCCCCACCACACCATTCTCCCCAGCAGGGTGCAGTTTTAGGTCATTCCTCAGGACCAGGAACCTCCTCCATCCCCATAGTTCCTACCCTGAATCTCTAAGCTGTTCTGGGAGCCATCAGCTCTCCGGCTGGGTGATGTTATTCCTTTGGACCCCTGTAGCAATTGCCAGCACTGCACTCAGGGTCCTAGCCTTATACCCACACTCCCAGCCTCTCCACCAATCAGGCGGCTTCCTGCCTAACATGTGACTGCCTGATTGGACCTGCTCCCACCTGCAGGCTGATTACTGCCTGCTCAGACCCCTTAAAGTGGCAGGCACAACCTGTGCTCTTCCACACTGTTGCAAAAACCAGTTTGCCTAGTTTTCCTGTTTCCAAATTCAAGATGCCATATGCACCAAATAACAAGCAATATATTAATTATTACCAATATAATACAGGGTAGAATCCTACCTTATCAAAAATTTTTCAAT
>NW_005842150.1:1151813-1157136 GCF_000455745.1 Alligator sinensis | reverse complement strand
TTCAGCAGGCAATTTCTTAGAACTACAATGTTCAAAACCATGTTAGAATGGCTAGGAGGACAAAAAAAATTGATGCCATCTGAATGCTTTTGTATAGAAATGGCACAACTTGTGTACAAACTTCAGACTGAATAAAAGCATCCAGTCACCATCACCAGAAGGGGTACACTCCTTAAAAAAGGTTGAAAAGCCGTGGTTTTGATCCATCCAGGTCTATCTTAGATTAGGTTCCACCATTTTAAAACCAGTCTGTCTGTGCTGTACTTCTGTTCTGTTATGGGTTTAGACCAGTTTCTGACCACCGACACTGGAAAAAGTGTAATGTCTGCACCTGACCTTGTGGTCTCCATGCCCATAATACACTTATTGAATCTAAGCTCAAAGTGAGTCAGGACAGTCTCCAATATTTTATCCTTTTTTAAGCATACCCAAGTTCCAAGTAAGTAAAAACTTAGACTGGTTGGATCTCACTGCCAGATTGAATTACACCATGCTAGCAGCTGAGATCCATTTCCTGAGCTTTGGAGGTTGGAAGTAGAGGATGGATGTGAATTCACCTCCTCCTTTTCCCTTCATACTGAATTGTGCTGTAGAATCTCCCTTCCATTCTGAGAGAGTTCACCATGGCTCCCTTGAAAAGTCATCAGAGTATGCTTCATTGGCCAACAGGACTGTGGTGTGACCCTACTCCTCCTGTCTAGATTACATGTGCGTCTTCATATCACTTACAGCTCCTACCAGTCTCAGTAGCAGAAACTCCAATTTAGGAGGGATGATCTATTTCCATATACAGTTATGCTGATCAAAAATTTAGTGTAGGTCAGTGGTTCTCAACCTTTGGTACCTTATGTACACCCTGCCGATTGATGCAGCAAAAGTGAAACCAGAAGTCCCACTGTGGCACTTCCAGTTTCACTGCCATGAGCCGAGTCCCACTTTTTCCTCATGGACCCTGGCCCAGGGCAAAGCAGCCTGCATGGGGTCTCCTTCCCTATCCCCTGGTACACTAATGCTGGGGAGTGAAAGCCCCACTGCACCGGACACAGCGGGAGGTGCGGTAACTGGAACTTTTGGCCCAAGCAAGCAAAGATGCCTCCAACCTGGTGGGTGGGGAGGCAGGCCGAACCCAAAATGCAGCACCCGCGTACCCCCTACCCATGTCTCACATACCCCCAGGGGTACATGTACCACGGGTTGAGAAACACTGAACTAGGTTACAGAACACATCATCTAATTTTACATTTAAACAAAATACGTGCTATTACTTGCACATCATGTGTGGTCTTATTTTACTTATCATGCTCACTTCAGTGCTCTATATTCCTTAATTTTCTGTGCTTATGGTAGAAAATTCCATTAACTCCAGTGATAGCAGTGATATAATTACACCATCTAAGAAGGAAGATTGCAATTCACTCTTTTTTAAATGGCACTCAAAATTTGTGCTCCACTTCTGCCTTGTGTAATTTTTGTGCAGGTCCTCTGAGGTGGAACTAGGTTCATGTACAGAACTGATGATTATGCTCTAACTGCTCAGTTTCCAACTAGAGTTCAAATGATTGGGTGGAACTATCATACTGAGACTGAAATTCACATAAAATTTTATGTTGATACAAGGATGAAGTCTGAGTGAAGTTTCTGTTTGTAGTGAGATTTGCTGTTTAAAACTTATGAACTCTGAGGGTGGTTATGTATTGGAACAGTATTTTGGAGGGGTTGTAGAATATTCATCCTTGGACCTCTTTATGAGCAGTTTAGATAGTTTAGACAAGGGTGGTCCTGCCCTGCGCAGGGGACTAGAGTAGGTGATCTCCCATGGTGTTGTCTTCCATGACCACAGTCCACTCTTTGGTGAGAGAGCCAGTGAGCTGCTGGGAAGGGACGGCTTCTACCTCTCTCCTCTGGGGAGAAGGCTTTTCTCAGCCAGACTGGCTGACCTCCTCCACTGGGCTTTAAAGTAAGCCCGCCAGGGGATGGGGGAATACTGCCACCGTTGGCCCTCTGAGCAACCCTTGCAAAGCTAGCAGGCCAAGATACTTAAGGGAACCCACCTCTGTCCCAGCCCTGGAGCGAGCTGCAGGCAAGGCAAGGCCCCCAAAGAGACACTTGCCTGCCTGTTTACAAATGCCAGGAGCTTGGGAATAAACAGGAGGAGCCTGTCCTCCTGCTTAACACAAATAACTATGATGTCATAGGGATAACGGAAACCTGGTGGGACTTCACCCAGGACTGGACCACAGGTACAGATAGCTATACCCTGTACAGGAGAGGTCGAGTGGACAAAAGGGGCGGAGGTGTAGCTCTCTATGTCAAGGAAAGCTACGTGTCCCTGGAAGCTGACATTGGCGCCCAGGGTGGCCAACTTGAGACCTTCTGGGTTAAAATCCGTGGGGAACATGGCGCAGGGGACACAATGGTAGGAGTCTACTACAGACCTCCAACACAGGATCAAGAGCTTGACCAGGAGTTCACCAGGGAATTGGCTGAGGCCTAATGGTCCCGGTGCATGGTTGTCATGGGAGTCTTCAATTACCCAGACATATCATGGGAAGAGCGCTCGGCCAAATCCAAGCGGTCACAAAGCTTTCTCTCATGCATAGACAAGCTCTGTCTGATGCAAGAAGTCGATGGGCCGATGAGAGGTAAAGCGCTGCTCGACCTGGTTCTGGCAACGGGGGATGACCTAATCAGCAACCTAATGATCGAAGGGAAGCTGGGTGACAGTGACCATGAGTTGATCACCTTCACCATCTGCCGTAAAGCTGGCACTTTAGTCAGCAATACAGAAGTCCTTGACTTCAGGAAAACTGACTTTGACAAGCTCAGGAGGCTCGTCAGAGAGGCCCTAAAGGGCCAGAACCCAAAGGGGAGGGGAGTTCAGGATGAGTGGTTGCTCCTCAAAGGTATGATCCTGGAAGCGCAAGCAAAGTCTATCCCATCTTGGAGGAAAGGCAGCAAAAATGGTCCTTGTCCATGTGGGCACTAATGATGCAGCTGGGAGGAGTCCTGAGTGCATCATGAAGAACTTCCATGAGCTGGGGGTCAGCCTCAGAAAGTCAGGGGCACAGGTGGTATTCTCCTCCATCCTTCCAGTTGGCAGCAGTCGAAAGCGCCAGGATGCCCACATCACGGAAGTCAACCGGTGGCTCCAGAGATGGTATCTTCAGGAGGGATTTGGATTCTGCAACCGCAGCCAGCACTTCCAGGGAGAGGGTTTCCTAGTATGGGACGATCTTCCTCTCTCCTAGAGGTAAGCATCTGTTCTCCCGCAGGTTGGCTGATCTCCAAAGAGCTTTAAACTAGGTTTGACAGGGGATGGGGGACCAGTGGGTGATGAGAACCCAGGGTTGGAAAGCCACAAACAAGGCACCAGACCTAACCAGGTAAGCACTAAGGGGAACACATGCCATCAAGGCAAAGGGACACCAAGAGCACCCACTGGGGGACTAAAATGTCTTTACACAAATGCCAGGAGTATGGGGAACAAGCAGGAGGAACTCGCAATCCTGCTTGCTAGCACACAGTATGACCTAGTTGGCTTAACCAAAACATGGTGGGATTCTACACACTACTGGGCAGTAGGCATTGAAGGGTACAGGTTGTATAGACAAGACATCATCTGGGAGGAACAGTTGGCCAAAACAAGCTGCTCAAGGAGGTTCTTACACTGTGTGCAGGACCTGCACCTAACCCAGATGGTGTCCAGTCCCACCAGGGGTAGCCCCCTGCTAGACCTGGTCTTAGCAACAGGGATGATCTTGTGGGGGACCTGTGGGTACACCGAAACCTGGGTGATAGTGACCACCACTTGCTCGAGTTCACTATCCAGCGAAGGGTGAGAAAAATATCCAGTGATGCTAGAGTTTTAGACTTCAGAAGGGCCAGCTTCAGTAAACTTAGGAACCTAGTTAGTGAGGTGGCCGAACTCAAGAGCATCAGGCTAATGGGGGTCCAAGAGGGTTAGAAGTTTCTCAAGGGAGTGATCCTTGGGGCACAAAAGGAGTCTATCCCCTTATGCAGGAAAGGGGCTAAGGGGATTAAAAAAACAAAACCCTTGGCTTAACAGGGAGCTTAAAGAAAGACTGGGGGCAAAGAAAGAGATGTATAGGCAGTGGAAGCAGGGGGCAGCCACCAAGGAGGCATACCACCACCCTGGCGTGCTGTTGCAGGGAGTTGGTTAGGCAGGCCAAGGCAGGACTGGTAGCCAGCCTAAGCTGGCTACCAGTCAAGGACCATAAATCAAGGACCATAAAAAGTCCTTCTACAGATACATAGCGAGCAAAAAGAAGGCGCAGAATAGTATAGGAACCCTGCAGGACAAATCAGCTCAGTTGGTGGTTGATGCAGACAAAAATGCAGAGCTCTTCAATGAGTTCTTCGCTTCAGTATTCCTTATTACTGACCAAGACAATCCCCCGACCTTGAGCATAGACAGATGTCCAAAAGACACCAGACTGCCAAAGGTTAGTTCTGACTTAATTAAAGAGCACTTAGAAGGGCTGGATGGGTACAAGTCAGATGGCCCGGATGACCTCCATCCACGGGTGCTGAAGGAATTGGTCAGTGTCATTGCTGAACTGCTGGCACAGTGGTTTGAGCTCTCATGGTGCTCCCGACAGGTCCCTGAGGACTGGAAAAAGGCCAACGTGGTGCACATTTTTAAGAAGGGGAGAAGGGAGGAGCCAGGTAACTTTAAGCCCGTCAGTCTTACCTCTATCCCAGGGAAAATACTAGAAAAAAGTCATCAAAGAGTGTATTTGTGAAAGCCCAGCAGGGGAAAATGATGCTGAGAGGAAACCAACATGGGTTCATCACAGATAGATCCTGCCTGACAAACCTTATAGCCTTTTATGACCAGGTCACATACTGTCTTGACACAGGAGCAGAGGCCAGTGTCATCTACCTGGATTTTAGGAAGGCCTTCAACACAGTTTCGCATCCTATTCTCTAGGGAAGCTAATGGGCTGTGGAGTGGATGCCTACAGAGTCAGGTGGGTGACTAAATGGCTTAGGGACTGCACCCAGAGAGTGGTGGTTGACGGGTCATTCTCGGCCTGGAAGGAGGTGGGCAGTGGGGTCCCGCAGGGTTTGGTCCTTGGACCGGTGTTATTTAATATCTTCATCAGCAATTTGGACGAGGGTATGGTGAGCACCCTCTCCAAGTTCACGGATGATACCAAATTATGGGGCAAAGTGAATTCACCAGAGGGCAGGGAGCAGTTACAGACTGACCTGGACAGGTTAGATCAATGGGAAGAACGTAATAGGATGCAGTTCAACAAAGATAAATGTAAGGTACTCCACCTAGGAAGGAGGAATCCCC
>NW_005842150.1:1131896-1151780 GCF_000455745.1 Alligator sinensis | reverse complement strand
GCTGAGAGAGATCTTGGAGTCATAGTTGACTCCAAGATGAACATGAGCCGGCAGTGTAACGAGGCCATCAACAAAGCCAATCGCACTTTGTCGTGAATTAGCAGATGCATGACCAACAGATCGGGGAGGTGATGCTCCCCCTCTATGTGGCATTGGTCAGGCTGCAGTTGGAGTACTGTGTCCAGTTTTGGGCTTCAAGAGGGACATGGAGGATCTGGAGAGGGTTCAGAGGAGGGCCACTCACATGATTAGTGGTCTCCTTGAAAGACCCTACAAGGAGAGGTTGAGAGATCTGGATCTCTTCAGGCTATATAAAAGACAGGGGGTTGACCTTTTATAACTGCCTATAAATTTATCAGGCGAGAACAGCAGGGAATTGGGGATGCACTGTTTACCAGAGCGCCCCAAGGAGTAACTAGGAATAATGGGAGTAAACTAGTGGAGAGTGGATTTAGGTTAGACATTAGGAAGAATTTTTTTACAATAAGGGTGGCCAGAGTCTGGAATGGGCTTCCAAGAGAGGTGGTCCTATCACCTAACTTGGAGGTCTTCAAGAGGAGGCTTGACAATCACCTGGCTGGGGTCATCTGACCTTGGTCCTCTTTCCTGCCAGGGGCAGGGGTTTGGACATGATGATCCATTGGGTCCCTTCTGACTCTATAATCTATGAAAAGGGCACAGCAGCCCCTTGGCTCTCCAGGGAACTAGCAGACCTCTTGCATCTAAAAAGACGGACCTACAAATGATGGAGGACTGGATCCACCACCAAGGAGGAATACCCAGCACAGGTTCGGACCTGCAGGGAGCAAACCAGGAAAGCCAAGGCTGCAACGGAACTCCAACTAGCTACAAGCATCAAAGACAACAAAAAGTCCTTTTTTAGATATGTGGGGTGCCGGAGGAAAAGCAAGGCCAACACTGGACCCCTACTAAACCAGATGGGACAACTGATGACTGACTCCCAGGAAAAAGCCAACTTGCTAAATGGGTACTTTGCATCAGTCCAATGGGATGCCCCTGCCCGCTACGGGACAGGGAAGCCCAGGCAAGGGAGATTCCTTACCTTCAGTCAATGCTGACCTCGTGAAGAAACACCTTGAGAGGCTGGATACCTTCAAGTCAAACAGCCCTGACAGTTTACACCCCAGGGTACTCAAGGAGTTGGCTAGCATCATAGCCCAGCCACTGGCATGGATCCTTGAGAACTCCTGGTGCTCTGGTGAAGTGCCTGATGATTGGAAGAAGGACAATGTGGTGCCTATCTTCAAGAAATGGAGGAAAGTGGATCCACCAAACTATAGGCCCATCAGCCTGACCTCTATCCTGGGGAAGGTCTTAGAAAAGATTATGAAACAGGCCATTCTTAACAGGCTGGCCAATGGCAACATTCTGAGGAATAGCCAGCATGGGTTTGTTGCAGGTAGGTCTTGCTTGACCAATCCCATTTCCTTCTATGACCAGGTGACCTATCACCTGGACAAAGGAGAAGAGATTGATATCATATATCTTGACTTTAAAAAAGCCTTCGATCTTGTATCCCATGATCACCTCTTAATAAAATTGGCTAACTGTGGCCTTGGTCACACCACGATCTGCTGGCTGGGCAATTGGCTCTGTGGTAGGACCCAGAGGGTGGTGGTTGATGGAAGTCAATTGTTGTGGTGCCCTGTGACCAGTGGGGTCCCCCAAGGCTCTGTACTTCGGCCTATACTATTTAATATCTTCATTAATGATGTGGACATTGGTATCATAAGCGGACTGGCCAAGTTTGCTGGTGACACCAAACTATGGGATAAAGTGTCCACACCTGAAGACAGGAGGGTGATCCAGGCTGACTTTTGACAGGCTCAGGAAATGAGCGGACAAGAACCTGATGGTGTTTAACACTGAAAAATGCAAGGTTCTCCACCTTGGGAAGAAAAACCTGCAGCACCCTTATAGGCTCGGCAGTGTTACACTGGCTAGCACTACAGATGAAAGGGGACTTGGGGGTCATGATTGACCACAAGATGAATATGACCCTGCAATGTGATACTGCTGCTAGAAAAGCAAGCAAAACGCTTGCTTGCATCCACAGATGCTTCTCAAGTAAATCCCAGGACATCATCCTCCTGTTGTACTTGGCCTTGGCGAGGCCGCAGCTAGAGTACTGCATCCAGTTTGGGGCTCCACAATTCAAAAAGGATGTGGAGAAGCTTGAGAGAGTCCAGAGAAGAGCCACGCGCATGATCAGAGCTCAGGAAAATAGACCTTACGACAACAGGCTTAGAGCCATGGGACTCTTCAGGCTGGAAAAGCACAGGCTCAGGGGCGATCTGGTGGCCACCTATAAGTTTATCAGGGGTGCTCACCAGGATCTGGGGAAACATCTGTTCACCAGAGTGCCCCAAGGGATGACAAGTTCGAATGGTCACAAACTCCTCCATGACCATTTCAGTTTAGACATAAGGAAGAACTTTACTGTCCAAGCCCCCAAGGTTTGGAATAGATTGCCACCGAAGGTGGTTCAAACACCTACTCTGGACTCCTTCAAAAGACATCCGGATGTTTATCTTGCTGGGATCCTATGACCCCTGCTGACTTCCTGCCCTTGGGGCAGGGGGCTGGCCTCAGTGATCTTCCAAGGTCCCTTCCAACCCTAATGTCTATGAAATCTCCTGAAGTCCCTTCCAGCCTCACTTTGCTATGATTCTAAGACAAAAATTAAAGAGACACAGAGAAATAAGGACAAATACACCAAATGCAAAGGTCTCCCCTGGATTCCAGGGAACCATTGGTGGCACGTAGGGTGTGCACATGGGTGCACGTGCACCCCCTGAGCGTGGTAGTGCACCCCCTGCAAAAAGTCTCTGTCAACACTGCCAGCAGTGCCTGCGGGCAGGTGCCTCTCTTCAACCCCCTCCCCCCCACCGCCGACACTGCCAGCAGCGTCTGTGGGCGGTCTGTGATCACCACTGGCCACCACCGACACTGCCGGCAGCATCTGCGGGTGGTTGCCGAACGCTGGTTGGCGCTCACCACCCCTCTGCTCCTCCAGTAACAGCACCACAGCCACCTGCAGGAACTCACTGTGCCCCCCCCACCCCAGCCTCCAGGGGCACACGGTGTTCATGCAGGGAACCAAACCTGATGACTATGGCATGACTAGTTTGTCTTGAAAAACTGATTGGTGAGGATTAAGAAAGATTTACCTTTTGGAGCATACGCCACTAGCCAAACAAAGGACCTTATTCAGTGAGGTCAACAACAACCAGACCAAGCGCAAATAGTTTCATAAACTTGAAAATCTGGTTTTGCTCTACTGTACTTGAATCGCAAAGGTCCACATCACTTGACCTATGTAGGAGCTGATTATTGCTGGATCACCCATCCGCTCAGTTATGTCACTCAAATTGGTTCCCAAATGATGGCTGAAGCAGAAACAATTATTACAGAAGGTCAATGACCTAATCAAGAGAGGACCCAGTCAAGAGAGACCTCTTCCATCAGCACATCAAGAGCCAACAATGGGAGAATATCAGCAGCACTTTAGTGGCTGCAAAGAAACACTTGGATTCTGTACCAGGAAACACCAAGACCAGTTTGATCAGGGTGACCAGGAGATCCAAGAGTGGACTGACTGCAAATGTAAGGCCTTTTGTGCTTACAAATTGATAACGCGTATAAAGAAGGTGAATTACGAAGAAAAGTTATGAGTCAGGACTAATGGGAAAAGAGAAGAGTTAGAAAGAATCTTGCCATTTTTCTAGATAAGGCTTGTATTTGCATAGTTGAATGCTAAACATTTTTCCTTCCCGAAAAGCTTACTTTGCAGAACCAAAAAGACATTTCATAACCCTCCCCCCAGCAAAATAAAAAAATGGGTGTAAACTTTGTTTTCCTTCTGTACAATAATGATTTACAGGAGCAGCAAATCTATAGTAGCAGAATAGTTTGTTCTTGCTTTCTGCTTATATTAAAAGCTTTTCCCTAAGAGAAATTAAATCATTTCATATTCCACCAAACTTAAAATGTAGATAAAATGTACTACAGTTTAAAATGCCAAAATCACATTAAGGCTTTACAGACATTATAATCCTCCCCTTCCCATGATATATATTTAAATTTTAAAACAACTACATCTTACCAATCCAGTAGCTCTTCAGTTACTCTTCTCAATCAACCACATTTAAAAATATAGTTGAAGGTGACTGTCCAGTGATGGTCTTCAACAAATATTTGCTATTCCAAAGTATAATGGTCTTATTTTGTCTGTTAGAAATTAACTGATTGGTACACAGTGGAAGATGTATTTCCTTTAAATGGTAAAATCAGGGAGAGGCATATTCCAGTAAACATCTTATTGATCTAAAAGAAACAAAATAATGTTTCCCTGGAATTCTCTTCTGCACATTGAAGCAATTTCAACAATAGAGATGGAGACTGCCATTACCTAAAATAGCCTAGGGACTGGTAGTTATGGCAGTCCCTAATTTTGTTTCATCTAAAAGAAACAAAATAATGTTTTGTACTTTCCATTGATCTTGAATGATCAAATCTGATCTTATCTTGGCAGCTGATCTCTGGGTTTTATTGCAGTAATGTGAATAGGCCCCTCAGGAAAGCTAGGGCATGGAAATGCCTAGTTGAGGATACCTAAGTTCATCATGGGGGCACAGAAGGGAATTGGTGAGGTTTTATTCACCAAGGCACCCCCGGAGGTTACAAGAAATAATGGCCACAAGCTAGCAGAGAGCAGATTTAGATTGGACATTAGGAAGAACTTCTTCACAGAGAGTGGCCAGGGTCTGGAACGGGCTCCCAAGGGAGGTGGTGCTCTCCCCTACCCTGGGGGTCTTCAAGAGGAGGTTAGATAAGCATCTAGCTGGGGTCATCTAGACCCAGCACTCTTTCTTGCCTATGCAGGGGGTTGGACTCGATGATCTATTGAGGTCCCTTCTGACCCTAACATCTATGAATCTATTTGGCTTAGGCATGAAATGAGTACAGACGTATCCAGCCCTGTCAAAATGGCGGCACCTTTGGGCATGTGTCAATATAGAACTTTGTGTTGATAGAATATTATTGGTAGAAATATATTCTCTGGCTCCCCAATTCCTAAAGGATCCTGAAAGAATCAAGCCACAAATACCAAGAAGAAGGTTACAAACCCAAGATGCAGGAGGGGATCGAATCCAGTCTACCAAACGTTGCAAGTAACCACATCGTAGAAACTTTTAAAATACGCATTTTGAAAGTGTATTATTTCCCTTCTTCCCCCCTGCTGCCTGATCCAGACATATTCCAACCCCTAGCAACTTGCATCCGATATAGGAGGTAAAGGAAAGTTACTGTTGTATATACTGTTGCGGTCATGTATACTACTGTGAATATGAATAAGGTCATGATGGGAATGGAAAGGGAATGGCACATACAACTTCCATTCAGCACTCTTTAACCAAAGTAGCATTGTTCTTAGCTTTGAACCCTGCCCTTGCTCTACAATTCTGTCTTCTATTGGTGTTGGTAGAAATTTGACTTGAATGAGGACTTAGACTGAATGCTTAGACTGAGAGGCTAAGGGTATGTCTATGGTCAGAAGAAGGTATGAAACAGTCTCTGGGGCTTTGAATCTCTCAAGGGAGATGGAAAACTGTAAACTTTCTCTTTGCTGGACCATATGAACTTCAGGCAGTTTTCTCAGAAAAATATAGGCAGCTGTTAAGTGTATTGTTTCTGCTTGTTTCAATAGAATTGTTTTTCTCCAAAGTCATTCATGAAGCCACATTGTATTTCTCTACCTCCTGCTGAGTACTCCTTTTCTGGCAGTACCTCCCCCATGCAGAGTAGTGCTTATATCTCAGTAGCCCTATTGATTTAATTGATTTTGATGGAGCTTCTTAAGGTATAAAGTACCAGTTGGCACATGGGCAAGACTCTTACAGGCTGCCTCAGCAGGAGTGCTTCATGGTATAGACAATTAGAGTCCTACATTAGCAGAGGTCTCATAGTGGGCACATAAAGTAATGGCAAAACTGTACTTTATACCAGTATAGGTCTCCCTCCTGCCTCCCACCCCCTAAGAGCAAAACAAATTACACTGAGAGAAAGCAAAGTCTTGCTGGTGTACTTGGTGACCTGGGGGTGTCTGCCTGCACAGCTATGTTCATAGGTGGATCTAGGATTTTGAAAGGGGGGTGCAGGTGTTGTGGTACATCATCATATATAACACAACACATGTTTTTTCTTCGGTTAAAAAGAAACTAGAAGGTGTACTAATACAGTAGGGGCCTAGAATTATATTATTCAGTTTGGGTGAAGCAAAAAAACACAAAACAAACAAAAAAGCCAACCCAATTTCATTGGAAGGTGCTTTGAATTGCTATATCATATATTGTCTATAAAGACACAACAACCTATGAAAAAGTAATCAAAAGATGTTGTTTCATTAATCCTGCAGCTGTTAAAATTAAACGTACATCATTCAGCTTTATAAAACAAAATCAAACCTCTTGAACATCTTGACAGTGTATTCAGTGCTTCACTGAAAATGATTTCCGCATGAGTTAATGTTCCTCTGAGTTAAGGTTTCCATACCAGAGTTAATGTTTCTAGCTAGAGTTAAAAACAGTGTCAGGATGGTGAAATAGGTACGTGACCAGGAGCAGCTAACAGACAGCAGAATTGCAGAAGAAAGGATAACTTGATTAATGGGACTATTAAAGATCATTATACAAGGATGGAGGGTCATTAACACTTGTGGAATAAAGAGCTTAGGGGGAATCAGGTAAATTTATAAAGAGCCATCAAGTCAGTTGACTCTCTCACTGCTGCCTGAATAGAAATGCTGCCCCTACTTCTGCCACTGTCAGGCAGTTGGTTTTAAACTTTGAGTGGACCAGAAAACAAAGGAGGGTGAAATTGTACCACTCCACTTCTGGATCTGCCCCTGGGTATGTTGCTCATGAATTCATACCTTTTGTACCCCAGATTGCCACCACTAATGCCAGCAGAAGTCTGTTCTGTCAACCTAGTCATAGACTAACCTCAAATAACTGAGAGTATGTGATTCCAAATGCAAAGGGTGGGGTCAAAGTCTTGTGGCTCATTTAATTGCCCTTATGCCAGGGCTCTGATGAGAGGTTTTGAGAACCCTGTTCTTTACCTATGTCAAACAATGTTTCCTGTCATAATCAACCAAGGGCAACTCCCTTTCAGGCTTGTGATTTACTGGCTTGTGTCATCACCAGTTGTTCCTGAATGAGTTTTCCTAGTGAAGATGCAGGCTAACATTTTTTACCTTTATATATCTGGTCAAAGCCAGCCATAAGATTCCCTAGAACTGATCTTGATCTGCTAAATGTTAGCCTAGGAAAAAAGTAAGGGATTGGGTAACATGTATTAGTTAACCATGGCAAAGCCTGAGCCACATTCCCTTGACCAAACAAACCGCAAAAGCAGAGGGAAATATTTAGTGGGTGCATATGAATGGATTGTAAGGAACTAAGCTTTCTCTCTGAAATGTTAATATGAAATATAGACCCATATATTCAATTATGCTATCTCTTAAAAGCGTTCAACCAGTTAATCAGTTATAAGGTAGATGCTGTTTCTTTTCAACAGGTAGTCATAATCTTTGGAAACAGCTGGAAACAAATTCTTAATTGTATCTTGCTTATAGATGGTTCCAGTTTCTAAGAGGCCTTGGGGTTATACAATTACCCAAACTACCTAAAGGTCAATCATATCCTGCAGGTTCTTTTCAAAAGAGGTATTTTCAAATACAAAATCCAGTGGCACACGTGCACTGTGGATTATGGTGCTTGCTTATTTGAAGTCGATAGAACAGCAAGACTGTAGGGTTGCATTATGTGGAAGAGATAGTTAAATATAGACTACCTCAGTCCCCATGGAAAAAATGCAATTTTATGCTAGTAAAAACACCTTGTTGTTTCCTTGGGAAGGTTCACTGGGCATATGATTGTATTTGTAGTAATGAAATAAATTGCCTCTTTACAAAAAAAGGCAGAATTCAGGTGCTGGAACAGAGGTTGTTTGCTATTCATGGAGCCAGCAGGTGTCATCACAATCCTTATTTCCCAGATAAGAAGCATGTATAATTTTGCATTCTTTGGACTTGTGTCCTTCATTGTTGTCTTAGGCAATTGATTCGATGAGTCAGTTTAGAAGATGGGCAGGAGGGAGGGGGAGAAATGAGTTCGAGACCTGTTATTGTTTGGCTGCTCCTGTCTGCCTAGCATAGAGTTGGTCTGTGTCTCTTGCTCTGCCCACGAAAATAACATTTCAGCACCAGATTTGAAATAGATTTGACATTATTTGAAAATTAGACATCAGTCTTCATTAATGAAGGGGAAAAATGTAGCACTTGAGAGTATCGGCATCATTGGTTTGTACACTTGGCCAGCTGAATTCAGGAGGAAAGGAAGTTTTTTTTTCCCTACCAAAACCCCCTCACTCACAGGTGTTATGCACTGGGGTAATGCAGGGCAGAGGGCCAAATCCTCAGCTGGATTAATTCAATTGATTTAAATGGTGTTAAACTAATTCACACCAGCTGCTCATCTGGGCCAGAATAGTTAAACCACTTGCCAAACCTCACCTAAGAAGTTTGTAGGAGAACTGGGAGCAGAACTCTAGGTATTGACTATATTATATTTCTCACAGGGACCAGTGACAATCTGTGCTTAAATCATCTGAAAATTAATGGTCACTCATACTTGCAAGCTACTAAGTAAATGCAGTGATCAACAGCTGCACTTGTTCAGAGTGAGCAATTAAGACACAAGAGTTTTGTTCTAGTATTTTAACTGGATGACAGTGGCTATAACCTGCTGGGTTTGGTACAAGTTGTCAAAACAAGTAGTCTGGGGTCCAGTCTGTATTTGTGAGTATCTGTGGAAGTTTGGTTCGTAGGGAAGGGGTTTGATCTTCATTGAGCTCTTGACTCAGTAAAGGACTTGCTTGTCTTTGAATGAGATGTAAGATTAGCTTTGTACATAAGCTCTTTGCTGAATCAGGGCCTGAATGAGGCCAAGCTCAATCAGAATTGGTGCAGTACTATTCACAACTCTGATTTACTATTCTAGTGACCCATACAATCTTTTGCTCTTCTTAAATTCAGCTGTTCTATCTCCTACTTCAAAATCAAACAAATGGGGAAAAAAAGAAAGATCTCCAAGATCAGTATGTCTGACTGCAATTTAAACAAAAGGGTTTTCTCAAAATGGGGCTGAGGGAAAATACCAAGCAAGATACCAGCTCAGAAAACATTTTCTCCTCTTGCTCTTGGCAAGAGAGGGCAGGCTGGCTGAAGTTACTAACAGCCACATTTTTTCTGTTCTGTGTTATTTTGTGTTCAGGTGCTCCCCTCCCCACCTCAAGTTACACTGCTGGTTGCCTTTAACCTCAGGAGACTGAACTCCATGGCTCAGGAAGCCCCTTCTAATCCTTTGCTCTTAACATAAGTCTGGTTTTTCTCTTCATTTTGTGCAAGAGGAGAAGATGCTGAGGCATTAGCAATGATACCAAATGCACAGGCTGCTTTGGACTTGGTGTTCATAAGAAGGGCTAAAAACTCTGCAAACACAAAGACTAAGTATAGACAGTCAAAAAGCCTGAGGCTGAATTGATTCAGTCTTTGCAGTTTAGATGAAGATTTACAGATTAAATTGAGATGCAAGTGAACACACATTTAGCTGTGGTTCAGGAAATGTAGCCACATGCCTGCAGTGGCTCAGGCCGGGGGGTGGGTCAGGTTGGTTACAGCACAGCTCTCTAGCTCCTGAACATCAGGGGCTGTATGTTCACTTCCTCTTCCTACTGCCGCTGAGGTCTCTGGGACTTGCAGTCTACAATCACAGCAGCTGGTCTTTGCAGGGTTGCTTATCACTTCTTCCTGCTTCCAGGTGCCTCTGGGATTTGTAGTCTATGGTCACAGCCAGCAGTAAGTTTGGGTGGGGAAAGGGGTGCTTAATTCCCCCTTCCTGGTCCTGGATCCCAGTTGGGGTTTGCCTGGGGGAGCAGTTCCCCCCCACCCTGCAGATTGGGCTGCATTCCCAGCCAAGCTTGCCCCCCCACCCTTTTCAGCCAGTTCTCACTGTTCCAGCTAGGGAGCAGAGGGGCGGTGCCAGCTCTGCTCTCTGGAGCAGACAGCATAGCTCAGCCCAGGGCTACAAAGCATGCTGGGATGCTGGGGGCTATGATTTAACTTGAACCAGAAAGGTGTCTGGGACAAAAGTTTCATAAACTGGTTTGACCCAAAACAGCTGAGTCTGGTACTACATTCAACCAGGTTTATTGTAAACCAGTTTTAGCCATTTTGAAGCTGGTTTGTGTGCACTGAGCTTCTGTTCTGTTACAGGTTTAAACCAATTTCTGATCACTTAAATCAGTTTATGTGCAACTTCTGTCCCTAGCCAAAGGGTTTGATGAAAGAGGCCAAAATTCCAGGAAGTCATTAGTCAAATGAATGAGAGAGAAAGGTTTGGTTTCATATATCTGGGCTATAAGCTCCTGTTTCAAAAACAGAGAATAAAAGCAAAAAGAAGGTTCCTATGGCCAAAGCAGAGGAATGATAGTCAAGTCGATGACAGTCAGAAGAGAAGACTGAGTGGGGGCCTTTACCTTCCTGAAGGATGGTTTCAAAGAGGATATAGCTAGACTTTTCTCAGTGGTGGCAGATGACAGAACAAAGAGCAATGGGAACTTGCAGCAACCTGCAGCAAGGGAAATTTAGGTTGGAAATTAAGAGAAACTTTTTCACTAGGAGGGTGGTAAAGCACTGGAACAGGTTACCAACAGAGGTGGTGGAATCGCCATTGTTGGAGGTTTTTAAGGCCTGCCTTGACAAAGTCCTGGCTGGAATGATCTAGTTGGGGATGGTTGTGCTTTGAGCAGGGAGTTGGACTAGATATGACCTCCTGAGGTCCCTCCCAACCCTAATTTTCCATGATTCAAGTGATCTGGGTTGCAGTCCTGTAGTGGACATGCTACGTGATCTTCAGCAAATTGCTCAACTTCCCCGTGCCTGTGGTGTTCCACAGACACAATGGGAATAATGGTAGTTATTTATCATTGTTATAGGCCTTGGAACTGTAAATGATCAACCTGCATGAGTTAAAATTTGTTAGTGTAATTGAGTCTGACCTAAATAGTGCTCCCCTTCTGTATTGAAACAGACCTTGGCTCAGCCTGTATGGTCCATAAGAATAAATAAAACACCCAGCATAGACTTTCTAGACCTCAGCCCTGGACAGATGTTCAATGCCCACTATTACTTTCTGAGAAAAAGGATAGAGCTTGGCTCTGTCCCTGCATGTGTACTAGGGGTGTGTGAAACGGACCCTATTCTATTCAGATTCTGATTCGCCCAAATCAGGGACAGTTGTAGTATGAATTTTTGCATATTAGTTATTATGTAGATGAACGTTGTGTGCCCTGTGTACCTGAGTGTCTGTGTGAGAGGGTGAATGGTGAAAGAATGGTAACTGTTTGCATGAGAAGATGCAAGATTTAACATTGTATAAGCAACAAGGCTCCGATGTACAAGTTACCAGACAGTAAACTAATTAAGCTAATTAATGGATGGCTGAAGAACTTGTCTGCAATCAAGTTCAAAGAAGATAGTGAGAAGAAGGAATTCTGCATATCTTGCCTGCCATTCGAACTACACAATGCTTCAAGAACATAATGCTTCAAGGCAAAGATACCAAATATACAATGACTGGAATGACCTCATTGAAGATGCACTAGATTGACCTAAAGACTGAGCATGGAAAAACCCCAACGCTAAACAAAGATTTGAAATCCCTATAAAAGTGAGATGCAGACAAGCCAAGATGGGGAATAAAGGGAGAGGAAGAAAAGCCAAGATGGGGAATCCACTCTCTGCAACCTCATGGAGCACAGGCATTCATGCCTGTATACCCCTGGTAATATCCTCAATAAGCCTGGACCCGGCCATGCAATGCTAATATTGAGTAACATCTGCTGGTAACTATAACATCTTACTGGAGTGGTTTTGTCTGTATGTCTGTTTGTATGACTGGTGTGTCCAAGCTCATGTATCTGTTTCATGTAATCAATAAATGTAGCATTTTGCCTTATCTCCCTTTTTAAGGTCTCACTCTTAATTTGAGCTATTGGCAATTTTAAGTAACACAGCGATTTGATAATTTGATTCAGATCACTGTCCCCGATTTGGTTCAGCCGAGTCTGAGTCTGAAGATTTGATGTTGATTCAGAGAATCAGCCATTTGGGCATAGACACAGCTTTAAATGTTTTTTCTACGTACCCTAAGGTACCAGGGTATCATGAACACTTAGATGCTGGGGCAAGTGGAGCGTCCCACAGTAGCATGGGAGTTGGGGGGCCCACATGCGCGGCAGCAAACCTGCAAGTGGACCAGAAGTACTTCCGGTCCACTTCTGGGTCCGCTGGGGAGCACACTGGGGGGCCCCCAGCACCTGTCCCCGGCTTGGTAATTGGCCACAGGGGGACCCTGGGTGCCCCCCCAGACCAAGGAGGCACCATTTGCCGAGCCGGGGGGAAGGGTCCCCAGTGTGCTCACCGGCAGAACCAGAAGTGGATCGGAAGTGCTTCTGGTCCACTTCAGGGGCTGCTGCCGAGCACGCTGGGGAGCCCCCCATGCTTCTGTGGGACACTCCATGTGCCCCAGTTTCGTAGCACTCATGAGCTGCCTGGTCCCTTGAGGTATGTAGAAAAAAAATTTAAAGCTGTGTCTATGTCCGAATCTCCAAATCTTTCTGAATCTCTCCGAATCAATTTGGAGGGTTCTGCTTTGATTTGGAGAGATAAAAGAGTCCTCTGATTCGATTCAGATTCTGAGATTCGGTCCCTGAATTGGGCCGAATCTGCTGAATCGAATCAGGGACTGAAGCTTCGCACAGCCCTAATGTATACCCTCTGAGAACTGGGAAAAGGGGATCACAGAAGAGTTTGTGCTTCAGTGAAATGCATACAGTTCAGTAGGCTTATTGGCATGGCAGGTCAAACCAATATTGCCAGAATACTCTTATTAAAAACAAAACAAAACAAAAAACCACCATTAAAAAAACCACTGGGACATCAAGGAGTCCTTCAACACACTGCTAATGATTAAATGCCATAACACAGTACTCCTTAAATCAGAGAAAATGTGCAATCTCATATATCATGGTTTTGTGCTGGGGATCAACTAGTATTAGGAACTACTGATAAAATATGACAGGGAGAGGATAGGGGGAGCAGGGAAGGAAGGAATGGTTGACAATTTTCCAGCTCTGCCACTGGTTGATCAGATGACCTTGTGCCTCAGTTTTCCCATCTGTATAACAGAATATGATAGTGACTATCTTTGTTAAAGTACTTCACAATCAAGCTGATGTAAGAGAACCCTATCATACTGATGTCATTCATCACTTATCTATAATAATCCAAACCAGAAAGTCAAAATGAAACACTCTGACTGTCTTGAAAAGAAATGCTGTGATTAAGTTATTTCATTATTTCCAATTTTTTAAAATTAATTGGAAATTTTGAGTTTTGTCTGAAAGGAAAATATGAAATGCTGGCATTTGGCTTGGAATGTAAATTCTGAGTCTAAATGTGACCATCGATACATTGTATTTGTGACTTTAAGATTTTAGCCCTGTTTGAAATCTCCCCTCTACCACACTGTGCCACTTAATTTACTGAATCTTGACCATATTTTTTACTGAAAATGGTGTCAGAAGTCTGTCTTGTGTGAGAGTTGGTTTTTACTGTACAGAGATTACTCTGGAATTATTTCATTTTTCCCTATTTTATGAACCCAATTGTTTTTATTTTAGGAACAGGGAATATACAAACATTAATCCCTACATTTTATAAACCCTTTTACTTATTTTTGGAAAGTGCTTTAAGATCTAACAATTAAAAAGGTTTTTATGAATACGGAGTAGTTTTGTTTATTATTGGTAACATTATAGTGTTTCAACATGGTACTTTAGTTAGATACATGGTTCATAGATTCATAGATGCTAGGGTCAGAAGGGACCTCAACAGATCATCGAGTCTGACCCCCTGCATAGGCAGGAAAGAGGGCTGGGGCTAGATGACCCCAGCCAGATGCCTATCCAGCCTTCTCTTAAAGACCCCCAGGTAGGGTAGAGCACCACCTCCCTTGGAAGCCCATTCCAGATTTTCACCACCCTTACCATGAAGTTTTTCCTGATAGCTAGTCTAAAACTGCTCTCTGTCAGTTTGTGACCATTGTTCCTTGTTACCCTAAGAGGCGCCCTGGTGAACAGAGCATCTCTGATCCCTCGCTGTCTCTCCCTAATGAATTTGTAGGCGGTCACAAGATCACTTCTCTGCCTTCTCTTGTGGAGGCTGAAGAGGTCCAGGTCCCTCAATCTATCCTCATAGGGCTTGTCCTGTAAGCTCCTAACCATGTAAATGGCGCTCCTCTGGACCCTCTCGAGTCTATCAACATCCTTCTTAAAGTACAGTGCCCAAAACTGGATGCAGTACTCGAACTACGATCTGACCAATGCTGCATAGAGGGGAAGTATCACCTCCTTGGTTCTATTTGTCATGGATCTGCTGATGCGTGATAAAGTGCGGTTAGCTTTGCTGATGATTTTATTTCACTCATTTTGAAGCTAGTTGTTCAATCCTACTTCCAACTAATTGAATGCTTATGATATTCAGATTTATCTCACTGTGGTCTCATTTAAGAGGTGAATGGTTTCTTTAAAGTCCAAGTGATCCTCCAATATAAGTAATTGAGAACAGAATTAGATTTTAATTCAGGTCTTATGTAAAAATAAATGTTAGCATTGCTTGAGAGAGGTAGAAATATAAATTTCATTTGTATTAGTGACCTGTCATTACCAATAATGTGCATGCATGTTCCAACAAACAGTTTAGAAGTGTTTTAGGTATCTTCAGTGTTTACAAATAATGTTATCAATTCAAAATGTTGGTGAGATTTTATTTCTAGACGTAAAAAAAAATTAAAAATTTCTAGATTTTGACAGACTTGAAGAAACAAATGGATGAGTAATCACACATACAGGTTTTATTGGATTGGATTTATTGTAATTATAGTTATTTGAACTTGAAAGAGCTTTTAAAATAATATACCTTTACACTATTGTCTACAGTCTGTACATAAATTATCTATTGTAATCTTTAGCTTTGGCTTCATATATTCTCCTTGGAATATTCCCATATTATAACATAATGGAACATTAAAACCTACTGAATTGAATCTGATAGTATCATTTACCAAAGATAAAGCAGAATAAATTATTATGAAATCTTGGTTCTGCTGGCCATGCTTTTTCAATGTTTCCTTTAGTCAAATTGCAAAACAGCTAGTGACTGAGTAACAGAATACTTGCTGTCAGATAGTATCTGCCAAGATAAAGATGCAGATTGCAGGCATTTTATAATGTTATATAGCGTGAACTCCTCCAGAAGTCAGACTTAGGCATTCAGCATGTGATCTTATTTAATTCTTTCTGCAGGTTTCTTCTATTATTACACCCTAAGAGCTCCTTGCTCTTTCCTCCATTCCTGTGAAGGTCTCGGCATGCTAGCCTCCCATCCCCTCTTATCAGTTACTTTTTGACCAATTTAAGAGAATGGGGAGAGACTCCTCAGCTCTGGATAGCTGCACTGAAAGGTCTGACCCTGCTGTGCTCCATTAGCCCCAGAAGGACAGCTCTTGCCAGCTTTACTTTTGTTTCTATGCCCCAATAATCCATGAGGTCCTTCTAGCCTTCCTAACCTACTGCTAGGAATAGAATTTTGTGTTTGCAGATACCTTCCCTTCTGCTGCAGGTCCTACTAGTCCAGTTCTCTCCATTCTGACACACTACTGGCTCAATGCTTGTTCATTTCTACCCACAGTTACTGATACCCGTCTCCTCTTGGTTCCAGGCTAGAGAGAAGAGTTGTGATCCAGCACTGGAAAGCAAGGTACTTATCAAAAGGGAAGGCATGGGGAAGTGTTCCTAATGTCAAAGAGGGATGTCAGCAACCTTAAGGGGGCACTTTATCCTGCCTGAAACTCTCCCTTTACAAGTTCTGGTGACTTTCTGGCTCTTCCCCTATGCTTAGGGAAGCAACTAATCCCTAGGGACCCAAGCACATGGTGATTAGTGACTCCCTTAAGAGTCAAAAGGGTCACTTTGCATCTTGGCTTTTACAGAAGTTGCAGTATTTCAGCATTTAGAATGCATGTTGTACTAGAACGGAACGGCACTTTGAGTTCTGGACAAACACCATGAGCACATCCTTTTCCTGCTCTCTCCTTAAGTATCAGGAAATTTGCCCATATGTTGGTATTCTGTGAGCCACTGCACAGAGAAAAAGCAGCCCCTTTTGAGAAGTAGAAGGTCACACACTTCATGCTTTCTTCAGGTTTCTGCTGGCTTCACACCCTATGGGATCCTTGCTCATTCTTCCATTCCCATGAAGGTCTGTATGCACTGCCCCCCCCCCCCCTCCGCCCCCACTTATGGTTGTCCCCCCCCCCCCCCCCCCCCCCACCTTTAATTTAGGGATTCACAGCTCAACTGCCCCTCACTTATGCCAGGACCTCTGTATATACACTGTCTGTGTTCCCCAAATCCTCCTCCCCTTGTTAGAGACTCTGAGCATCCCTTTACTTCTTTCCTTTCATGGTAGAGGCTCTCTGAATCTCCCTCTGGTGTCAGGATAGCATGTGCCCACCATATCCTTAGGGTCCCTTCCCCCGCCAGGGGTTCTACATACTACCTTGCAGGAGAACAAACCAGCAAAAAAGAGTTTGTTGCTCTACAGCTTGTGGATTCTTGATCTCTCCTTCCTAGAATTTCAGCACTTTGGCTTTTGAGCTGGAACCAGAAAAAATTGGGCTGAAAACTTGGAAGCAGTAAGTACATTTTTTTTTAACTTCTCAAACCACTTGGTTTTAGTTCTGCTGAACTATGCGATGGAAGTTCTGGGTAGATTTGCATTTTCTCTCAACTGGAAAGTCTTAAGAAGCCCATGCTAAGCATCCCTGAATTTTTCTGCAATAAGTATGGATGACTAACAGCTAGAGACATTAGTCATGTTTGTCACGTCAGTTGGTTGGCTTAATGCAGGGCCTTAAATCATTGTTAGAAGCACATTGTTTTCCACCAGTGCCATCTCTTTCTAAAAAGCTCTGGGCTATGGAGAAGTTGCCCTTGAACACAGTACTTCACCTTGCAGGACAGCTGTAATGAAACAGGAAAAGGAACAAGAAACCAGTAAGGGCTGGAGCATCCCTTGTCTCTTCTTGGGCATGTAAGGAACAAATAGGGAAATGGATGTTTAGACTACAACCATCTTATGAATTACAGCACATGTTGCCTTCATGGAGTTAGCTGATGGGGTGGGAGTGGAACAGAAAGAGATTTGGCTCTGTTCCCCTGTGTGTGGCCTAGACTGGCTGGCCAGATCTGAGGAGAGTAAATTGGACCCTAAAAAGGGGCAAAGTGCCTTAATCCCTTCCCAGAAAGAGGATGAGCTGGGAAGGAACTGTGCCTTCCTGAGCCTCCACTCCTTCCTGGATTACCTTCTTGGATGACTCAGCTATTCCCTGCCTCCTGCTCAAAGCTGGGTCTAACAGCCCTCTTGCCCCAGGATACTGCAAGCCTTAGGTTAATTCAAAACCAGGTCCTGTCTATTGCTAGTGAATTGAAATAGATTGGAGGAGAGCCTGGACTGAAACCCTGCCCTTACCCTCAGGCCCTGATGGTGCTCCTAGCTCTCAGTTGTGTAGGGTAAGTGTGCTGTGCTTTAAAGGGAAGGGATGTGGAGGGAGCCAATCAGATATTTTGCAGCCTCAGTCTGACTTGCTGGGCAAGTCAGACTTCCTGGTGTACACGCCACAGTGGTGTGTGTGCAAACACAGTGACTAATGTAGGCTGTGCAGCAGCAGAGCTGACGGCATCCACTTTCTTTACAAGTGGCATCATGCAGGTGGGAAGAAAGAAATGTTAGTGTGTGGGAGTGGGAGACTGTGAAAAGATCTAGCGCAGAGTAGAAATGCACAGAACACATGTGAGAAGTGTGCTTTGTTGTGCTGCAGGAAGAGTCAATGGGCTAAGAGGCAGCGTTGGGGGGAAGGGGGAGGAGCAAGGAAAAGATAGATGCAGAAAGACCAAATAGAACAGAATAAATGAACACCACATGGTACCACACAAGCACTGGCAGAGAGCAAGCTGTGTGCTGCTTTTGTGCCAAATATGTTGCCTGTCTGCAGTTCAACCCTGTCTCCAATGAATGTTGTAGTGGAAAATAAAAGCAAGATGTCAATAAACCAGGATTTGTTGCCTGATGAAATAAGGCTGGCAGGCTTCTCTCCCTAACTCTGATACTGATGTTTCTCAAAATCAGACAGTGTTGTAGCAGGCCTCACGCTGTCTCCATTGCTCAGTCATAGCTTGGAAATCCTAAATCAGCCTTGTTTCTGTATCTCCCCAGCCCTCAGAAGGGATTACTGGTAAGTTTTAAGGTGGCTGAGGAGTCCAATCCATGCTTGGCAAGTATTTCCACAGATATCCAAGTGGTGCCTTGGGGGAAGACGGGTGTGCACAACTGTTGGCCAAGATGTTGTGCACTTTCCTTCTTCCTCTGTTGTTTCTTGGCTTCCTGAGCAAGACAGTTCTCTTCAAAGTGGGCTGTAGTTTGATGTATGGTGCAGCGCCATTGAGACTTATTACCAGCCCGCACTTCCCAATTTGTAGAGCTGATACCACCCTTAAGGTATGCTTTCAGGGTGTCCTTGTAGTGCTTCCTCTGTCCTCTGTGGGTCCTCTTACCATGACTAAGTTGAGAGAAGAGGGCTTGCTTCAGGAGATGTGAGTATCAGCTATCTGCACACTGTGGTTAGCCCAGTGGAGTTGATGTTTCATGATCATTGCCTCAGTGCTGGTTGTTAGCTGCATAGAGGATGCTGGCATATGTGCAGTGGTCTTCCCACCTAATATGAAGGATCTTCCCAAGGCAATGCTGATGGAATCATTTCAGGTGCTTAAGATGGCTTTGTGTCACCCACATCTTGCACGCATAGAGGAACGTGGGGATAACCACTGCATTGTAGACCAGGATCTTAGTTTTTATCTGCAGATCTTGGTCACCAAAGACAGGGTGAAGCAGCTTTCCAAAGAATACATTGGCATAGTGAATCCTATGTTTGATTTCTCCCTGACTGGGAGAGGTGACTGCCAAGGTATGAGAAATGCTTGACATTTTCCAGGGGTTCTCCACCAATGGTAATTTGTGAGAGGAGGAGGGCAGCTTGTGTTGAGGCAAGCTGATGGAGCACCTTGATCTTCCCAATGTTAAGGGGGAATCCCAGGCGGTGATAAGCACCTTCATCAGTGTACCGAAGGGTGACGATGCCAGTCTTGGTAACATTCATTTTGCTGTGAAGGCACTGCAGGGTGAAAAGCTGACTGTCCATTGAATACTCAACCCCAATTCTGGGAGAGAGGCCAGTCATGGATGAGAATCAAAATCACAGCAAGGGTCCAGACTTATTGACCCAAGAGGCCCCTTACAGTCCTGTATCCCTACATATCTTTTCTTGGTATAACAGTGATGTCCCCATCATAAAGAAATATAGACTTGTTCTTATGGTCTGCAAGACAAACTCTTAATGAATTTCTGGATTCCATCCTTGAGCGAGGCTTATATTGATCAGAACACCTGGATGTTGTAAGTGGGAGAGTAAATGACTACCGTATTTTCATGCATATATCCTGCAGGTTATACACGATTTTACAAAAAAAAGCGGACGGGTGTGGGCTATGCATGGACTATTTTTTGAAAGGGGGCCAGGGCGGGAGGTGGTGGCACGGGCGGGCTCGGGGGCGGCGGCT
>NW_005842150.1:1121290-1131467 GCF_000455745.1 Alligator sinensis | reverse complement strand
GCTGGGCAGGGGGCAGCGGCGCAGGTGGGCTGGGGGGCTGTGTCTCCTCCTCGCCTGCGGGTGTGGGGAATACAAGGGTGCGGGCTATGCACAGAAAATTTTGTGAAAATGCAATTTTCCGCGGGTTATGCATGCATGGGTACGAGATATCCGTGTGCCGGCTATATGCACAAAAATACGGTAATCAAAACATTATGAAATTTGCAGTAACTAACTTATAAAGCCAGATATTGTTGTTCTTCATGCCCCCTTCTAAATGCCCCTTTCTCCCATTATGATGTTACCTCTCCATCCTAGTTCTTATGGAGGTTGTAGTATTAGTTTTGTGGATGTCACAAAAAGAGGAATTGGGGTCTGATTTCCATCTCACATACCCTGGAGCCATGTGAGTCACTCCACTGAAATGAGCTGAGCCAGATACCTGGTTGATGTGAATTGGTCTGGGTCTGTTGAAATCAAGGAGGTTGTGATGCTGAAATAAATAGCTGATGATCTAACTCAATTGAGCTATCACTTTTTAAGTGAACAAATAAGTCTTCCTTATCTTCCTGTCTCTTGCTTCTCTGAAAGGCATATTTTTAGCCATAAGATGTCAATAGATACAATGTAGCAGAAGCTATCCAAGATATCAATGTTGCATCATCAACAGCTTCTTTCAAAGAGGTATGGCAAATGGGCATATGTAGCAGCCATTCGTAAAGCAAACTTAATGCAAATGAACCTAGTTTGAATGCCTTTGAAACAGATGGGAGAGAGTATGAGAAGGAGCCAACAACACTATGTAGCGTATGTGCAATCATGGTAAGTGTTGATGGCAGGAATCCCAGTTAGGGATGTTCATACTTTTGTCTCTCCACAGATTACACACGCAGAGTTAGACGCATGGTTCACTTGTAAATGAGACATTAACTTCTGTGTCTCATTAAAACATAAAGCTGAAATGTCACTTCAAGTCCAGTCTTTTTGTGTCCAAGTTTTGCATTCTTTTCCTCTGCACTGTGAAAGGTAAAGCAGTTACTCTTTGTTTTACATGTGCCAGATAGAAAAGGTCACCCTGTTGTCCTGCTCATGAACTCACAGACTATGTTTTTGGCCTTTCTGAGGTTGTCTTGCAAAGCAGAGTTAACCCTGATTTCACCAATCAATTGTGTGTGTCCACTGCAAGGGATAATCTCCTGCGTGGGGCACTCCCACCTCCTTCCAGAAACATGCCTGTTGCCAAGGAAAGTGTGTGACTGTGGTTTCTACAGCTGCTGTTTTTTAGCTGCCAGATCTTATCATCTCCCTTTGGAGGATAGTAACAATCAATACATATTAAAGCTGCCACAGATATTCACTTAGCTGTGCCTAGGGACTCGGATGATGTTTGCTACGTACTCGTTACTTTTAACTCCTTTAAAAGGACAGGTGAAATGTGATATATTTCATGATATAGCTTTTCTGTGAGTGTCAGCATGAGTTGGGCCCAGGCCCTGAATAATTACAAGCCAATCAACTATATCCTCATGTTGCCTAGTGATGGGAATATCTTTCATGGGATTAAAGTTCAAATACACACCCGAATAATTCAAACCTATTGAATCTAAAACATTTGGCTAGAAATCTTGTGTGAACACCTTTTTTATACTGCATTAATAATTCTAGTTCTACTTTGATCTGTAGCCAAAGGGAACAACCAGGAATAGCTCTATAAATGAAAAAGGTTTGTTGTAGGAGAGATTTTTAAGTGCATACATGTGTGCACACTTGTACAATACCCTCTGGTCCCATTCCCTGTTACCTCAGCCTCCTAAATTCCCTTTCTTCTCTTCCACTTTCCCTAACCCCATACTCCTTTAACTCCCAGGCCAACACATTCTTGCTATGTTGTAACAAGGATGGAACAAGCCTGATGTAAACTATAATGTTCTGAGTCTTCACTCAGTGTTCCTATGCTTTTTTGGACAGCCTTCCATTGTGCCAGGCAAATTAAGGCTTCTGCTCACGTTCAGTAGCTGGCAGCAGGTTGGCACAGACACTACTACAGTTTCTGCCTACTGTAGAAGTCCCTTTAATAGCTGGTGACTTCCTAGAGTGCACTTTGCTCTCTGCCAGTTCAGCAACTGCAGTGGAGCTGTGTATCGCCACTCCAATGGCTGGGTGGGGGCTTTCTGCTCTTGGAGCTTCTGTGAATGAACCAGGTCAGTATGGGCAAGGCTTTCTATGTTAGCAAGACTGTTCCCACTTTATCTGAAACAACATTCACTGACAATGAAAATTAAAGCAGAGGATTCTGTTGTAACATGATACAATTGCAATATACGTGTGCTAGGAAGTTTGCAAATCTTTTCTTAATTCTGAGTGGTCAGAAAAGAATTTCCTTTGCTGGCCTAATTTAAAAATACCTTTTTCTTCCCACATCTGCCAACAGAGTTCCCTATGTCAATATATCTTTTCCAGCACCCACAGCTACTGATAGTAAGTTTGAGTAACAGAGTTTACTAGGAAAGAACTTTAAGCTCCATAACGACAAAAGAAGAAATACTTCAAATTGGTTATTTCATGTTTCAAAGTTCCTTTATTCAGTCAGAGCAATCAGAACTTGTAGTTGAGTTAACTGTACTTCTGTACTTATTTTTCGTTAGGGTTCATTATTTTTCCAATGAAGAGTGTGCTGTTGGTAACTCTATCAAAAATCAGCATTAGGAAGGGGCTCTTGAATTCAATGCGTGGGGGAAAAGAGAGAGGCATAATTTCAACAGCTGTTGCTGCCGCTGCCTCAGAGCCTCTCTCATCAACATTCACCATGGCCTTATGGACAACCTGTGGGGAAATAAAGCACACCCTGCAGTTCCTGGCATAGTACAGGAGCTTACCATAGGTAATCCAAACCACTTTTAAACCAGCAGCATTCAGAAGATCTGTTCTGGGGGAACTGAGCAGAAGGAAGACAGGCCTGAGAGAGAGCCATGGGATGCACAGCTTATTGTCGCATCAGCTGTGAACTGGGATGGATATGCACAGTGCTTTGCCCTGTGAAGGAGAGTCTCTCTCAAAGTAACACTTTCTATCCACAGAAAAATAGTCCCACTCCCTCATATCTCTGTAAGGATGTTTTTTAAAGGATCATGGGTGAAGCTGATCCCTAAGCAAAAGGACTGGCACAAGGCCTTAAACACCTCACATGTCCTTGAGGCCAATAAACAGAAGAGAGGTGCTGACTTTTCTTGTGCTGTGCTAACTTGTATTTATTAGTCTCACACATGGAGAAATGGAGATCACTGAACGGAAAAAAAAGAAACAATTTGGGGAAAAACAAGCAAGCATCAACTATAAGTGTCCAATCCCAATTAAAAAAAAGTAGATGTTTATCAGAACTGCTTCCCCTAACCCTTTGATTTTTTGCTTCTTTCTGCTGGACTTAATTTTTCCTAGCCTCTTTTCTCCTTTGAGTTGTATTATTGTGGGAAGCAGGAAGCCACATTGTTCCTTACATGCAGTCTGTACCTCCTTTAAGCTCACTGAGATGTCCCAGCTTGCCAGCTTTCCACTTCTGCTTTTCTGGGGTAGGAAGATAAGGAGCAGGTTCCAAATATGTTTAGGAGCTTCTCTTGGGGATTAGGCTTCCTGGCCTCTCATCCTTCTTCAGGGGAATCCATTTATGCTCCAGAGAGTCCATGCGTTTAATACTGGTTTATTAAAGGTTAATGTACTAATCTGCAAACCCATGTTCTTGTTAGGCTAAATTCATCCCTGATATAAATCTGGTGACCTGAAGAGAGTTGCACCCACATGAACCTGGCCCAGTGTGACTGCTAATTAAGGACGGTTTATATTTGTTAACCATGAGCAGAAAGCAGTAGTTAGCTGTCTTAGTTGGAAGTCAGGCAGAAGCCAGGGTCAGTTTGCACCTTACAGACTAACTAAATCAGATGTAGAAAACGAGCTTTTGTGATCCTGAGCTCACTTCTTCAGATGCTGTGAATAGACATGCACAGAGCAGTGTATCCAAGTTGTTTCTGGAGAAGTGAGCTCAGGATCATGAAAGTTCATACTCCACACCTCTGTTTTAATTAGCCTATAAGGTGAAAATCTACCCTGCCTTTTGGCTGATTTGCTAAACCAGGCAATGCTTTTACATGGCATTTGCACTTCAGTTTAAAACTGCAATGTTTTCTACCTGGATGTTAAAGAGACCCTCTGCTGCTGTATACTTACTTTGGAAACCTTGAAGTCGGGTGTCCCAGTAATTCCAGACAGGTCAGCGCTGTTAGTGAACACATCAGTAATCCCCATTTTCATGAGGAGGTTCTTTATTTGGTAAGTACCAGAGATAGAGAATTTGGGGATGTACAGATATGCTGAGCTGTTAAAAAAGAACAATGAAGCAGAAGTTTAAGTATTTCATGCAAGTAAGAGCAAGGGAAACCAGCTTCAAAATCCCAGTAAACAGGCTCTGTCCTTTATGTACAATACTCAATGTCACTCTGATTGCTAGTGCTTTCAATTACTGATGCAGATAATCCCTGTAGGGAAATAAAGGATGAGTACAAGAGGTATCAATGTGAGCAAGAGAAGAGAGCAGACAGACAAGATGGATGTTGGCAGTTTGGGTATCATGGGCAGGGAATAGGTGAGTGGAACCAGAAGCCTAGTGAGCCACTTAGAGGGCAGCTGGGTGAAGGCCAGGAATAGATGGATGAGTCAGGCCAGGAAAGGCATAGAAGGGACTGAGAGGCTGGGACAGGGCTAGGGAGCAGGGAAGGCCACCTGTAGTTAGACATGAAAGCAGGGGAGGCTGGTACTCTATCAAAATTCAGTAGGTTCAGAAGTGGCACCTATGTGCTGCAGTGCCTTCCAGTCAGACAAAAGGAGGAGCACAGGCAGGGGGAGGTTGAGCCGGAGAGGAAGGCTAGCACCAGCACCAACACCAACCTTACGTGTATCACCCCAACATTCCTAGTGGGGGTTCTGAAATCAAATTTGTCTGCAGAGGTACAATTTGAAAAATCCTCTGGGAGACCCTCATAGCAGAAATTGCATATCTTCCTTACCCAAGTGGGTCAGCACTACTCTGGTCACACTGGCCTCTGATCCATCTTACTCCTGTCACTAGGCTACACTGCCTACTTGATCAATAGGGTCTAAGTCGTCATCACTGACTTTGGCAACATTACACTGGCACTTTGAACCTGCTTGGTTTACTATCAGTTGTAAAAGCCTCTTTCCTTAAAAAAAAAAAAAATCCCAAGACAAAGAGGAAATTCATGCAATTTACCTGAAATTGCCCTTCAGTTCTTCTAGCCCATCACCTCTCTCAATCCCTTATTTATTCAGTTTTTAGTCAGGAAGCTTGTGCCAAAGCTGCATGTAATCCAGGAGATTTCTGAGTGCACCATGAAGAATTACAATGACTTTCTTTTTTGCAGTACCAAATTACTGGCTCATAACCAATTTGCTGCCCAATATCCCTGAATTCTCCTTAGCCCTTTTATATTATTTCTCTGTCTTCACTGATTCCAATAACCTCTGCTGTCAGAGCTGCCTAGTCCAGCACCAGCAAATGATCCCTTGGAACATCAGTACACCAGATAAATGCTACCTGTGGTAATACTGATCTTTATCTCATTATAATGTATTCCTCCTCTCATCTTGAATTTGAGCCTGAGCCAGAGCCCAAGTAATAAGAAACTTCCTATAACCTTTGCACCAGGACAATATTATTCTTTAGCAGTATACCTCAACTACTCTTCTTTAGCCAGTATTCATTTGCTTTACACATTCATCCATTTGACTGCGCTCTGTTACAAACCGATTTGAACTCATTTATTAAGATGGCTGTAGCAAGTATAAAATGCTTTACTAAATTGCAGCTAGTTTGTCAAATGCGACACTTAAATTTTACTAAAATAAAGGTTGTGAAATGGTTGGTCAGGAACAGTGGGGAGCTTCAATGAATTAGGAATACATCAATCTGGCTTTATCTGCAATGCCGCTTTAACAGTGTTAGCATTTCTTCTCTCTCAAGCAGGTAGTAGCAATGGAATGCCCTTGCTGGTGTCATTCCTAGTGGTGGGAGCTAATAGAATTTCCTTGGACCATTATAGTGTGTCCCAAAAGCTCCCCTGCAGAGCAATAAGCTTTGCAATGTACGTACCAATTTAGGAGGAGTATTTAATCAGATTGTGAAAATGAGTAAGTAAAACATGATATGCGTATCAATTCCCCTCTGTCTTTCCTCTGAAACCATCTAAATCAGAGTTTATTTAGAGAATAAGTTTCCTGGGGCTCTGCAGGCACATGATTGAATTTTTACTTTGTTTTACTGTTCTTCTCTAGGAAAGAGGCATGTGCCATTAATAGTAAAAAAAGTGCAAATCTGCCCTGAAAAGTAACTGTAACAATGGTTCTTTTCTTTCATCTGAGCTGATCAGCAGCTTAAATTTACCTTTTCTACATGAGCCATAGTTGCCCTGCTAAATTAATGCAGGTCTGAGAGGGTCAGTTAGGTTCCATTCCAGCCTTCACACCATCAACCAACTGATTGAATATGTGTCACTTGTAGAATCGTTATTGGTTGGGATGCATAAGTTAAAACTATCCCAACAGAAGTCTTGGAAGCCTAGGGTAGGTTTTGCAGGTTGGCATGTGTAAAAAAAAAATAATGCATGGTGACACTGAGCAGCTCTGATCCAGTGTCACTGAGAGCTAGTGAAAACAGAACCCTTGCAGTTCTGTTTACTAGGACTGTGTGGAGCTTTGGTAGTTGGTTTGATTCGGAGGAGATTCAGCCAGATTCGGTGGCCAAATCTCTGAATCCAGATTGAACTGGGAGACCCGTTAAAACCTCCAAATTGAATCAGAAGCCTCCAAATCAATTTGGAAAAGATTTGGTGCCAATTTGGAGATTTGGTCATAGACTAAACGGGCAGTAGTCCTCGAGGATGCTGGACACAGCTGCCTCCAGCTAGTAAGTCTGTTGTGGTGGGCAGAGGGGGGAAGGGAAGGGGTGTTGGGGGGCAGATCAATGCCCCCGCAGTGAGGGAAGGATTGGGGTTGGGGCTGGGGCTGGAGCTGGGACAAGCTGCCCAGCTAGGGCAAGGAGGCGCGGGACTCAGGGAGGGAGGTTCCCACCACTGTGCGCCGCCGGTCTGGGAAGGCATGGGAGTGGGCATGTGCCTCCGGAGCTGCGCAGGGCAGGCTGGGCCAGGCTGTGCTCCGGGAGTCTAGCCCCAGCTGCCCACCATCAGGCTGAGCTCCATGGGGCGGATGGAGCGAGGGTTGCACTCCAGGTGGCTAGCCCCAGCCACAGCCCAGAGCACAGCCCTGGCTCCACCCACCCTGCAGAGCACAGTGGAGCAGGGGCTATGGGGGAGGGGGCTGTAGCCACCCTAAAACTCCCCAAAGCCCCTGCCATCAGCCCCACCCCGATCCGGGTGCACGCGCCCACCCCTACGCCCCGCCGCGGCTTCCCCAGCCAGGACGAAGCTGTGGCTTGTCCAAGAAGTGCGGGGAGGCTAGGTGAGCAGCAGGAGGGCATAGCCCTCGCTCCCAGCGCCTTTCACCACCTGTCCGGAGTGCAACCTGGCCTAGCCTGCCCCGCACAGATCCGGGGGCACACGCCTGCTCCCATGCCCTCTCCCAGACTGGCAGTGCGTGATGGTGCACAGAGGCAGGAGTCTCCCTCCACAAGTCCCGCCCCCCCTGCCCCAGTTGGGCAGCTTGTCCCAGCCCCAGTCCCTCCCTCACTGTGGGGTCGTTGATCTGCTCCCCTCACGCCCCTCCCCTCCCCCCACCACAACAAACTTACCAGCTGGAGGCAGCTGTATCCAGTGTCCTTGAGGACTGCTGCCTGTTTAGTTTATGGCGGAATCTCTGAATCAACGCTGAATCTTTGGATCCAAATTGGCCGAATCAAATTGGGACAGTGATTCAAATCACCGAATTTAATTACTGTCCCTCTGAATCAGTCGAATCCGAATCCATATTGAAAACTTGCCACTTTACACAGGCCTACTGTTTACCAGTGCCACGTTTCAAACTGGCTATCTGCTATAATCAGTTGTAAAAAAGATTACCGTAGAAAGAGCGACTCTGACCACCTGGAAACTGTTTCTTTTACCAGAGCATCTTCCAACTGTTTCATTTTTCCTTTTTCAGGCAGAATAAAAAATGCTGTAGCGCTTCCATTGTAATGAAGTCTTAACACAGTGCAAGACAGATCATGATCAAAATGCATGTAAAACATGCCTGTTCTGTGCATCATAGGAACTTTAACTGTTGTTTCCTCATCTACATAGAAGTCTCTTTCTTCAGTGAACTCTGACTCAAAAGGCTTCTCCCACTTTCCTTAAAGAAAAAAATAGAATGTAGGTGAAATTCTGTGAAAATAAGAAATAACTCATACAATCAGTATAATTTGTGTCTCTCAGATATTGTGGTATGTTTAGGTGAGTACAAAAGCTCATTTGTATTATGGTAGTTGGACACCCCAGAAACTTAGATGAAGTGCAAAATGTCCTGCTGAGGTAAGGTAGTCATGTTAATTACATTTTTTTTTTTATAATTGGGAAAAGTGATGCACAATGTATCTAAGTCACTTATAGGTTTCACAAAAAATCGGTAGAAGTCAGCAGCCGAACCCAGACCTCCTGACTCCTCATCCCTCTGTCCCTTAATCACAGACTATTATTCCATTTATTACAGTAAAATCTCCATGATGTAGAAAGACTTTTGTATAGTGGTAAAAATACAACCCTTTTCATTTATTACAACGGTAATTGGGAAGAAAGCAAAGTTACCATGTTAAAGATTTTTGCTACTGCTAAAGTGGAAATAGTTTTGCACGGTCATGAGCGAGTTTCATAGTCAACATCTGCTATGCTATTTATGTTCTAATACCAAATCAGGCATTTTCTTATTTCAGCCGTCAGCAATGAATCCTTGCTGCTTTTATAAAATGCTGCTTCACGTCTCTATCCTTGCATTTCTTTGCCTAACTCATGGGCATGTATGTGAATCTGTGCTTTCACATCAATGAATGCACAGGATTTTTTTTTCTTTAAATGATCAACTTAAGTAAAACATAATTAAAGGCTATTTTGACTCCCCTAGTAAGGCACAAATTTTGCATTCAGGCATACTATATGCATTAAATTTCCATTAATTTCAACAGTCAATATATAGTGCACTAATCTGGGAGCAAAACCTGGCCTCAGTGGGTGCCTATATACATGCTTTAATGTGTTCTAATTAGAATGCTCTAGCATCGTTGCAGTGTCACATGTATAAACCCCTGCAGGTTTAAAAATGGCCTCTGGGGTGCTTTAACCAAAGCTTATCAAATGAGCTTTAGTTAAAACATCCCATGGCCATTTTCAAACATGCAGGGGCTTAATACATTTGAAGCTGTGGTGTTTTAATTAGAGCAGCTCTCCACGAACCACTCTAATTAAAATGCCCTCCCCTCCACCCCTGAGCACATGTATAGGAACACAATTTGCCAAAAACAAATCAGCATGCTCTTCTGTGGAATGGGTTGTAACTTGACCATAAATGGTCAACTTTTCTAAAATGGATATTTTCCTAGATTTTTGGTACACCTTCTGCTTTATTTTGAATCTATTTGAGTAATATAGATTTGAAATCCCCAGTCCATGTTTGCCTTTTGCTCTGGAGAACTCACTGTAGATATACTTTATTGGTAAATGTAGTGTTTTATATACAAATCCCTTTAGCTAGATTGTGGCCATACTGTTTGATCTGAAGTTTATTGAAGTTAACACTGGGGAGAGAGGAGGCTTTTCACTGACTAATGTCAGTGTTCACTGGAACAAGCTCGTAAAGTACATTAAAACTACATTATTATAGATAAAAACATAATTGTGTAATGAAATTAATGTTACTTCTGGTGTATAATTATGAATAGTAATACTGACAAAAATGCACAGGATCTTCAAAAAGCATTTGTCTGCAGAAAATCTTATTGGTGAAATTTATGCTGAGCTAGCCAATTGCCTGTCAAGAATGATGGGGGGGGAGTGGGCGGGGATGGAGCCCTGGGCCCCACCCGTCACTGCTGATGCCATGGCGCACCTGCTCCTTCCTCCCCTGTGTCTGGCCTGCTCGGGGGCGGGTGGAGTGGGTTTGAGGCTAACACAGGGGAGGGGAGTGGGGGAGGAGTGGGCCCAGATTGGGG
>NW_005842150.1:1108182-1121280 GCF_000455745.1 Alligator sinensis | reverse complement strand
CTTTCCCTCCCTCAGCCTCTGCCACAGCCACATTGGGCCGGGCCCACTTTCCCCCCTGCTTGGTCCCAGACCCCCCTCCCCCCGCCCCGGTGTTGCCTGCAAGGAGCAGGGTGGGGGTGGGGGGGCGAAGCCAGCCCTGCTGGCCTTGCCCCCCCTCCTTCCGTCTGCTTTGTTGCTGCCGCTGCCTCCATGACAGGGCACCACCCCCTGTCCATCCCGTGTCCCCATCATCATGGTGGCGAGCTGCCTTCTGTCAGAACACTTCTTTGCGCTCTGATTGGCTGTTTCTGTCAGCCAGTTAGAGCGCGAATAAAATGTTACAGACAGACTTAGGCTCTTATAATATTAGAATTTTTAAGTAGTAATTTTCTGATGTGAAATTTCATAAATTAATATGAATTATTATTTCCTTTCCTATGCAGCATGTTATCTATTAGATAAAGCTACAAAATACTCATGTTTTTCAAACTTATTGCAGTATGACAGCAAAGGTGCACGGTCAACTTTTGGAGGTACATACTGTCTTTTTGCTTTTGCCTCTGTACAGAGCCTAGCACAAGGAGGTGAACCTCCATGACCAGGGCACCTAAACTCTATTGTAAATACTAATATTTGTAGAATGTAGTTGCAATGATACATTTCTAAAGATTGAATTATAATGTGGCTATTGTAATGATTTTGAGAACTTTTCAGATCCTCCCCTCATTCATTAAGCTTTAAAGTCCTCAAAACCTTCCTCAGCTGCTACAGCACATGTATAAACTAATGTATGTAACTTTCATATTACTCTAGCAGAATAAGATATACAAGGACAAGTGCATAGTACTATGCTTGGGAAGGAACAACAAAATACAGTAGGCTGCACTACTGCAGAAAAGGACCATTATAGTCTAATGGACTGTACATTGAGTAGGATTTTTGGTTAAAAACATAGGGCACCGACATTGGGTGAGCCAGATCTAACAAATGCGATGTCTCTTCTGGGCATGTATTGGCTTGGCACAGGGGCGTACAGAGTTTAAAGTAAAGCACGGTTTTGTTTCTTTGTTTGTTTTTTGCATCTGTAAGCAGCCACAATAGCAAATGGATATAACAACAACTGTGTTGCTTCCAAATCACAAGAAGCAATTTTTTCCCATTCTCTTCTGCACTGATGAGGTCTAACCTGGAATGCTGTGTCCTGTTTGAGGCTCTTCACTTCAAGAAAGAAGTGCAAAAAATTGAAAAGAGTCCAGAGGACAGCAACCAAAATGATTACTGGTGCAGGAAACATAATTTATGAAGAAATGAAGAAAGGTTGGAAGAACTGGGATTTTTTAGTCTGGAGAATGAAAGAGTAAGGGGGGATTTGACAACAGTCTTGAAATAATTACTTCGTGAAATCTCCATTCTTTCAAGTTTTTAAGTGCAGGTTACACAACTATTTGTCTGGGATGGTTTAGCCAGAAATTATCAGCTATGAGCAGGGGGTTGGGCAAGATGATCTCCACAGGTCTGTTCCAGTTCTATTTGCCTGCAATTCCATGGTAAAAGAGACATAAGAAGCCTCAGGTAAATTAGTCCAGCCTTGAATCATGCAACTTTTTAAAGAAGCAGATAAGTAGCATAAGCATTCCTGGATTCTAACACCAAAAATGAGGAGGATGGTGGTGCACGATTATGCTTATTGGTGCACTCTCAAAAGAGGGCTTTAGTTCCAGATGAACTGTGTGTTTTGAGCAGTGATATGGACCTCCATGTGCATTCAGAATAAAGGAAGATACTGGTTGTCTGTTTGGCTGATGGAATATGCTCTTTGTTGTATTAAAGTAGGCAATCTTCACAACTATTTGAACAGACAGTTAGGCCTTTTATTTTTTTGGTTTAAAAAAAATTATTTCTGCATCAACAAGAACTTATTTTAGATCACAGTGGAATAATTTGATGAGACAACTGTTAAGCTAGATCAGTTTACAGGGTCAATAGGTCAGGATTAATAATATTATTTTGTATATTATAAATATAAATTATATATAATACATATTATAAATAATATCAGGACAACAGACCAAGATAAAAAACAAACTGGATTTTCCTTGTCTTCGATTCTAAGATCCAGATCACAACCAGTTATCTGAGCCTTACATTTTAAATAAACATCTGTTTGTATAGCATAACTTACCTTTAAAGTAAATAAAGCTAATCAGAACCAGTGCAGTTTCTGGATCAAGATTCTTGACCAAGTCAACAATTTTCCCATGTGTTTTCTTCTCAACGTAAGTATTAATCTGTTTCTCAGCCTCTGTGGGGTCCTTGAAGTTGGTAGTAAAAGCTTCTGTATCATACAAGTTTTTGATACCTTCTAAAAACTCCTGTAGTGGTTTCAGCTTTTCTCTGAGAAATATGGCATTTCCCATATTGAGCTGGAGCTGGCTGTCAGGATTGTTCAACATGTAGATGAGATGTTGAAAACCTTCATGTATCTCTCTCTCCTCAATCTCTGTCAGGTTAAAGGTGAGACCTTCCAGAATCTGTGTCTGAGTGGTTGATCTAGCAGCATATGCCAGCATTGCAAAGGCAGTGGAGATGCTCACAGGAGAGAAAAAAACGTTCTTATTAGGTTCTTCTAATGTAATCTCCTTGTACAATCTAAATGCAAAGTCAGCATTGTTAGGAACTAATTTGAGACAGGCCATGGCTTCACCTTCGTGTTTTGAATCATGTTCAGTAGAATTTGCATCATGATTATCATGTCCATCCTCATGACTACAGTGAGCAACACTGTGGAGCACAGCAAGCAGCATGCATAGATAGAAGGCTGACTTCATCTTCCTTTAGAACAATTCTGAGGGGAGAAAAAATCTGTTACCAAGTGTTTCTAAACAGAGTAAATCCATCTCTCATCTCTATGGAATGGGAGATCTTGGCATTTGTTCATGTGCCCCAACTCTTACAGGTGTTTTTAATTCTGCCTGCAAGTCTCCTGTGTGTTCTCAGCTTCCTGCCTCCATCTGACTATTTAACTGAGAGTGATACTGCCATAGAAACAAGGCAGGTTGCTCAGGATTGTATTTATCAAATTCTGGTCAAAGGACACCAAGAGGATACAATGAATGCCACTTTATTCAGTATGGACACAGAGCCCAGTCTGAATGGTGGCAGTTCTGCTGGAACTGGAGATGGTTTCTGACAGTAAAGCGTTATTCATAACAGGAGGGTCACAGGTGCAAGTGTGCTAGACAATTTGAGAGTCAAAATAAAAGCCTTTGAGGGGAGTCTGGAGTGGATTCACTAAAATTAATATAGGAAGGTACAAATTGAAACTCCAGGTGTAAATTGAAACGTTGGCATAAAATTTCCATCATCCATGTATTTTTTTTTTTTGGGTGAAACTTGGGCTTAACCTTCCACTGAAGATTTTGATTTTCTTTGAAAAATGAAATATTTTATGCAACACAAACATTTCAGCTAAACATTGATATATTTCAATTGGAATAGCCCTCTGATATGGGATGTGTAGGACAGTTTCTCCATGTCTTATGGGCACATCTCTCCATGGTACTGCATGAGCATTTCCAAATCTCAGTGTCTAAGTTTTTGACAGAAATATTTAAGCTTCTGAACAGAATATTATCTTTTATATGCCATGGGAAATTTCCACGGGAAAAAAGGTACTTGTCAATTCTTATTCTTTTCAGCACTATGTCTTGAAGAGAGAGTTGATTATATAACAGCTGATGTTCTTGGGCAATTTTCCTACCCCCACAAATAGAGTTAGTTAAAATGGGATTAATTTAATTGTATGGTGAAATTAATTCTTAAGGGCTGTTGATTGGTGCAAGCCTCACCTTAGAAGTTAGTGATTGTGTCATGTGTCTGGCTTTGTCAAACACTGTCAAGTATTAGGGGTTTTTTATGCTCCTTTAAATTTGCAGTTATTTAAAATGAAGTCTAGGCTTTCCTCTAAATGTGTATGTTTCAGGCATTTGGACTTATCGCTAGGATTAGAAAGAGATATTTGAGCATAATGACTTATAATTAGCCTATAGATTACCTGTTTGATATCATAGACCTAATGATGCTGCAAGAACCACCAGCTCTGATTCTTCATTAGTTTGACATGAAACAAGGGTGTGGAGGTAGTGGTAAAAGTGAATTTAGATTTCAGTTAGCAAAAGAATAATTAAAATATTATCGTTTTTCCCATAAAGGAATGTTAGCTTCCAAGCAAATACTTCAGTTGCATCAACTTACTGCATTCAGCTGTATGATTTGAAAGCTACATGGCCTAAGGAAATATCTAATTAAATATTTTTTTCTTATAAAATCTTTATCTTGTAAACTTTCAGAGCCCTTTTCCCTAGTAAGGCTAGGAATCATTGCTCTGTGCTTGGTGTGGCTGCCATACTTGTCCTGCCATTTGCCAGGAGATGAGATAATTACAAATAACAAAAGACACTATTTAAACAAGAATGTTTTATAAAGTACACAGATTTCAGGAGTTAGGTTTTTCTAACCAAATAATCTTGTTTGCATGTTATAAAAATTCAAATGCAATAAAGCTGATACCACTTTAGTAACACCCTGTTTTACAAAGCTAATTTAAATGATCCCCATTTTCTGACCTCATCAGACCACGTCCTTCAAAGCATGACATTTTGCTAAGAGGCCTAGTTTGGATTAGATAGTGACATAGGAGTGGGAGTCAGGAGCTGCTGAGTTCTGATTCTAGGTATGCACTGCCTGGCTGTGACACCCTGGGGAAATCAATCACATCACACCTCTGCTTTATTTTCCCACTAATTAAATGCTAATCATTGACAATATGCTGGTGGTTTTGCCAAGTAGTCTTTCCTATAGAAACAAGAAAACAGCACAAGAACATGGTGATATTTGGAGGAAAGAGGTTCATTGTACATTATATTTTTAATGCATGCAGTGCTGTATGTCACCCTTTGTGACACTCTTTGTGGTGGTGTCTCCATTCAGAAGGGCAGTCTGTACTTTCCCAGTCAAAAAACTCTAGGGCAAGCTCAGGCCACCTTGCTAAAATCCCACTAGTAAACCAACAGGAGGACAGAGGTAAATGTATCATTCTAACAGAACTGACTGCTTTCTTGGATAATGCCAATTCCGCCACAGGCTAGAGATGACAGTTCTCACTGCAGCTCATAAACACATTTCTGAAGACAACCTTCAGACTCTAGTGTTTTAGGTGCCTGTTTGTAAAGCCTTATATGGCAATGGATAAACATTGCATCATTTACAAGTTCTTCCCATCTGAAATGACACAAGGTGAAAGCTTGAAAGATTTGAAGGTGAGCACAATGCAAAAACACTCCCTGAAAATACACAAGCTTGTTCACCAGATGGTGCTGCTTCCCCTCTTGATACAGAGTTCCAAGAAGAAATATCACAAAAACCTGTTACTTTTACATTTCCTGGACTGTTTCAGCTACAACACTCCAACCCTATTAGTTCCAAGAAATTGTTTGCAACTGAAGGAAAGAAATGACAAGATCCTTCAATTCTGGAATGCTCCATTCTGAGAAGACATACACCTTGAGACCCAGGATGAAATTCTGGCCCTATTGAAATCAAGTGGAAAATTACTATTGATTTTAATAGGGCCTGAGATTTCCCCCTGATGATTAACACAGGTATACATGAGACGTTTACGTGGAAAGTCCTGTTAAATAAACTGACACCATGTAATAATACTTGTCTCCTTGTTATGAACATTACTTGGTTACTGCTTTATGGTACTTTAAACATAAAAAAGCTCTATGTGGATATTACATGTCTATGTGAATACTATCTGTGACTATTATCTATCTGAATATGAAATTTTATTATTATGTCTTTAGAAAAGGTTGAAGACACATTTCACTGCGGAAACAGGAAAAAAAAACCACCACCAAAGAATGAAATCAGGGAATGAAATGGATTGCATGCAATACAGATATTCTATATACGAAATCCCCATTGAAGAATGTCTACTTACGGCAGACTCCGAGGATTCCACTATGTTAACCATTACTGGCCTTCACTTTGCTCTGCTATTTATACCATTAAAAAGCATTATGAAAGCAGTGTGTCCTCTAGAAAACATTAACTAGGTCATTTAATATTTTGACTTGAGGGATGATGCAGCGCAAACAGTGATAACACTAATTTTTCTGGGTACCTGGCTTTGCTGCATATGCATGCTCTAAGGTAGGTTTGCCCATACCCACTTCCATTTCCAAGGATTTCTATAATCACAGTCAGAAATAGGAGGCCCCTGGCTTTGCAAATATTTACATATGTCAATAAATTTGCTTATGTCAATATTCCCATCAGGTTCAATGGAAGGACTCAAATGAGAAAAAATTCTCTCTCTCTCTCTGCTGGATAAGATCCTAAAGAAAAAAAAGCCTAAGCAAGCCAGACCTCCTATTATTTTGGATGAAGACTGCTTGTTTTCCTTTCACTAAACTTTGGATAGTTCTAGTTCATTGCATGCATCTTAAGCAGGGGTGGGCAAAATGGTGGATCTGGCTTATTGCCAGACTCCATTTCCTGGCAGCCTCTGCAGTGATGGCTCCTTTGGTTCCCAGTGCTGGACCCAGCCTCACTACCCAGGCACCCCAGCCTATCTACCCGCATCCACTGCTGGACACAGGACCTATGCAGGCAGAGCACACAACTGGGCAGCCAAGATGGGGCCATGGCCAAGAGCGAGACGGGTGGGTGGGGCTGGGGAGACCCTGGGATGTTGGGGCAGTGACAGTGTGGGTTCCATGGGCAGGGGTACGCAGGGAGTGGATTGCGACTCTACCCTAGCCCCATCCCTGTGCTGTCACTGCCCTAAGATCCCAGCCCTGGGCCAGGAGCAGGTCCTTGCCCAACTATGTGCCCAACTCCCAGCCAGTCTCCATGGAAACTGAGACCGTGACTGCATGGGGCTAGGGCTAGGCCTGAGCCCTGGTTCTGTAGGCAGGGCCATACAGGAAGTGTATCACACTCTACCTTGGCACTGTGCTGTTACAGCCCTGTGATCCTGGTGTTTCCATGGAAACCAGTCAGGAGCTACATGGGCAGGATGCACAGCTGGGCAGGGAGCTGCTCTGGGGCCAGGGTTGGGATCTTGGGGTGGTGACAGCATAAGGCTGGGGCTGAGCCATGATCTGCTCCATGCATGCCCCTGCCTGCAGAACCCATGTTCATTGCAGGGGCAGGCAGGCAGTGGATCCTGGCCCTGCCCCAGCCCTGGCCCCATGTTATCACTGCCCCAAGATCCTGGGTTCCTCCAGCCCTGTCTGCCTGTCTTGCTTCTGGCCACAGCCCCGTGCACCCTGCCTGCTTGGGTCCCACCACAGCAGTGGGTGCAGTGCAGCAGGGCTGGGTCCAGCAGTGGCAGCCAGAAGGAGCTGCCACCACAGGACCTGCTGGGAAATGGAGTCTGTCACAGGCCAGATCCAGCTCTTGGGCTGGATTTTGTCCACCCCTCTTAAAGTGTTCTACATTCTCCTTAATTACCTATTTTCCCATGAATAAAGACAAATAGCTGGGGACATCATATCTAAAAAATAATTTATAAAGGGTATCATATATTGTTTTTGTGACTGCTATAGCAATTCTGTGCTATAAGGGTAAATCCCACTATATTTGCCATATTAAATGGAAATGTTTAAAATGTAGGTTTGTAGGATGTTCGAATCTACTTCTAGGGATCAAGGACAGATTAAGGCAAACTCCAGGATTCTAGCTGTATGTTTAACTTGTAAACAGGTGTAGCATGGAAAAGAGCCACCCTGGTCAGCCACCCCTGGCCTCCGTCCATCCCTCCGCTACCTCCTCCACACCCTTTCAATCAGCAACAGAGTAGAGAGCCAAGCGGTGGGTCACAGGGTGCAAGGTGTTATGGGAAGTGTAGTTCTCTAAACTGGCAGTGGTAGTTTGCTGCTGCCAGGGGGAAACTTTCACCCCACTTTTTTTACCACCAAAAACCATGTCCAGGGGGCAAAAAATGCTGTACAGTATTTGGTGGCAAAACAAGAAGATCAGTTTTCCCCTGGCAGCAGGCAACTTCATTGCTAGTTTGCGAAACTACAGTTTCCAGAACACCTTGTGCTGTGCCAGCAGCTTCCTGGAGCAGGAAAGTGCTGACAGATCAAGGGAGGGCAATGCACAGCCTGCAGTGATGTAGGTTGCAGTGAGTAGCCCCAGAGTGAGGTAGCCCCTCCCCCAGCTTTCTGTTGCTCCTCCCTTGAGACTTGTGCCTCACTTGCCCACTCCAAGTTATACTCCTGCTTGTAAAAATGATCTTAGTTTAAAAAAACAACCTGTAGGCTTGCTACTTTTATTTTTATTATTTCATTTTCAATACAAATGCCATGATTTCCATTCAGAACTGGCCGTGTGTAGCTATTAATACTTGCTCTTAAGTTGGTGCTGATAAAGAAAAGAAACCAAGTGAATTATGGAGTATGTACATTGTTTGCCTTTCAGGAATCGGCATTTGCATGTAGATATTGGGCAGTGAGTTTGAGTCTCCTCGTCTTGCACCTCATACAGTTCTTGACAGGGACCTACTTAAATTGTAGTTTCACAGTTTTCACAGAAACGATGAAAAATGGTTTCCACAATCACCACAAAAATGGTGTCTTCCAGAATTTTGCACAGAATTGCCTGAAAAAAATAACAGAATACAAAGCAAGCAAAGCAATCCCTGCAGTCATAGGGCATGTAGTTTGAGTGAGAGGCTGAGCTAGTGACACAGACTCAGTGAAGGCTCCAGTTAAGAAAGTAAAAGGTTTTGGTGCTATCTTTTAAGAAGCCACATGCAATTCTGCAGCAGTGCTGCAGTCTGAAGATGATGAGTGAAAAGAAATCCAAGAAAGCTAAATACATTTCAGCTCAGGATGTAAGGCAGTTCCTTATAGAAACTTTGCATGCAAATAGTGGTAAATTGTTTTGCTCATCGTGCAACCTGACTCTGGATGTGTTGTGGAAAAACAACATTGACTGGCATTTAGAGTCTGAATCACATATAAAGTGAAAGGATGCTGCAAGGTCAGAGCTGAAGGTCAGAGCAAGAAACAAGCAACTATGTTCTCGATCTTTAAAAGAACCACTGAAAGTAGCTTGACAGGAAGAGAAGCTACATTCTTGCTAGCAGAGGCATTCACCGCCTCCGTCGTTCCTCTGTAGAAAATTGATAACCCTAAATTAAGAGGCCAGTTGAAAAAACATGCCAACTGCTGGCAGTTTCCCATGTGCGAACAAGCTTTGTCAAAATTATCTACCAGGAGTAATTACTTCACTTGTTCAATCTATAAAATCTGCATTGGCAGAATGTCAGTCAATCTTGATTGTAGCAGAGGAAGCAACAGATGCCCAATATAACTATGGTCCTCACGTTTTATTTGTACCTGGGAGCTGGACAAACCACGACCTTCCTGTTTTTCAAACAGAGCTGGTTCACCTCACATCTGTCATTTTCTCTACCACAGCATAAACTGTAATGGAGACTGTTGTAAACTACAGCTTAGATTTTAACAAGATCTCAGCATTTCTGTCTGATAATGCAATGTGTATGTGCAAAGCTTTCTCTGATGTGCTCCATGGAATGATGCCCAATGCAATTCATGTCACCTGCAATGCACACAATCCTTTATTTTTTTTAATTTTCTTTTTTAAAGAAGTGACATCTGACGTGTACATTTTCCTGATGTGGATAGTCTGGTTTTCTCTTTTTAAAAAGTGTTCAAATGTTATCCAGGCTATGAGCTTCAATACAGGGTGTCCATCACCAATGAAAGTAGGGATCCACATGTGACTGTATCACTTCCACCAGAGCCAGCGTACAAGGTGGAATTTGTGGTTTAATGTAGTTCGTTACCATGCAAAGTATATGAAGTACTACCAGCAATTTGTGTGCAAGGAGATTGAAATCGCACCCAGTATCCAGTGCATGCTTAAACTATGTGATTTCTTAAGACAGGGTGACCTTGAAGATCAAGTTAAGTTTGTGGCTGAAAATATGATCCAGTTCACGGAGCTTGTAACATAGTTTGCAAGTCAACAGGCTTTGATCCACCAAGCACACAACAAGCTGGTGGATTTGATAAATTGGGTTGAAGACATTGCATCGCAACCATTTTCAAACTATCAGCATGAAAACCAATGGAGACAAAAACTGTTCCAGGTCATAGCTGCAAAGTTAAACCAAGTATGATCATTCACTACCACTGTGGTTTAAACAACCAGCTGCCTCCTTTTTTAGTGCTGTTTGCCTTTTTTTTTTACCCCAACCAAGTGCCTTTTCTCATTTTTGCCCCTCAGCTGCTGAAATCAATCCCTGGATAGCAGAAAGAGCCTGACAAGAAACATGCTGCTTACATGAACTTTGTCAAAGAACACCAGATGCCTTTGACTGTAAATGTGTTTTGGGAGTCTGTTTCTGGTCAATTTTCACATCTACAACCTGGCAATACTCTGCTTTACCATTCCAACCAATATCTCAGTGTATGGACAAGTGTGCACACTGCAGAGACAGAGGATGTCAGCTGCAACTGCTGGTGGATGCTGCATGCTAGTGTTTAACAACTAACATGAATTGTTTCTATCAAGGTTAGCATTATTTAGTATTACTAACATTTTTATAGAACACTAATAAATTATGTTGATATTAGTTACAATTCAAATTGTGTATAAATTTATATTCATAATGTATTTCAATTTGGATTTAAATTTAATATTTAGATTTATAAGAATGTGGTATTTGATATTTAGGTAATTTTTGCCTCTTAGCTAAACAGCAGCAAGGGGTGGGGCTGCAGGGGCCCCATAGCCAGTCAGTGGTGTGGGGGAGGCTCACCAAAAAAGACTGCAAAATTGTCTCTGCACGCCATGAATGGCCTCTGAAAATAAATCCCTTTGTTTTACCATAACTTAAGTAGGTCCCTAGTTATTGATACCTAGTTATTGTAAATTCTAGTATTCTGCTTGTACAGTGCCTTGCTCCCAGCTCACACGGATGTCTACTGTTGCACAAAGTGTAAAATGGGAGAATCAGGCCCCCACTATAGTGGATTATGGTCTACATGTGAAGTTAACTGCACAGGGCGTGGAATTCTGTTGTCAGCTGCTGCTTCTTTTGTCTGTTCCTTCCACAGCTCTGGATTCCATCTACCTAATGGTGAGTCCATGGATCCATATGAAAAGCCAGAGGCTGGGTAAGCTGAAGAATTCAGCTTGGACCTACTGATCCTTTCTGGCCAACGGAACTTACTTTGAGCACAACATAGCTTAGAGAAGTCTGCTATCAAGGAGATGCTCTTGAGTGTTGAAGTGAGGCTCTTGGTGAACCAAGTGCTTGATTGCTTAGCCATAGCAGCTAAGAGCCATTTGAGAAGTAAACTGTGGGAGGTCAACAGCTGGTAAGCATTCTGCTCTATTTCCTCTCGGCTGCTGTGATGTGGGAAGAAAAGTGCATGAGGCTTTATGCAGCCTTACACAAGAACACTGCAGTATCATGGCTGAATTAACAAACTCTACCTGTTGGATTTGTGCCCACTGGAAAAAAAGAGGAACTTTTTGGTATCAATTACTATCATCTCCATAATGGCGTACCCTGCTGCTTCTCAGGGCCTTGTTACTCCTTACACTGAGTCACACAAATGTTGATCAGCATTAGTGCTAGCTGGAGTATGGAGCAATCACATATTTAGGGACACACACAGGGGCCTGGAGGACTGAAAGGTAAGAACCCCCCCTCCCATTCTTCTTTTCCCCTACCCCATGGAGCTCCCTCAGTCCTCCTCCAGCTCCTGCATGTCTCCCCCTGCCCATTGGGACTCCCTCCCTGCCTCTTCCCCACTGGTTACTTGTAACTGGGCAAGCAGGTTAACCCTTTCCTGGCTGCTCCCATGGGACAGACAGCATGGGCAGCCACAAGGAAGCACAGGGGGGGGGGGGGGGGGGGGAGCAGCAGAAAGTGGGGACCTGGGGTGCTGCGAAGTTCTGAATGATAGCTGTCTCTCCTGTTTAAGTAGGAAAGCTTTCCATTGACACAATTGATGTTGGAGCCCTCTGAATGTTTCATGATTTTAATAATATTTGTTCCACCTGCAGCAAATTGGCAATGCTAGTGAGGGTCATTCCACCTGAATTCCCTTCAAAACAGTCTAGCTGGAGTCCAAGAAAAAATATTCTGAAACTAAAGACTTTGTTCTTTACCAAAGTGTTGAGAAACTGACAACCTGTTTTCTTTTTATTTTCACACTGTATTATCACTTTTGTTCTTTTAAATACATAAAAAATCACTCCCATGGCCATTTAACAATGCTGTGAGATGCTTTGTGGTGACAAGGACCTCTGGCATACAGAGAACACATGTGGAGTCCCTCCTCTGGTACCTCTGGTATTAACTGTCAAACAGATGTTAGGGTGGGCTTTGCTGTCTCTGGGCATGTCCACACATGCAAGCACATATGCTTGCAGCAGCTCAAATAGAAGCGGTGCAAATTTGAGCTGGGGCTTTTTGCCTCAGCACGTGCTCGGACATGCACTTTGTTGTGGAGCAAATTGTCCCACTAGGGGCAAAATAACCCTGCCTGGCTCCTCCCAGATCTTCAGCCAGGGGGAGCTAGAGCCCGGGGCCAGCACCTGTGCTGTCCCCAGCAGTATAAAAAGCCACCCTGGCAAGTAGCTCAAGGCTACTAGCTCTCAGGAGCTTCTGGGGCCCAGCCAATTGGTACCTGTGGACACTACCACATGTGCCAGCTGGACTGTTGAAGCAGCTCTGCGAGTTCCCTGCATCCTCTACCCACTACAGCAGTCTGGCAGTGGGGGCTGCTACCTGGCTGTGACCTGCTGTGCACCTGCCAGACTCGAATGGGGACTGCAGAGCCAGTAGAGGCATCTGCCCTCGGGTCCGTCTGCCAGTGGACTGCAGTTGCAGGGTTGGCCTTTGTGCGGCACTACTGCCATTTGTGCCCCCTGCCTGGCCATCTGGACAGCTATCATCCGGAAGATGTTCTGGGTGTGGCGGCCTGCTTTGAACTGTCAAAGCTTGTCTTCCTTGCCCCATCTGGCCCGGCGGTCAGCCCCAGCCCGACGGGGCCAAGGCGC
>NW_005842150.1:1107549-1107964 GCF_000455745.1 Alligator sinensis | reverse complement strand
TGATATATCTACAGTGTTAAAGCAAGTCTCTTATCATAATAATAAAGTGAACTATAAATACAGATTTCATGAATTATGAATACATATTTTGCTGCCCCCACACAAGGGGTTGGTCCCCTACACAAGGGCTACGGCCCCCCAACATGGGGTTCAGCCCTTACACAAGGGGTTCAGCCCTCCCAACAGAGGGTTCAACCCCCACACATGGGCTACACCCCCCCCATGGGGTTGAGCCCCCCAACAGGGGGTTGTCCCCACACAAAGGGCTCAGCCCCCCAAAAGGGGTTCAGACCCCCAACAAGGTGTTTGACACTCTCACAAGGGGTACGGCCCCTCAATAGGGGGCTCATCCCCCACACAAGGGGTACAGCCCCCCAATGGGGGCCAAATGGCCCCCACAGGGGCTACCCCCCCG
>NW_005842150.1:1094284-1106990 GCF_000455745.1 Alligator sinensis | reverse complement strand
CCCCCACTGTTCCTTCCCCCACTCCTCCAGCCCCCCCTGACCCCTTGCTCACCAGCACTGGAGCCCTGTTGCTGAAACACGCAGCCTGGTGGGCCACATGTTTCAGCACCAGGGTGAAGGGCAACCATAGAGACACTCTGGTAGCCAGAGCATCTCTATGGAGGAGCTAACCTCCAGTTGCCTCAGGGCACGGTTGGGGACCATGCCCTGCCCAGCTTTTTTATACTTCACTTTTTTTAGACCCCTGGATATCCAGGGGTCTTAATTTTCTCCCCATGCTGCAAGTTTGCAGTAGGGGAACTTTTTTTTGTTCTCACATGTGCCTGTTGCCCCACCTTAAAGGGGTTTGAGGTGGGGCTCGAGGCACGTGCACGCTCTCTGACTCTGCTCTGTGGAGATCTCCCTCTGTGTGTTGCAAAGAGAAATGCACTTGAAGCTGCACTAGCGATTTGGAAATGCACTCCCCCGAAGCACATTCCAGTAGTGCCAAGATATGAAAAGGTTCTTGTAACGTTCCATGATTCTACGCAGTTTGAGTGTATGGCATTTTAAATTTTTTTCCAAGACCTGAAGTCAGACTACAGACCAGTCAGTCTGACTTTGGTCCTGGGAAATATTTTTGAAAAAATTGTTAAGGAGGCTATCAATTACAAGCTGGCAACTGGTGGAATATTAAGAAGTAACCAGCCTGGCTTTGTCAAGGGTAAATTATGCCTGACAAACCTGGTGTCCTTCTATGACCAGGTAACTAACCATTGGATTGAGGGACATGAGGTTGATGTAATTTATTGGGACTTCAGTAAAGCCTTTGATTCTTTTTCCCATGAGATTCTCTCAACTAAATTGGAGAGTACTGGGCTGGACCAGTCTACAGTGAGGTGGGTGGACAACTGGCTTAGAGGCTGATCCCAGAGAGTTGTAATCGATAGGATGACCTTATCCTGGAGGCCCATCTCCAGTGATGTCTCCCAGGTATTGGTGCTTGGTCCCATGCTCTTTAGCATATTTATTAAGGACTTGGATGAGGGGGTGGAAAGCTCAATGATTAAGTTCATGGATGATGCAAAGCTGTGGGGAAACTCCAGGATGACCTTGACAGATTGGTTTTATGGGCGGAATGGAATCAGATGAGTTTTAACAGGGAGAAGTGCAGGGCTCTTCATTTGGGTAGGAAGAACCTTCACTATAACTACACGATGGGTGGTGGTCCATTGGCTAGCACGGCATCTAAATGGGATCTGGGGATCACAATCAACCAGAAGATGAATATGAGTCAACGGTGCGATGAGGCTGCCAGCAGGGCAAATAGAACTCTGGTGTGCGTCAGCCGATGTGTTGCCAATAGATCCAGGGAGGTGCTTTGCCATCCATACGGCATTGGTGAGGCCACAGCTGGAGTACAGTGTCTAGTTCTGGGCACTGCACTTCAGGAAGGATGTGGATAAGTTCAAGAGGGTGCAAAGAAGGATCAGCCATATGATTAGGAGCCTAGAGGATAGACCCTTTGAGGAGAGACTCTGGGAACTGGGCCTATTCAGTCTGAGTAAGAGAAGATGGAGAGGTAACTTGATAGCTGCCTACATGTACGTTAGAGGTGAGTATCAAGATTTAGGGGAGCAATTCTTCAGGAAGGCACCTCAAGGGAGGACAAGGACCAATGGGCATAGCTAATAGAGGGAAAATTTAGGCTGGACATAAGAATTTATTTTTTCTATAAAGGTTACCAGAATCTGGAACACACTCCCAGCAGAGGTGGTGCAGTCGCCATCCTTGGAGGTGTTCAAGATGAGGCTGGATAGGCACCTTGTTGAGCTTGTTTGAGCCCAATAGCTTCCTGCCCAAAGCAGGGGACTGGATTTGATGATCTTGCAGGTCCCTTGCAGTCCTTCAATTCTATAATTCTGTGATTCTATCATTTTTCTGGTCTTGTTTTAAATCTCACCCTCCTATAGAAGTTAGTACCAAAAACTCCTTGTTTCCCTCCTTAATGTCAGATACCATATCCCTGGAGATCCTGATAGGTAACAGCACTGATTGTGAAGGAAAAACACTTTCAGTTCCAGTGTCTGATTTCATCCCAGTCTGGAACTGTTATTACAGGGAAAGTTTGGTTTTTGCTCCTTTAGCCCTCAACTGGAGCATGCTAATCCTCTGTGGGATTGGAGTATCCATCTCCAATCTGGATAGCACAGGGAACCACTAAAGGCTAGGGTGTGGTTGGCAAAAACAGATTCTTCAAAGGACTTAACTGCTAAAATCAATAAAGACTCTATTAACACATGTGCAAACTGTGATTTTTCAAACAGGGCTGAGTTTGGGTAGATGTTCGGGGGAATGATAAAATGGAAGTTCTGAACACAAAGGCCATACCTCTGCCCCCTTCAAGCATTTAGGGTTTATTTCCTAAGTAGGGGTGCCAAATGCACCAGTTCCCCAGGATGGATCTGGACCATGGAGCCACAAGCCAGATCTGGTCTGCAAGGAGCCTTGTGAGCTGGATCCTAACCTTGTTGCAGCAGTGGGGTAAAAGGCAGTGGCAGCAGAGTGAATGGCAGTGTGGGGGTTAATGCAGCTGTCACTCATTTGCCCACCTCCTCCACATCCATAATAGCCCCAACAGGCTGAATCCCCAGCCCCTCTATGTGCCCTGTGGGCAGGGTGAAGTGGTTTTGTGGGCCAAATCCAGCCCACAGGCCATATGTGTAAGACTCCTGTGCTAGAGGAAAAGAACTTTTACATGGTGTTTGAAGCATGCTGAAAATGATGGAAGCATTAAAAAAAACCTGCAGAAAACAGCGAGCACTTCCCATTATATCTGCATGTTTGTACTGCGACAGGGGCTTGCTGGGTCCTCCAGCATCCTACAGTGCTTTTTTATTCCCTTGCCTCCCCAAGGGTAGGAAACATGGGGCAGAAAGTTGGTGAGCACTCTCCTGTGCACTCTGCTTCTACCCTACCAGAGTGCTCCTTTTCAGCACTGGGGACACTGCCCCCCACCCCAGTTCTTACTGGGGGTTGCTCTTTAAGAGTGAAGCTATAGCACACAGGAAAGCACTTGCTGACAGTTTGCTCCACTTGCTTCTTGCCTCCCTCACTCCAGTGGATGTAGGGGAATGGAACCACAAGACACAGTAGCCCCTGTCATACCCTGTCACTGGAGAGCATCCCACTACATGTAGCCAGGGTGATGTTTGTAGTGGTCCAGCTGGGATGCAAGGCCAGAGGCTGTATGTACATCTCTCTGTGTCTCAGATATTCCATTTTTGAAATGCTTCACATTGAAACGCTTTACATATTAGGGCTGGCTGCACCCTAGACTTTGCATTGTAAGGCAGGCAGCTGCAGAAACCTTTTTGAAAGGGCTGTCTCCATGAGACGCTTGATGACCAACTATTAAACTATGAATTACAACACTGGGAAAAGGTGGACTTGCATCTATGTACATAGAATTTATCTTAATTGATGTTCTGTCGTTAACCATCTGAGCTCCTCCCAATCCTTACTGTAGTCAGTCTCACCACAGCACAGTGAGATGTGGAAGTTGCATTATCCCCATTGTAATAGATTAGGAAGTGAGACAGGAGATGATAAAGGTCAGATCTGAGATTACACTAGGGGTCTATGAGTGAGATTGATTAGAATGCACCTGTTCCATATCATAGGCTAGTGTTGCAATAATTTGGACCAACATTTCTCCTGCATGCAAAGGTGACTCAGCAGGAGAAGGTATTGTGATTTCTTCCAAGATATTTGGCTATGACTAGGAAAGTTTATTCCCACCTTTATCAGGGAGTCGGTATTTAATCTCTTGTTTGGAGAAGGCAGGAGGTGGTAAGTATTCTCCTCTTGACACTGAAAGAGTTGCCTAGCACAGATAGGGAGAACAAATCTAGATGCTTTGTTTTCTAGCGGTAGGAAACAATTCCCTGGAGAAAATAGAGGTAAATTGATGTTAGGAGAGAGGATTTAAAATCAAATCCCCTCAGCATTCAAGTGGGAGTATAATCTCCCCAGCTGTCTGTTCCATAGGGTATCTGAGTCATTCTGTAACAAGACCCTCAGGGAATAATAGTCCCATCTGCTTTACCGGTATTCAAAGAGTAGAATAATTTGAAGCTCTTCTTTGGAGCTGCTATCACTTGTTCCATTATTTATGTTTTTCATTAAAAATATTATCTCTTTCAGTGGCAAAGACAGCTTTCAGTGCATAATCTAAAATAGTGATATCTGACTAATACTGATGTAAAGTGTCCTACTCATCTTGATGTGATTGACACTTGGATTTAATGGTGACAATTTAAATTATGGCCATTTAAGAGGTTTTTTATGGCCATTTGTGAGGTTTTGATTAGGGCTGTGCGAAATGGAACCATTCTGTTTTGACTTCCGTTTCAACGTTTTGACAGAACAGTGTTTCATTTGGAGTTTTATTTCATTTTGAAACTGCTGTTCCATTTCATTTAATTGAAACTGTTTTGCTGTTTAACAGTTTCGACTTTTTGCCCATAGGCTATAATGGAGAAGCACAAAGCTGCCTATAACTTTTTCCTTTCTTGCCTGATTCAGATGAAACTTGCAGGGATAGTAGCCCCTTCTGAGGCCATGATGCCTGCCAAGCTTCAAAGAGATAGGTGCAGGGGTTTCTGGGAAACTGCACCTCAGGCTGCTGACAAGCAAAGCTTGTGACATGGGTGACACTGTGTGTGTGTTAAGGTGCAGTGGGGTGAAAACTGCGGGTGTGCTAGGCCCTGCTGAGGCCATGAAGCCTGCCAGCTTTCAAGGAGATAGGTGCAGGCATTTCTGGGAAACTGCACCGTAGGCTTCTGACAACAAAACTGGTGACATGGGTGACTTTGTGTGTGTATTAAGGTGCACCCTTGCTGGCGCTGGGCCTCTACACAACATGGTAGTGTGCCCCAATGAGGTCTCATCGTCCCCTACAGCCTCAGTCCAGTCCACCACTTTAAATAACAACAGGTAATACTAACAATAACTTAGTGAGCAGCACAGTAGCACCAGCAGCATCTTGGGCGGTCAAACTATGACAGAGCCTTTCTTTCCTCTTCTGCAGGAGCCACTTCTTCAGTGTGTGTGTTAAGGTGTGCCCTCTCTGTATATCTCTGTGTGTGTGTGTGTGTGTGTGTGTGTGTGTGTGTGTGTGTGTTAAGGTGCGCCCGCACTGGTGCTGGGGCATCTACACGGCATGGTAGAGTGCCCCAGTGAGGTCTCCTCCTCTCCTACAGCCTCAGTTCAGTCCACCACTTTAAATGACAACAGGTAATAACTTAGTAAGCGGCAGCACAGTAGCATCAGCAGCATCTCGGGCAGCCAAACTGTCACAGATTAGAGCCTTTCTTTCCTTTCCTGCAGGAGCTTCTTTTCCAGCAGCTGCCAGAGAACTCTCCCTGCCAGCCCCAGTCCTGGGGCTTAGATGTGCCCAGGGCCCTGCATCCTTCCGGTCAGGTGCTAGGGGTGTTGGTCTAAGGACATGGCACTGGCAGACAAGGTCCTTTCCTTTGGCTCAATCTAATCTGGTATGTTTTGGCAGACCAACTGAATGATAGTTAGTTACAGAAATATATTTTAGCAAGATTTTGGGTTGAAAAACCCTTTATCAGACTGAGGAAGCGTGTGGCTTGAAGAGCAGCCAAGAAAGCCAGTCAGTGAAAATGGAAATGGCAGCGTCAGGGGAAGAGGGACAGGCTGGGATTGAGGGAGAGGGGGGAAGGGGGATATAGCAGGGCAGGTAAAAGTGGAGAGGTACCCAAGGAGTCAGATGTCTGGCAGGTTGTTGTCTACCTTTTTGGCTCAAAGAACGGTACAACCAATTGCTAAAAACACATCATAAATGTACTAAGGATCCTATTACTGGGCATTATTTGCAATCCCCAATTGTTAGTATTCTAGGACTGAAGTGTTACAAGTATAGAAAATAAGTTTACACTCAGTACACCCAGAATGTGCATCACTCTAAACCAGTAATCAGGAGGGATATGCACAGATAGGGTTGAAATGGACAAAAACTGCTAGGGAAGGCACCCTTAGGTCAAGACTAAGACAGTACACACTACAACTTGCTGAACATCTGACTCCCCAGGTACCTCTGCACTTTTACCAGCATTGGTACACCTTCCTGCCCCCCACCCCAATGCCTGTCCCTCACCCCCTGATGCCTCCATTCCCATTTTCACGGACTGGCTTTCTTGCTTGCATTGCATGCCAGCCTCTAGCTTCTTTAGTATTCCTTCCATACAGGAACAGCACACACACAGACTAACTGCAGATGCTTCCTCAGCCTGACAAAGGGCTTTTCAACTCAAAAGCTGGCATCCCAGGCAGCTAAGCTGAGCTCACCTGGAGCCTCACAACTCCACTGCAACCAGCAAACCTCAGGCATGTCAAAGATGTGACAGGTCTGGGCTTTCCCCAGCCAGGACTCTGGTCACGCATGTGATAGCTGGATGTTATGGTGCCTCCTACCCACCTTTCACCAGGGGGATTCTCAGTCCTGGCACTTCCTGGGGCTGCTGCGCCACCAGCAGTCGCACCAGGCCTCCCTCACCCTGGCAGAGTGTAGTTTTAGTGGTCATGCCTGGGACCTGGGGTCTCCTCCTTCCCCCTAGCCCCAGTCCATACCTCCAAGTTCATCCTGGCACGGAAGCTCAGCAGGGACATGCTCTTCCCCGGTGGCTGGTGATGCAGTGAGTGCACCCTCCATCTCTGAGAGTGGGGCATTAACTTGCCTTTTAAAAACAAAAATGGAAATAGGTGCAGACAGAGTGAGGAGGGTGGCACTCAGTATGTCTGCTGGTGGAGCTTGGGGAACTCCAGCAGTGGGAGGTTCAACTTCAGGAACACCAGCTGCTCCACAAAACCAGAATGCAAGCAGGTGTGGTGGGGTGTCACTACATTCCCAGCACTGCTAAACACCCTCTCACTCGGAACATTGGTCAATGGACAGGATAGGTGTTCATGGGCAACCGTGGCCAGATCTGACCACGCCTGGCTGTAGCTTGCCCAGTAGGTTAAGGAGTGGCACAGCAGCAACTCCATGTCCTCATAAAGCATGCTATCTGCTTTATGGTGGGGTCTGGTGCCTCTGGGCCCCACCATGGAAGCCATGTCCTTGGCCCACATTGGTAGCGCCTGTGGTGGAGGAGGAGACTGGCTGGTGGATAGCGGGCTAACATGGGACAGTGGATCCCCCTCTTCCATGTCCCCCTTCCTCCACTGTTCTGCCTCCTTGACTTTCTTTCCCAGCCCCTCCATCCACTGATTCAGGGTTTCACTGCTGCATCTGCTGCCCTTCACCCTCGGGTCACACATGGCATCCAGCACATGGACCATACTGGCCCACAAGGAATCAAGTCATTTTCTGATGCCCTCCTTCAGCTGCCTCACCAGTGCCTGGATATCTGGTGACAGTGGCTTGCCCCAGCCAGGAATATTGATCACCTGGAAGCTCTCCATGTGACTCTGAAGTTCCCTCGCTATGGGGTTCACCTGGCTAAGGAGGGCATCAGCAACATTGAGGTTCTCAGTGGCCTCGAGGAAGGGCTTGAGGAGCACCAAAATCTCGGAGATGGTATCCCACTTAGCTTTTTTCAGGGGGCTGCTGATCCCAATCTCCCCAAGCAAGGCCATCTCAAGGATGCCTTTTGTTGCTCCATCAGCCTCAAGCATTAGGTATGTGGAGTTCCACTGAGTCTCCACATACTGCATGATTTTGTGCTGCGGGATGTTCAGCTCTGCTTGCTTGTCCCACTGCATCTTGCCCCCCTTGATACTCCAGTGGAAGTAGCCTGCCACCTTCCTGCATTTGAAATTGAACTTGCTGGTGGTGCTGGCACCATCACTGGCAGCCCTGTCCCTTTCCAAGGTGTCCCTGACAATGAGGTGTAACTTCTGTGCCACATAGTGCATGCCAACAAAGTTGGCATCACGGACTGCCTTGACCATATTGGCACTTTTGTTGGTGACCATGAACCCACAGGTGAGCTCGCCTTACCCAATGAGCCACCCCTGCAACAAGCGGTTCATGGCTCCCATGATCTCGGTTGCCGTGTGGGACTCATCCATCACCTTGGCTTGAAGGAGAGCCCACCAACAGCCTGACTGGTCGCACCAGTGCCCTGTGAGGGAGAGGTAGGCATGATCTCCACCCTGCCTGCTCCAGATGTCTGAGGTGAAGTGTAAGGCCACCTGCAGACCTGCCTTGCAAAGGTCCTCCCTCAAATACTCCCTGCATGCCTCATACAGGGAGGGCACCACTGTCTTGCTGAAGGTGGTGCATGTGGGCATTTGGTAGGAGGCCCCTGAACCTTGGCCATTTAACTAAGGAGAAGGGCTGGCCAGCAACAGCAAGTATCTCCCCAATTTCTTGGTGATCTCACTTGCCCTTGCAACATGCCTCTCTTTCTGTCCGCCTTTCCCACACTGTTCCAGGGTGGCCTGCCTCTGGTTTGTGAAGTTGGGGGCTTTGGAACGAGATGGGGACTTCTGTTTTGGGCACACTCCTGCTGGTGCCAGGCTAAGGAGGATCAAGGGCAAGTGGGTGGTGCATGTGGAGATGCATCAGGATCCCCATGGTGCTCATGTGTTTTGTTCCCATGCCCTGGCTGGTTTTGGTTTGGCAGTGCAGGCAGATAGTGTACGTGGGATTATCTGCCAGCTCAAAATGATCCTAGATCATACTACCCGCTCACTTCTGGGGTACGGGTGCATGTGTAGATGCTGCACTTTCTCCCTCCTCAGCAGGCAGAGGCACAGCAACAGGAGGAGCAGGCTCAGCTGAGCTGCTTGTCTCCACAACCTCTACCTCAGCCTCCTCTGAAGTGCCTTCTAGGGAAGAAGACCTGGTTCTAGGAGAAACTTGAGGGGTGTGGAGCACAAACTCAGCTGATTCCCCCTCCTTCCCCAGAATTTCCCTTGATAGGGCACTGAGATCCAGCTCCAGCTCTTCCTCTGGCACTGGAAGGGTCAGCATGGGAAGTGAAATGGGGGTGGAGGAGACTGTCATGCTGGTGCTGGTGCTGCTACTGCTGCTTGTCATCATGGTGATGGGGGCGGTTATGGCTGGTGCTCTTGGAGGGGATGCAGTCTCAGGCACAGGCAGTGGCATTGCTCCCCTCTCCATGCTGCTTGTGGAAGCCTCATCCCTGCTAGTTGGAGGAAAGAGGCTGTCTCAGTTTGTGGGGGGCAGGAACTTACACCTCTCCCTCTATCCCCTCTTCCACCCCTCCCTGAAGGCTTGCCACCACCTGCCTTTTCACCACGCTTCATGGTGTGTTTCATAATGTCTTGCTTTTATACAAATATAAAAATGTATCCACGTTACTATATAAATTTGATAATGTATATGTGCTGCAAGGTATAAATGTAGTAACTATAAATATACCTTTTTTCCTATATAAATTCAATAATGTGCGTGTGCTGCAAGGTATGTATAGAAAACAAATATATCTCCCTATATAAATTCTATAATGTATGTATGCTGCAAGCTTTAAATGCATAGAAATAAAATATAAATGTATTTCCCTTCCTATATAAATTAAATTCTATAGTGTAATATCCTATCCAATATAATTATAAAATTGAAAAGAATAAATCAATGAATATAATATATCAATAAAATAAAAGCATCTGGAAAAAAGGAAAAGGTATTCTGGAATCCTATGCTAGGCTAGGCTAGCAAGTAGAAAATCCTTCATATCAGTGCTAGTAGCCTTCGTTGACTAACACTTTTTTCGTTTTGATTTTGCTGTTTTGAGTTCAAAACAAGTTGAAACAGCATCTAAACAAAACAGCTGGCAAAATTTCACACAGCCCTAGTTTTTGTGTTACATTTACTGAGTGTTTTGATGCTCCAACCTATGAAAGATAAGTTATGAATGTTATTAGCCAAAGGATATCAACTTAGATCCCAGTCCAGTAACTGGATCCATATAGGTAATATCCATTGTGTCCAGGCAACCCCCAAATGAAATTAGTGTACATATAAACCCATGTACATATAAACCCATGTATTACACACTTACTTTTGAAATCGTGAGCCTTTCCTTGCTTGTAATTGCAGAGGAATCAGAATGTCTGATGCATGCTTCAGTTACATTCATTTTCCTAAACACATCTTTTAGCTCATAGGTACCAAAAATGGAGAATTTTGCAATAAGCAAAATAATGTCACTGTTCAGAAAGAAATGCATAAGAATTAAGCATTTAATTAAGGTAAAACTGCAAAATTACAGTCCAAAGGCATTCATGACTATTGAAGGTGCTTTGGGGGGGTTAATTTTGCATTTGTGTTCCTAAGTAATACATTTGAATGAAGTTATTAAGGTAGATTCTTTTTCACATCCTCATTGCATGAAGTGCTCATATATTGTGTGGTTCATATATGTTCTGGTTTTGACATTTTTATGCTTATTGAAAAGTAGTAGCACCTTGAACTTTAAGTTTTAAATTTGCTGTGATTTCTTTTAAAGTCAGGTTAAGCACATAGGATGAGCATGCTTAGTTGTACTATTAGACAATACTAATAGAATAATAACTGTGGTGACTCATCCAATGATTTGTCTTGAGCTGGAGTTACTGTACTGATCTAAAATGTCTACTATCTGAGAAATAGTTGAAGGATTACACACAATGGAGTTCCAGTGTGGATAGCTTTAAGAGTGCTATGTATAATTTGTTACATTTGCCCAGGAATCGCAGAGGGAGCAGCAGAGCTGTAAGCAAGTTTCTCTGAATAAACAAGCTTTATCATTCTATATTTATCATTCTAGGCTTGTTGGGGAGGGGGAAGATGAGGACAGAGGGAGCCACAGAACACCGAACAAAGAGCCACCCACAAGAACAGCCCAGCCAAGTCAGGCAACAAACACAAGAAATACCCAGGTAAGAGAAAGGGGCCTAGATAGTCCTGGGATTAAGGGGGCGGGGCATACACCTCCAGGAGGCCTTAAATGCCTCTACACTGATGCTCATAGCATGGGGAACAAGCAGGAGTAGCTTGCCCTCCTGCTAGCTAACACAAACCCAGACATAGTGGGGCTCACTGAAACATGGTGGGATCCAATGCATGACTGGACAGTAAACATCAAGGGCTATAGTCAGTACAGGAGGGATAGAACAGGGAGGAAAGGTGGGGGTGTGCCGCTCTACGTCAAAGAGCAATATACATCCTCAGTAAACAGCACTGGGTCAGAGGAGGGGCAGACTGAAGTGCTCTGGGTCCATATACAAGGGGGTCAGGGGGAAAGGGACTTAACAGTAGGGGTTTACTACAGGCCACCCAACCAGGGGGAAGAGCTGGACCAGGAATTCTCAGGTCAGCTCGCGGAGGCAGGTAAGTCAAGGGACGTGGTCATAGCGGGTGACCTGAACTATCCAGACATCTGCTGGGAAGAGCAATCAGCCAGGTCTAACCGCTCATGTAGGTTCCTAGTCGAGTTACAGGACCTCCACCTAACCCAAGAGGTGCATAGTCCCATCAGGGGAAATGCATTATTGGACCTGGTCCTGGCCACAAGCATTGACCTGGTGAGGGGACAGCGGGTTCTTGACCACCTGGGCAATAGCGATCATCGCGTACTAGAATTCACCATCCAGTGCAGGGTGGCGAAGGTCTGCAGCAAGGCAGCAGCCCTGGACTTCAGGAGGGTGGATTTCAATGAGGTAAGGAGACTAGTCGAGGAGGCACTGAGGTCCCAAAGGGGAGGGGAGTTGAGAGTCCAGGAAGAGTGGTCATTCCTTAAGGAGATGATCCTCAAAGCCCAAAGGGTGGCAATCCCAATGTGGATCAAATGGGGCAAGAGTAGTCAAAAGACCTCATGGCTCACCAAAAGCATCCAGGAATGTCTCAAAACCAAAAAGAAGGCGTACACCCAGTGGAAGGGAGGGGCCATCACCAAAGAGGATTATACCTCCATTGCTCAGAACTGTAGGGGAGCTGTTAGGAGGGCTAAGGCGGAGATGGAACTGGGACTAGCAACCCAGATCAAGGATAACAAGAAGTCCTTTTTTAAATACATAGGGGGTAAAAAGAAGGTAGTGGGTAATGTAGGGCCTTTGCAGGATACATTAGGAAATCTAGTGGTCACACCAGACGGCAAAGCTAACCTCTTTAACAATTTCTTTGCCTCCATCTTTTTGAGCAGGGACCAGGGCATCCCTCCCACTGGGATCCCTGATGGACCCAGGGGAGGGGCTGCCAGGCCCAGGGTCAGTGAGGACCTAGTCAGGGAACTTCTGGTGGGACTAGACGTGTTCAAATCAGCAGGTCCTGACGATCTCCACCCCAGAGTTCTGCGGTAAATAGCAGAGGTCATTGCGGGACCCCTAGCACAGCTTTATGAGCACTCATGGTGCTCTGGTGAGGTGCTGGAGGACTGGAAAAGGGCCAATGTAGTCCCCATTTTCAAAAAAGGGAGGAAGGAGGACCCAGGAAACTATAGGCCCATTAGTCTTACCTTGATCCTGGGGAAGCTCTTCATGAAAATTATCCAGGAGCACATCTGTGAGGGACCAGCAGTGGGGATCATGCTTAGGGGAAACCAACATGGGTTCATTTGAGGCAGGTCCTGTCAGATCAACATGGTGTCCTTCTATTGACCAGGTCACAAAATCCTTGGACGCAGTTGTCGTGGTGGACATACCTTGGGGAGGTATGTCCCCAAGGTATGTCCACCATGGGGACAGTGTCAAA
>NW_005842150.1:1093706-1093941 GCF_000455745.1 Alligator sinensis | reverse complement strand
AGTTTGTGGCTGCTATTGCTAGTCACTCCTGGTAGTGCTCGAGGGAACAGGGAATCCCCCAATGCCTGCTGGTCCCTCCTGACTCGTTTGTAACAGGCCGCTAGATCCCCCCTCAGCATTTTCTTGTGGAGGCTGAACAGGTTCAGGTCCCTTAGCCTCTCATAGGGCGTGCCATGCTGACCCCTGATCATGCCAGTGGCCCTCCTCTGGACCCTCTCCATGTTGTCCCCGTTTC
>NW_005842150.1:1071481-1091824 GCF_000455745.1 Alligator sinensis | reverse complement strand
CACCACCCTCTGAGTATGACCCTTCAGCCAATTAGCAATCCATCTGACTGTGTAGGCATCGATGCCACAGTCACCTAGTTTTTTAATGAGGATGGGGTGGGAGACAGTGTCAAAGGCCTTGTTGAAGTCCAGAAAGACTACATCCACGGCGACGCCTGCATCCAATGCTTTTGTGACCTGATCGTAAAAGGCAATCAGGTTGGTCTGACATGACCTGCCCCTAATGAAACCATGCTGGTTGCCCTTGAGCATCATCCCCAATGCTGGCCCATCACAGATGTGCTCCTTGATGATCTTCTCGAAGAGTTTCCCCAGGATTGAGGTAAGACTGACGGGCCTATAGTTGCCTGGGTCCTCCCTCCTCCCTTTTTTGAAGATGGGGACCACATTGGCTATCTTCTTCCAATCATCTGGCACCTGGCCTGAGCACCATGAGCACTCATAAAGCCATGCCAAGGGCCCAGCAATAACCCTTGCTAGCTCCCTCAGCACCCTGGGGTGGAAAGCATCTGGACCTGCTGACTTGAACACGTCTAGCCCCTCCAGAAGCACTCTAACCTGGTCCTCCTCAACCTTAGGTCTAGAGGCGTTCCCCTCGAGTCTGTCTTGAAACACCGTGGGGGAGTCCTGGTCCCTGCACAAGAAAACGGAAGTGAAGAATTTGTTAAAGAGGTCTGCCTTCTCTTCTGGCGCAACCACCAGATTGCCCAGCACATCTTGCAGGGGCCCCACATTCCCTGGTGCCTTCTTCATCCTCCCTATATATTTGAAAAAGGACTTTTTATTATCTTTGATCTTGGATGCTAGTCCTAGCTCTATGTCCACCTTAGCTTTCCTAACAGCCCCCCAGACATGCCACCCAGATTACAGAAACTTTTGTTTCAACTACAAATGTATGCTCTAGACTGGGGTAGGCAACATTTTTTGGCCGGAGTGCCAAAAAAATCACTATGACTACCTTGGAAGGTGCCGGAGTGCTGGCATGCCAGAAAAATAAATTAAACTTCTGATACTACCTTTGATCTTGTATATTTGTTTTGTGTGGCTCCCCCCATAAGAGTCCCCCAGTCCTGCTCATGCCCCTTGCTCCCAACCCAAAGCCCCTGCCCCCCCAGCCATGCTCATGCCCTTTGCCTCCCACCCAAAGTCCCTACCCCCCCCCAGCCCTGCCAGAGGGGGCCCCTAGCTGCCAGGACCATGGACCCAGGGACCCAGGTCCGCAGCTCCCTGCCCCCCAACAGAAGATAGTGGCCGCTGCAGCAGGAGCAGGAGCCAGCTCCCCAACTGCTGCTGCCTGCTGTGGACTTGGGCAAGGGGTGGGGCCAACTCCTGGCAGCAGTGTGCACTCCCGGGTGGGCTGGGGTAGACCTTTGCCCCCCCCCGATCTGTGTGAGGGGCAGAGGCAGCAGGGACAGGGCATGTGCACACTGTGGGTTTGTGCTCCCCACCATGCTGCCCTCCCCCACCGCTTCTGCAGAGCAGTGTGTGGAACCCGGCATGGCAGGGAACAGCGAGGAGGTGCGCAGAAGCTGCCTGCCACTCCAAGCTCCCCACTGCACTAGCCACACTTCCCCTGCAGGCAGGGATAGCAGCAAGGGGCACAACTCTGCACTGCTGCCTGCACTGCCCCTGTGAACACAGGGGAAGTATGCCAGGGAAGTGAGGGGCATGCAGAGGCAGGCAGCTTCCCTGTGCAGCCCCTCTGTGTGCTGCCACTCTGGGTCACACACGCTGCACTCTGGAGGGTCCAGGAGAGGGCAGCAGGGCTGGGAGTACAGTGTGTGTGACCTGGTGTGGCAGCACACAGAGGGGCTGCATAGGGAAGCTATCTGCTGCTGCAAGCCCCACGCTGCCCTGGTCATACTTTGGATGAAACTTGCAGGGGTGGTAGCCTCTGCTGAGAGCATGAAGCTTGCCAAGTTTCAAGAAGATCAGTACAGGGGTTTGGGGGGAACTGCATCCCAAATTCTTGAAAGCAAAACTCATGTCACGTGTATGTGTTACACCACAGGAGGGTGAAAACTGCAGGGGTGGTAGCCCCTGTTGTAGCCACGAAGCCTACCAAGTTTCAAGGTGATAGGTTTCAAGGTGTTAATCGTTGCTCATTAACTTGTTAACATCTACAAAACCACAGACTAAGGAGAGGAAATAATACAGACAATCAACTGCCCCAAGACGGACACAGTCAGTTGCACAAGCACCCATGTCACGAGCTTTGTCTGTTAGCAACTAGGGGTGCAGGGCCCCAGAACCCTCCTGCACCGATCTCCTCCACAGCTGGCAGGCTTTGTGGCCTTAGCAGGGGCTAGCAGGCCTGCAGCTTTTACTCCGCTGTGCCTTAACACATACAGTGTCACTCATGTCACGAGTTTTGCCTGTCAGCAGCAGAGGTGCAGGGCCCCAGAAGCCAGACTCCCCCTGCACCTATCATTGATATTTCATTGATTCTCCATGATACCCTGTGGCCAGATCTCCGAGGCAGCTCCGAATCGAACTGGTTTGAAGGAGAACCTTGTTTTATGTCATGAAGTAGTTGGGTTGCCAACCCAAGATTCTTTTTTTTCCAGACAAAACTTTTTTACTGATGCATGTTTATACTGATATACATTTTACATAATGTAAATGCAACTCATCTGCCAGGTCCTGTCCTCCTTCCAGGCTCAAGTTAGAAGGACTGGGTTTAAATTTAGGGGTTTAACATCAATCATAATAAATAAGTACAAAGTTTGGTTGTCAGTAAAAAGTTTGCAGTAAAAAAAATATTATTGGGTTGGCAACCCTGCTTGACTGCAGTGACAGCTAATTTAAATAGTTTTTTTTCCTTATGCCATTAGCAGAATCAGAACCAAGGTAACTTATGTTTTTTTAGCCAACCTAGACTCTTCTTTGTGCATTGGTTGGTCTTCATTCTGACTGATATGTTCAAACTGGTTTTGGAATTTTCCAGATGGGCTGCGGCTATTAAGGCAATTCCCTCTGGTATGCCTCTTAATAATTTACACTCATAGATTGTTAAGCTATGCTACTTAGATGGATACTTGTTTTGAAGTATTTCTTTCTACTCATTCATGAGACGATGCACCCTGTTAGTGACAGATGCAGATAAAAGGTTGAAAGGACTGTTGTATTAACTTTTGAATGCTCCACTGTGTAACTTCAATTATGTGTTGAACCCTCTTCAGACACACAACTTCACAGGATGTCTGAAGCCTACCAGCCTAAGCAGTATGTACCTCTTGGCCAGCATCACTCTGCCTGACATCAGAAGAGCAGTGGCCAGGAGGATAGAACAACTGAGACACATTGAAGATGTGAGACACCCGCTGTACGACCACCCTGTAGCATACAAACATCTGAAGTCATGCAGTAGGTTCCTCACAAGCACCTGACCTCTTGATGCCACATCCAGGGAGACATGATTACAGATGTGGATGAGAGGCTAAAGAAAATACCTGACAGAGAAAATGGAAATTCCAGTGGTTGAGTCCTTTTCACCTGGGGCTGACAAAGCATGGCAAAGGCAGTGAAGTCTCAACTGCCTATGTACTGGAGTCTGATGCTCCAAAGGAACTAGCGAAAAGCAGGGATGTACCATTGGTTTAACCACCTGTGACTGAGGCACAGGTCCTCAGAGTATGCAACATCATGCCCAATGGCCACTGTTGAAGGCACATGTACAATGAAAGACCTCATGAAGTACAATAAATGTGCATAAGCATGTGTGACAAAATGGTCAAATGAGGTGTAGAGCACAAGAAGAAGATTGTAAGACCACATTCCAGTACATTTTATATCCCAGTCAAGTGTCTGTCTAACGCACTCTTGAAAGTTTCCTGGGATGGAGATTCCACATCCTTTAGGTAGCCTCTTCCAATGCTTAACTACCCTCACAGTGAAGAAGTTCTTCAACCAAAATTTCCATTACTGCAGTTTGAGACCATTAGTCATAGTCCTATCCCGTAAAGCCACAGATAATACTTTATCTCCATCCTCTTTTTAATTGTCCTTCAGGTATTTTAAGACAGTGATCAAATCCTTCCTCTGTCTTTTCTTCTCCAGACTAAATAATCCTAATTCTTTCATGCTGAGAATCTAGGCTGCTGTCTATGGAAGAATAGAAGTTAGGGGAAAAGGCTTTGTCTGAAGCCACCAATCTAATTTACCAATTGTTGCCTTTCAGTGTTGCAATATTGATTAGGTTTATCAGAAGATTCATGTAAAAATTTGCTTGTTTTCTATAACAGAACTAAAGGAATAAATCCTTTTTAAGGTTTGAGTTTCAAAACATAAAGGTTTTCCTTTTTGTGTTTTGTATACTCCCCTCAGTTTTTTCTGGCTATTCATCTAGCTTCCCTGTTAGGGTTTGAATCAAACAGTTAGCAAGTGCTAAAGTACAACTAGTCTTTTCTACACAAACGTCTTGTAAGAACTTTATGACCTCTACTGAAAAATCTTCTCTCACATCTTCTAAAAATTCCTGTATCTCAGTCAGGATATACCTTAAAACAGTGAGGGCTATCGTTTTTGACAAATTAAGCTTCACACCCTCCCCAAGTACCACAATGATCCTCTTCCCTTACCCAATCTGCTACTCTGCTTTCTGCTCCCTGCCCTGTGTCCCCTGCCAAATCTACTGCTCTGCTTTCTACTCCCTGTACTATTTGCCGCTATGCTGCCTGCCCCTTCCCCAATCTGCTACCTGCTGTACACTGAGGCTGCCTATGCCACCTCTATCTTAAACACTACATTGATCTAGCCCAAAAGGCTTGCTAATATTTTTTGTTATGTTTATTTAGGGGAAGAGGTCAGAATAACAAGGACATGGGGGCAGGTGGAGGTTTGGTCTTTCTCTGTAGCACGGTCCTTTTTTTAGGATCCTCTGAGCATAAATTTGGAAATTCTCTGTCATGGCCATGCTGTCTGCAATGCACTGACCATCCCCTCATTTCTACTGTTTTCACATAGGCATATGTGTATGTGATTTTCAATCTTTTTTTTTTTGGCAGACCCCTAAAAAATTTTGAATCGAGGTGCCAAACCCCTTTGGAAACTTCAAATGAAGGTACGGACCCGTTTGAACTGTAAGTGTTGGTATTCACAAACTTTTGATTGATCACTTTCATCTTTTGTAGACCCCTTAGATATGGCCTTTGGACCCCCAGAGGTTCACGGACCACAGGTTGAAAACCACTGTTGTAGGGTGCTTTTGGTGTTTGTTGCTTTGAGTGGTGGTTTGAAGTGACAGTTTTAGGGAATCCTTAGCAAAATGATTACCTGTGAATACAGGGGACAGGACTCATTGGCCCAGAAGACCTCTTCCAGTCTAATGTTGAAGACCATTTCCACTAAAGTAGCCAATTGTGAAGGGTCATCAGGAGCTTGAAGAATGGCTCCATAGACCTAGGTGGACTATAGCTTGAAGAACAACTTTGCTGAACAGGTCTAAGTGGACTATATAAAGCAAATACAGTCACCAGTACTACAATAAAATAATCCCCCCAAAATAAGCTGTGCATCTCACAGCTAACATCTCTGCGGAGAAAAATATAGCAGTACTCAAGTACATTCAAAAGGATCCTGCTGTATTCATTTTATTCAAAGTGCTCCTTGCCCTACTGTTTTACTGCCGTAGGAAGTCCACTGTTAAACATTAAAGAGAGCAAATAAAAGTTATTAGAGAGGATGCAGAACAAACAGTGATGCAATGTTTGTCTGGATATGGAGGGTCAAATGCCAAAAGGGTGCTCACACAGCAGAGAACGGATTCAGTGCCTATGGGCTCAGTGGACGGTACTGATGACTTTGCTGGTTGTTGTTGTTTCCTCTCCTGGAAACACTTCAAGATTAAAGTGCTTTTAGAAATGAGGGACATCTGGGTCTGGGAGCAGATGCTATTCAACCTCTTTCTCCCAGAGACACATTAACACTTAAGTAGTGAACCCCTTTCCCCCTCCCCCCAATTTGGGCCAGTGTTAAGTGAGTCTCTGCAAATGCGGTAGCCAATGGCAGTGCAGCAATGGAGATTCCACATTGTTAAAGGGAAATAGACTGTAGAATCTATAAAGAGAGACTACTCTGTGGCTGGTATTTGTGCAAATTAGCCTGAACTTCCCCTTTATTAAAGTAAATAGCCAGAAAAACTAAGAGGTGCAGTATATGAAAAAAAATCCATATGCAGCATCAGGCACTTGAAAGCAATCATGATGTCTCCTAACATGCACAAATGTTGCTGGCAAATCTGCAATGAATGAACAGAGTAATAGTAAATTACAGCAATTTTATTAACGGACATTCTTGCATCAGCCTTGTGACTTTTCCTTGCCCTTTTTTCTCTTTATGTGAATAGGATCCTTGCAATTTCTTCCAAGTGACAATTAAAAACATAGAGCGTGACCTCCCTCTCCCCATCTTCTTTTCCCTCTTCACCTGCTAAAATTCTTTCCTCTTCCTCCTCTGCCACAGATTTAAGAGTTTCTTTTCTGCTCTTCCCCTTTAAACACTCCACTTGCCCCAGTGACAATAACCAATTTCTCTTAGCACCTGCCTTAGCCCCCCTCATTCTTAATTTCTCTCTCTTCCTTCCCTTCACAGAAAGCATGATTTAGCTTCTTCCAGGCCCTCAATCCTAGCTGTCAGTGCTGCTGGTTCCAGGTCCTCTCCTAGCAGCTTCAAAGTAGCCTCTGTACTACTGCTCTTCAGAACAGAATCATGGCAGACAGAACCCCATCTGAGCTCTTAACTCACAAGGGAGACAGCTAGACACAGCCCCTTCCCCTTCTTGTTCTCTTAGGAGACATCCCTGGTATATTGGGTCCCAAATGGGTCCTTACCACCAGAGGGAGTTAGATGGGCCCTCTATCTTCCATGCTGCCTGCCATTCTTCGCTCCTTCTGTTCCCTTTTTAGCAGCTTAAACCCCAGCAGATTTGTTTGATCCCTGTTCCTAGTTGCCAGTTGTTAAAATCTAATCTTAGTTGCTGAGGCTTCCATTGTCTTTGCTAAAATGCCCCTTCCTTAGGTGAATGACCCCATTCGATTCCCAGTGGCCTGTTCTACACAGCTGCCTGCAGCCAGGTATCCTCATCTCATTCCACTTCCAATCTAGAGCAGAAGATATCAACTCCAGTGTAATAGCATATAAAAGGATGATAAAAGTGAGGTCTGCACAACAATCAGAAGTGGACATGCTGGAGGGCAGGGAACAACTACAAGCAGACCTGGACAAGTTGGACATGTGGGCGGAAAACAACAGAATGAAATTCAACAAGGAGAAATGCTAAGTGCTGCACCTAGGGAGGAAAAATGTCCAGCATACCTATAGCCTAGGGAATGACCTGCTGGGTGGAACGGAAGTGGAAAGGGATCTTGGAGTCCTAGTGGACTCCAAGATGAACATGAGTTGTCAGTGTGACGAAGTCATCAGAAAAGCTAATGGCACTTTATCGTGCATCAGCAGATGCATGACGAACAGAACCAAGCAGGTGATACTTCCCCTCTATTGGGCACTGGTCAGACTGCATTTGGAATACTGCGTGTAATTTTGGGTGCCACACTTCAAGAGGGATGTGGATAACCTGGAGAGGGTCCAGAGAAGGGCCACTCGTATGGTTGAGGGCTTGCAGGCCAAGCCCTATGAGGAGAGACTGGGGCACCTGGACCTCTTCAGCCTCCGCAAGAGAAGGTTGAGAGGCGACCTTGTGGCTGCCTATAAGTTCATCATGGGGGCACAGAAGGGAATTGGTGAGGTTTTATTCACCAAGGCGCCCCCGGGGCTTACAAGAAATAATGGCCACAAGCTAGCAGAGAGCAGGTTTAGACTAGACATTAGGAAGAACTTCTTCACAGTTAGAGTGGCCAAGGTCTGGAAGGGGATCCCAAGGGAGGTGGTGCTCTCCCCTACCCTGGGGGTCTTCAAGAGGAGGTTAGATAGGCATCTAGCTGCGGTCATCTAAACCCAGCACTCTTTCCTGCCTATGCAGGGGGTTGGACCCGATGATCTATTGAGGTCCCTTCCAACCCTAGCATCTATGAATCTATGAATCACAGAAACATTACAGAGCATTCCCATAAATACTTTGTGAAGAGCAGGGGCCTGGCCACAGGCTTACAGTAGCAGCATGAGACCTAAATTATGGGTAATTCAGACAGTCAGAATTTTGTAGAAGGAAATTGGTTACTCTCCCAGTCAGGCAGCAATGTTTGTGGAGTGCAGTATTGTGGGTCCAGAGTTTAGTGTGGAGGTAATGGCTTTAAGAAATTGGAAGAGATGATCTCAGCAAGGTGAGTTGGGGTGCTATTTACTCATGAAACTCAAGCTGTGTGGGATCTCAATTCACTCTGATTAAGAGTGAGGGAGAACGTAGATAATGAAAAACTACCAACAAAGGCCTTGAAAGGCTAATGAGAAATTGGGGCTTGAGAGGGAAGCTGCAGTCCAAAAAGTGAGCATTGCTGACCTGTCAACTTTAGAGTGAACTGTGCTGTTTAGATTGCTGAGCCCTTGATCCTATACAAGAGGATAGGATGTTGTTGGACCCAGACAACTCCCCAAGACTCCTCTTGCATAGGATCAAGGATAATTTCCTTCCTTACATACTACCTTACCAGACAAGCCTTTTTCTACTCAGTGAGATAGCTTCCCATTTCCATTTATTTTCATGATCCCTGAATACCATGTGTCACACTTACTGCATTCAGGTGCAAGACTTGACTGCCTTGCAAAAAACTAAATATTCAAAATCACTATAAAGCACACTCACCCACATGCTCTTGCTCACTATGTGCCAGTCACATCCTAGGTACAGCAAAACTTAAAAAAAAAAAATTCTCTAAGTCTAAGAATATGTATGATTTGTGGATGTCTCTGCTTCTCCTTTAGCTCCATATTTAAATGCAGAACTGAGCAGTTTTAGAGAGAGAGAGGATCGTTGGTGCTAACTTATTCAGCATGCCTGATGGAGTCATTTTTACTGAGGTAAGTGCCTAACTGTGATTCCTAGATATAAATATACTAGCAAATTGCCCATTGAGAATGATGGGAGGGGGAAGTGGGCATGGACAGAGTCGCGTCACCCACCACCCTGCGCCACCACCGCCTCCCAAGCCCCCTCCTCGCCCCCCCGCTCTGTGTCCAGCCCCGCTCCCCCAACCCTGCTGCTCTGAGTCTGGCCCCGCTCCCCGGCCCCCCAGAAGATTAACCTGTTCATCTTTCTCAGGGGCCTTCTCCTGGTGCCCTGGTCTCACATGTCCCCTTTGGGGTGGATTGATTTCTTTCCTAGCCACTGTTTTTCTGGAGGCTGCTGCTGCCCCTCTTCTACAGGTCACCCTTCTGGTTGAGGCTGCACCTGAGGTTGACTGCCTGTGGCCTTCCTACCTCCCTTGTTTATCGCAGCTTTGGGCACTTTCTGCGGCCTCCCCCCATGGGTGCGGGTTTGTGGGAGCACCTCTGTTTTCATGTCTTTCTGAGGGTCTTGGTCCTCTGCCTTGTGGTTGGGGCTCTCATCCTCTTTCTGCTTTGCTGCCTCAGCCTCTTCATACCTGCTGATCTCTTTATCAGCTCTTGCATCAATTCTTTCATGTCGTGTCTGCTTGCAGGACCCAGCTTTCCCAGCTGCGATGCAAAGTCCCTCAGCTCCCGTGTAACCTCTTATTTAAGTTGGAGGAGTGCAGTGTCCCACCTCTGTTACTCTAGGCCCAGCTTTTTGCTTAGTTTCTGGTTCTCCCTGGTCAACGCAGCATTGACTTGCTGGAGCTCAGACAGTTGCCCATCATAGCTGGCCTTCTCCACCTGCAAGCGTCCATCTGCACACAGGTTTCAACTAACTCCTGCATAACTTTTGAAAGGGCTTCTTGCCAGGCTGTTTGCTCACCCTGTCCATAGCAGCACAGTTGTGCCATGGGTATCAGCACCTGCACTCTGGCTTGGGTACTAGCAAGGTCTTCTTGTAGCATGGACAAGAGCTGCTTGCTCTCTATGTACTTCCCTTGCCAGTCCTGCACCTCTTGCTGTAGCTCTTGCTGATGTCTATTTTGTGCCTCTAACTGTTTCTTCAGGGCTGCTGTCTTTGCTTTTTGCTTTTTCCTGGGCTGTCAGAACCTTCATTCATTGGGGCAGAGCCCGTCCCTCCAGTACAAGAGACAACAGCGTCCACTTTGTCTTGGAGTGCTTGCAGCTTTGCCTCCCACTCTTGACTCTTTTTTACCTCAGCTGTTATAATTTGCTTTATTTCCTTATTTCCTGTGGCTTCAGCTGCCAGTAGGTGTCTCAATTCTTTACTTTTGCTCTACTTACTCCCAGTCAGCATCTGCTGCCTCAGGGAAATTACATCTGCCTCAGCCTGCTTGCAGACTCGGTGCTCCACGTCCAGTTCCTACTGCAGGTGATCTGCCTGTCTGCCCTCCTCATCTACAAAGAGGTGCACATTTAATAGTTCACACTTCAGTGTATCTACATGATTGGCTTCCACCAGTGCTTTACTCTTGGTGCTAGGGGGCTCCATCCCCTGGACGGATAGATGCTCTGACAGCCTCTGCCGTATCACTATCCAAACTTGTTGGTCCTCTGTACTTTGTAGTTGAAGTTTGCTGATCTCTTCCTTTAGGTGCTAGAACATCTGCACCTGGGTTCCAGCCTGCTGAAGTTGTGAGCAGACCACCTCTCCCATATGCTCATCTTGTTCCTGGGCCTGCTCAGCTGCTGCAATCTGCTGCTTGATTAACCGCTGCACTAGCTGCCCTATTTCTGCAGCCATCTCTGCTTTCTTTTCTCCCCCTGCCCCCAACCTCACTGCTGGGCAAGGACCTCAACCTGTTTCTTGCCTGTGCCTCACTTGGCCCACAGATTCCTTCTCTCTCTTGCACCACCAACTGTTCCTGGCCAATGCACCAGTGTAACATGTCGGAGTCCCAGGGGTGGCTGTGACACCCCTTCCAGGCTCAGCAACTGTGTCCTGCTCTGCCCTGTCTCTCCTGCCATGCCTAGATTGAATAAATAAAATAATAGGGAGGCTGCCCATGGGCCTTCGTGTGGCCCCAGTTCAGCTGCACCCCCATTGGGGTTCCTCAGCATGCTACTTACTGGTTTCTTTAGTCCCAAACCCCTTGCTGGGCCCCTCTATGACTGTGCCCTGCAGGGCACCTAAAGCCTTAGGGGTTAATTACATGACTCCAATCCTCCCGTACACCATATCCCAAGCCTCACAGATGTTTCTGTCATGTTATTCACTTGTTGGGTCTTTGGCCTCCTCAGCCTCCACCCCTTTCCTCTTTTAGGCAGGGCCCACTGTGTTAGACCTGGCTTTGAGGCACTAGCTCTGGTTCAGCCTTTTTGGGCACTGGACACTTGGCCCCTGTCTACTGGGCCCTTGGCTCTTGTCTGGCTACATCCCTCTCAAGCACCAGGCCCCTGACCCCTGTCTAGTTGTGCCCCTCTTGGGCACTGGGCCCCAGGCCTCTGTTTGTTTCACCACTCTTGGGCATCAAGCTCCAGCCCTGTGTCTAGCTCTGTGACCTCACTCTGTGCCGACTCCAGGCCCCATAGTCACTGAAGTCTTGAGCCTGCCCCTGGCAGGGCTCAAAGTGATTGTGTGCCCCTCAGGCACTAATGGGACCTCCGTATACCGCCCCTACAATCCCAATGCAAACTGCCCATGTAACTGCAAAATAAACAATAAGCCCCTAGGCTCTAACATAAATATAAAAGGGAAGCAGCCCTCCGCCCCTTTAAGATGGGAAACTTTCCCTCATTCCTCAGCTAGGATAGCTTCCCAGCCCTGGGCTATATCCTAGTGAGCTCCTTTAGCTTCACTGAGGATCTACATATAGCACCACAGTCCCTTCAGGAGCCCTGCTGCTGGGAGCTCTTCACCATGTGGCTGCCAGGAAGAGACATGCATGCTAGCCCAAGCCTAGAGCTCTGGCCCCTTCCTGTCAGCAGACTTCCTGGGCTGCCTGCAGGTACCTGCTGATTGGCTTAATTGGCCTCTTGCCTCAACAACCTGGAGTCGCTGCATCCTGCCTAGCCTGCAGTAATCCCTGGCTGGGCTGCTTCTTCTCTTAAAGAAACAGGGAGCCTCATGCTCTCTGTTACACCCATACCTAACCACTCAGTGAAGATCAGAGCTACTGACCAGGAAAAGGGTCATGGGTGGGGTACATGGATGATAGCAATGTTCTTCAGGTTGCAGCTCATGAGTCTACCAATAGCTCTCCAAATAAGAGCTTTTGTTTTGGCTCAGTGGGGAAGCTGATAGAGATATCCCTGGCTAGCTGGTAACAGGGGTGGATCCAGGGTCAGTACAGTGGTGCATTTGCATCCTCCCCCACACTTTTCTTCTTAGTCCACCCAAACTATAAAGCCAGCTGTCTGGCAGTGACAGCAGAATTTCTATTCAAGCAGCAGTGAGGGAGTCACTTGACTTCACGGCTCATTATGGTGTACCTGAGTGCTTGTAGACCTGCCAGGAAGCTGCTCTGACATGCTCTAATTACAGTGCATTGGAGCAGACTCAATTAATCAAGTCTGCTGGACTCTGGAGTATGCTAATTAGCTCACTCCAGCCAGCCTCTGCTTCTTGTGTATCAGTGTTCCTGTGCTTCAGAATAGCTGCAGGGACACTTTAACAAAAGCTTGTTCAAGAAGACACTGAGGGTGATGAGACTGTATGAGCTGCTCTACTTAAAGCCCACCCCAACCCCTGGAGCATATGCAAAAATGCCCCCTGAGTCCTGCTAATTTCTCTTTATACCACAAGTGTTAATGACTGTAGCAGGGCACATTTGGGTGCCTGCTTGCAGCAGGGCATCTGTGATACCTGCCACTCAAAGGGCCTGAGTAGGCAGCAGAGGCAGCCTGCAGGTGGCTTCACTCTCCAATCAGGAGTCACGTGGCAAGCAGGAGACTGCCTGATTGGGGAAGAGGGCTCAGCTGCTATAAGAACAGGCTTGAGAAGCAAAACCAGTAGCGGCACCTGTAAGCAGCCGGAGGCAGAACATCTCTCAGTTGGAGCTGTTGCCCAGGAACACAGAGGACAGGGTAAGAACTATGAGGATGGCAGGAGGTTCCTGGTCTTGGGGAATGACTTAATACTACACTCTGCTGGGGTTGGATGGTATGGTGGGGCTGCTTCTGGCAGGGCAGCTTCCAGGCAATATAACACCTATGCCTCCCCAGTGAAGAGTGAGTATGGGATGCCAGAAAGCCTTTCCCCTCACAGGATAACCCACAAGGCAGCAGGGGTGGAGGCTAAGGGAACACACCCTGAGAGAAAGTACAGGGGCTCAGGCCCATTGAGTGGGGTCTATGGCTGGGTTCAGGTATGTTGACAGACCCCTGAGGCCTGAGGAGCCATAGGCTAAGTTAGGGTGGCCCAGGTGTGACTGCTGAAAATTATGTCTGTGTAATAAAGGTGCTTGCTGAAGGCTCTATGAAGATTAGACCAAATATTTTTGTCATTTGTTCAGATATTAAGCTATATGTTCTTGCTAAAAGCCTAATTAAAGTCTAAGATGGAGTGAGGCCTAGTAAATTTAGGAAAGCCTTATAGAAGTGATTTTAGGCCCTGTGGCATAGTTGAAAATTAACGTTGTCAGAAGAATGCAAGGCTTGTAGTGCTATTGGTCAGTCTAAGGACAGTTGAAGTAAAACGAATCTGAATGGCTGTAAATTATCAGCATAACTCAGAAATTTTATAAATTGGCTGGCACATCCGGAAATCACCTAGAAGGAAGATGAAGCTTTGTGAAAGGGGCTAATTAACTGCTGACCTGAATCAGTGGGCCCATAGATCTCGAGGAGCCCAAGGACTGAATACCAGGGTCCTTCCTGGTACCCCTCGGACAGTGCTGATTGGGGATGCCTGACTTTGCTGAGCTTTGCAGAAGAGAAACTTGTCATATATCAGGCATCAGAGGGGACTGCCGATAAGTTGCTGACATGAATTATTATTGTCTGGCATTACCTGTCTTAGTATATTATGCGTAGTTGTGTTTTTGTTAAGTCAATAAACCTTTCTTAGCTTTCTACCCCTGACCACACTCTCAATCCTGAACCCTCCGCAGGTGGCTGGGACATCAGGTAAGTCATCACACTCCTGAGGCTCAGAGGCCCCAATGAGGGGACAGACTACTAGTGACCCGATGGCCATGTAGAGTAGGACCTTAAGACAGTTTGAAGGGCTGCATATGGGTTGACTAGACTAGCTCCAGCTGGCAGTTGTGTAGGGTAGGGTCTTAAGATGGACTGTGCACAAGCTGACTGGAGTAGCTGGAGTGGACCCCCCAGTAAGGGGGCGTGAGTTAAGGCCCAGGCAAGTCTGAGGATACCTGAAGCCTAGTTGGGCCAGAGCCCAGGTCATCTCAGTAAGGGGCCGGGGGAGTGATAGTGGAATTTGTATGCCATCTGCGAGGCATGGGACATGGTATAAGCGGAGGTTTGGAGTCGTATAATATTCCCTTGGCATTGGGCTTTAAAATGGGCAGCCCTCCTGCCTTAAAAAAACAGCTTATTGTTTACATCAAGACATGGCAGAAAAGTGTAGGCAGGCAGGCTGCCCAGAGAGGGAGGTGGGCTGGCATGGTGATCAACCCTGATAGTTACCTTGTTACAATGACCCTCTCTCCTCCTTAATGGTCTCAGTTTCCACTATTCAAGCTAGACTTTTTTCTGCAATTTAGCTGTGTATTAGCTATTCCTTGTAACGTCTCCTGTTTCACAGCCCTGCAGGCTGGTTTTAGCTCTAGCTAAAAGCCTTAACTCAGGTGTGGTAATATTAGCTCAGGTGCAGTAATGACTGACTCTGAAGACCGGAGGCACCTACACAACACTCTAGAAGGGAAAATTGTGTTTTATGCAGTTGAAAGATGGACTGTTAACTACAAGGACTAACAAAACATCTTTTGACTTTTTTTTTGCCTAGTTTGTTGTGTTTTTTAAACTTAATATATAACTTAACAAATTAATGCATGTTCCAATCAATTTAGATTAGTTTTTGCTTTAGTCTTAAGCTAAATAACTTTCAGACACTAGACTGTGTTTTGCTGCTGTCTCTGGTTCCAGGCCTTCTGTGTTCCCCATGTGGTACTTCAAAGCTGTAATCAAGTCACCTCTTAACCTTTTAATACTTTAAATAGAAGAGGCTCCATAAGGGTACATTCACACTGCTTCCCCACCTCTCCAAGAGGTCCCACTCCACATGTGTGAGTCCCAGAAATGAGGACGTATAGCTGTGCTTAAGGGGCTTTCATCACTGCTCTCAAGATCTTAGATTAAAGTATGATTGAGAGTCATGGTGAGGGCTGTCTTCAAAGTGCCTCATTTCCAGATTTGGTACCTGCAGAGCAGAAAGCAGCTGAGTGAAATGGGCTTGAGTGGTGCTGTTAGGACCCCATCCCAGACCACCAACCATGGGGCTCTGGGACCAAGCACCAGCTCAGCCCCTTACCAGGCCATAGCCCATGACAGAAGGTGAAGTGGCAAGGAAAGGGGCCCCACTGGGAAAACACATTCTACCACTGGCCCCTGTTGGCTTGGGGCTCCCAGTCCCCGAGTGGATCTTCCTGTCTATATAAGGTTTCCTGGGGAAACTGTCTGGACATCAAGGTTTCTTTTTGTCCTTGGGATGTTCCGCTGTTTTCCTGCCTTTATGCCCTGGCTGACCACCTGTTGCTGACCCCGCTCAGACTTTGACCTTTGTCTCTACCTCATATCTCTGATTATTGGAGCTCGCCTCTCACAGGTATCTAATCCGGCTTGCTCCCTGACCTTGCTTTGTCTACTGTTCTGGCCCTGGCTCAGACTATGATCCTCTGGCTTGGACCCCGGCTATCCCTTGGACCTTGGCTAATAGCTTGTGCAAACCATCGGCTAGACTGCCTGTGCCTTGGTACGTGACAGTTGCAGACATCCACTAAATTGTTCATCATGAGGCATGATGTTCAGATCTCATGTCATTTTACTGTTCTTTTCAGAACCTTTGCCAGTACTCTTTTGAATCTCTGACATATTGGTCTCATTCATAACATTCACAGAGACAATATCACCCTCCAGGAACTGTGTGGTTTAACTGTGTTATCATTTGTGATCTAGTGATCAAATTAACTTTTTAAATCTTATTGCAATGGAAGCTCAGAGCCATTTGGTTATATAGCAAGACATCCAAGAGTCTTATGCTACAGTGTTTGCCAAAATACAGTTATTCATCTCTTTGGTATGACACAGGTTCTTTGTTAGTCTTTGTAGACTTTGGGCATGACAAACCTCAGCTTGTTCATTCGATACCTTTATGTAAATATATTAAATATGCTTCCTGGAACAGGTTATTTATCTTGTTTTTCAGGGATAGACAAGTTGATTTCCTATTTAAACATCTTAATTCTAGACCATCACAGTTTGGTCTTGGGAATAATCTCTTTACATAGATTGCTTTGTAGTGGGTAATGAAATAAACTATTTGTGAGCAGGAAGTTATAGACACAACCTGGAAATTTAACCAGTGTATAGACCAGCTGGCCAATTACCATATTTACTCAAGATGAGGGTTTTTTCCTCCTATTCAACATGAAGAAAACAAAGCCTTAGAATCAAGTAAAATGCAGTACATACATTCAGAAGAGGTGGCAGGAATCTACTTAATGGGGCATAGTATGGTGTGGGACCTAGTGCAGAGGAACAGGGTGTCACAGGATTCACTGTGGGACCCTGTGCAGAAGCATCCAGTGCAGAGGCACAGGGTGTTGAGGCATTCAGGGTCATGTGGAGACACCTGACAGCATGGCATGTAGGAGCAGGAGACCGGGAAGGCAAGTGGTGGGTAGGGCTAGGTGCAAGGGGAAGAAAGGACTCGGGTCAGGCTGTCTGTTCCCTCCACTGCTCAGGGCTATGCCTACGTGGGACAAACTGGGGCAACTGCCCTGTGCCCCGCATTTTGGGGGACCTGAGGGAGTCGGGCCAGCTTTGTATCTGGTTGCCACCCCACTTCCTCCTGCCACTGCTGCTGTGTCTGAGCCCTGCAGAGGCTGATTTGCCCCAGGCTCCGCATCCTGCCACGGTCATCTCTACCACTGCTGTTTTCCCCATTGCAGTGATGGTTGGGGAAGGGGAAAATAAATCCTGATGATCCTTTACAATTAGATTCTGTATATTGAAAATGATAACAAATTTATTTTTGGGGGAGCTTGTCTTAAATTCAAAGTTATTTTGTATTTGGATATATGCAGCAGTTTTCAATAATGTTTACCATTTTCCCCTTAAAAAGATGCTGCAGGTACATTAGTTAAGAATCAGTAGGAAGAAGGGCCCGTTTAATGTTATGGTAGGAGGAAGAGAAGCAGGAGCAATGCCCTAGTTAAGCTACTGTGAGAAAGTGATGCTGGAAAAAACTCTTGTGACTTCACTTAATTTGTATAAATTGTTTTGTAGGGAGGGCTGGGGTGGGGAAGAAGGGAGAGAAGGAATAGGGAAGAGACAGAGAGACATTGCCACCCACCTGGCATGGCAACAGCTCCTGCCTGAGTCCATAGCTGACACTGTTGGCAAGTTCTGGGTTGGGGCTCTGGAAGGGGGTAGGTCAGCTATGAATGCCACCAACAGATTCTGTGTCCAGGCTCCTAATCCTGTCTGTGGCATCCACACCTGCCACTGCCACCTGTCTGCTGTGGTAGAAGCCATGCCCAGGCCTACAGCTGATGCCTGATGCTGCTGGGCTGAAGCAGTCCCCGTTGCCTGCTTGGTACCACATGGTGGCCGGAGCCACTGGCTGACTCCACTGGCCAGATCCAATGAGCTGGCAGCCATCCACCCATGGACTGGATCAAATCTTTTGCTGGGCTGGATCCCCTGCAGGCTGTATTTTGCCCACCCCTGCATTAGATCCTATCATGCTTTTACCTGCATGTGTACAGGGGCCCTTAGTGCCTGAAGTAGATTAATATAATTACCCCCATTTTCAAGAAGATTTATAGGCACTGTAAAGGTAAGAGCTCAAGATCAATTAGAAGGCCCCTCATACTAATGGAATGGGTATACCAATAATTTATCATGGTGGTTATGGGGACAGGGCTTTATCATGCTTTAAATTGCTTCCTGGTAACTGCTTTTGTGCATATTCTTACTTCATGGTCAGTGGAAGCTGAATTGGGTCAGGTTATGCCTATTTCACTAAGCTGTATTCAAGCTGTTTTCATGACAAAGGAAAGTGCACACAAGATATTCTGTCTCACTGCCCACCTGAACTAGTAACTTGGTTTTTGTGTTACCCAGTAATTAGTCACTTCATTAGATGAAACCTTTGCTGTCTTCTGATTTGGCCTTTTTAAATTTAGAGGTTGAGCAGATGGATGAGAACAAATAGACACCAGTAAAAAGTCTAGTGGGAGGATGAGTCTGAGTGGATCAGTGGAGTACTGGAACTGGAAGATGCAGCATGCTTGACTCTCTCATGTATCACACAGCCCAACCTTAGTGACTAAATAATGCCTGGATCAGAACAGCTCTGGTAGTGGATGTCAGATAGGAGGGGGCAGGGCTGATGCTGCAGACACAAATGTTCTGTGTGTATTTGTGTTCTAGGCCCTGGCAGGTTTGGTGGGAAGCGGGTCTATGCATGTGGAGGTTGTCTAGAGATGTGGAGAGAGCCTGGTCAAAGAAGAGGGTTTCTTAACCTGAAGGGCATTGTGCTGTAAATAAAAGTTGTTCTGTAAATAGTTCTGAGCTGGGTGTTTGGATGGCAGGATCTAGGGTAGGTGTTAGGTTGTCATTAAGTGCAAGGGAAAATGGAATCAGCTAGTGATTTAGTGGGAGGGCATTTGCCTGTGGGTGAAGGGAGGTCACTGTTTGGTAGGCAAAACCTGGACTGGAGTTGTATAGATTGGAACTAGAGAGTGCATTACCAACAGATGAATTCAGTATTCTCTCATCTTGCATTTTGCCATGGAATTTCCCTTTTTTTTTTTTTTTTTTTTTTAAAAAAAAGGAACCCCCCAAAAAAAAAAAAAAAACCTTTTTTTTTTTTTTTTTTTTTTCTTTCCTTTTTCCACCAATCTTCCAAAAATATGTCCACATATCATCCTAAAATACCCTACTTGTCATATTTCTTTGTTTAAAAATATGATCAATCTTCAGCGGGATGGAGGGGATTGGAGAAAATATATCTTGTGATCTACAACCTCACACATTATTACGACCAGCCGTTACCCCTGCACTCTGTCTGGTCTAACCAACATTTCTTATAACACACATGCCCTATTCACACAAATACTAGTATGTTTGGAGGTGAGGATTTACCACATAACTGCTTTATTTCTTTTGAATGCATGTTAATTATGGCTTTTTTGCAGTCATTGGCATAAAGAAGACTGTAAGATGAGTATATCCTCTTTGGTATTTATCCAAAGATTTACTCAGAGCTATGGAGCTTTGGGGTTCACAATTTTGCCCATGAAGAGGATGCTGCGGATGTTTTTTCTCAACAACAGGAAGGGCCTGTTCAACTTGATGACAGGAGGAGGATCCATGGAGGCGCCTACCATAATTTCAATGACAGTTGCTGCTGCAGCCTCGGTGCCATTCTCATCAACTTCCACCACAGCCTTGTGAGTGGCCTACAAGGAAATCGAGCATAGATCATAGCAGAGTATAAAATGATGTGCAAAGCAATGGGGCAGTATGCCCCACTGGAGGTGATTTTGTTCTTTCCATTACCACACTCCTATATAGATGTACACCTCATATCTCTTATCATCTCATCCCCAGAAAGGAAGATTCCCCCATTCAGCATGGTTTCAACCTCACAAAGGAACTTTAGATTTAACAAAGAAGATAATAGCAAAGAGAGTTCAATATGGATATTGGAAGCCACATTGTGGGGATAGGTGCAAGGTAAGTGACCTGCCAGTAAGGCTTGGTCTAATACAGCTTCCTACTTCAATTTCATAATCTATTCTATTTCAAAGATTTTTCTATTTATTTCATAGTCCAAATGTTAACTCTTTTCAATTTAGAGCTATATGAAAACTTCTTTTCATTAATCCTAATGACACTGGAGTAGGAATTTCCTTTAGACTTACAGTGAGATTCATTACCATTACTTGCATTCAGTGGCACTATAGTACTCTGCCCAGAAGGATGCTCGTGGGTGAAGGTGTTACTGCATATGAGGAAGGATGGAGCCATGGACCTTCTCTGTGAGTTGGCCATTCACATGACCTGTCTCTGCAGCAGTTTCCTGCCTACTTTAAGAGGGTGTTGTGAATATAAATACAATAGCACGTTATGAGACAATCATTTACTGCAGTAACTGGTTTACAAATATACTGAAGATGGGGCCAGACTTCACCTTTGCAAACTTTC
>NW_005842150.1:1061595-1071450 GCF_000455745.1 Alligator sinensis | reverse complement strand
TTCCCTACATTTTACCATTCAATTATTTTATCTCCTCATTTGTGATAGGACTGGGCCCTGAGTGAGGCTGTGGTAAATCTTATCCCACTCCAGTTCCTTGGAATGTCCAGTTGGTTTCTCATCTGCCATGTCTTGATGTTAATGTTCTGTTATGTTGGGAGGTGCCCCCTCTTCCTCCTCCCCGCAAGGTCTGGAGTGATTCTACTAGTGCTGTCCTTACCTGGACTCCCAATACCACTGGTCTCTTTCTGGGGCTCCAACCCCTTCAAACTCTGGTTCTGTCACTGGTCCTAATTGTGATCCTACAGATTGTGATGGTCTTAAGAGCAAAACCTGTGGCTTCCAGCTACTCCCATAGCCACAGCCAATCAGTCACCAATTATCTCACTGGAAGCAAGACTGTACTATTTAGAAGGTATCTTCCCCATCAAAGGACTGTGCTTGCAAGTGCTTCAGTACATCTTGCCTAATCTGCACACTTCATCCCCTGAAAGGTTCTATAAACACACATAAATCAGTAGATCTGAGAGGATGAACTGATTGATGTTGTATTATATATGCTTCATTGTGTAGCTTATAGTGGTGCTGGGCATGTGCTAATAAGGAAGCCTGAGACAATGAATGTATTGATGCTTGCTGAACACACACTTCACTTGCTGGGTAGTTGTGGCACTTACACAGTTGGAAAGTTGCTGTAACATGCAAAGAAAATATCCATTCATGGGGTACTGCACAACGCCACACTTAAAAAATATCTATATACCTAAGTATCCCATGTTTCACTGAGGCATTTCAGAGCATGGTTCAGGGGGAGCTTAGAAAGATGGAACCTACACGTCATGGGAAGAAGCAAATCCACTGAACATCCACTACATTGGCAAAACTTACTTTTGAGACCTTGAGATCAGGATTCCCAGTGATTCCTGACAGATCAGCCCTCTTAGAGAATATATCGATCAGACCCATGTTCTGCAGCAGGGTTATCATCTTATAGGTGCCAGAGACAGAGAATTTTGGAAGGTAAAGATCTATGTTTCTGTTCAAAAAGAAATACAAAATGCCAGGAAATTATCACCAGGGCACTGGGTACTTAAATAGGCTGTATTTTTATACATCTGTTTCACTGAAGTTACCAAGTATTGATCATTTTGATTTCTTATTGCCTAGTTATAATAGGTAAATGTTTTTGTATTAGCTGCAGTACTGAGGAGTTACAATCCTAGCAGCTGTATTTTTCAATGAAGAGGAAGGCTGCTGCAGCAGCTGAAGGTCAGAGTAAGAAGCAAGCAACCATATCCTCCCTGTTTAAATGGACCACAGAAAGCAGCTTGGCACCATGATGGGCAGGATTTTCCCTTGTGGAGGCTTATGTGGTGGCCAACATCCCACTGGAGAAACATGATCACCCCAAGCTATAAGGGAGTACCTGAAACAAAACATGCCCAATGTTGACAGTTTTCTGTGTGCCAACAAGCTTTGTCAGGACTATCTTCCTGCAGTGATTGCTTTGCATGTAGAGTCTACAAAGGTTGCCTTGGCAGAGTATCATTCCTTTTTCATTGTGGCTGATGAAGCCACTGACCCTCAGGAGAACTATGTGCTGCACATTTTATTTGTACGGTGGGGGCTGGACCGACTGGAACCTGCCTCTGTTTCAAACTGAGCCAGTCCACCTCACCCCTGTCAACTCTTCCACTATGTCCCAAGCAATTGTGAAGGTAATTGTCAGCTATGGTGTAGACTTTAACAAGATCTCAGCATTCCTGTCTGACAAAGCCATGTACATGTGCAAGGCTTTCTCTGATGTGTTCCAATGAATGCTGCCCAACACTGTTCATGTCACTTGCAATGCACACATTCTGTCCCTAGTAAGCGACATATGGTGCATGCAGTTCCCCGAGGTGGATAGCCTGGTGTCTTTCTTCAAGAAAGCCTTTGAGCTTTATCCAGGTTGTAAGCTCTGGTACAGAGAGTCCATTGCCAGTCAGAGTGGGGACTCATTTGCCCCTGTGCCACTGCCACCAGAGCTTGAGCTCACTCAGTAGAATTCATGGTTAAATGCGGTCTGTTACCAAGCCAAGCACATGCAGCATTATCAGGAGTTTGTGAGCTAGGAGCTGGAAATCACACCCACCAGGAAGTGCATGCTCAAGCTTTGCAATCTCCTAGGGGCATTCAAGATCAAGTGACATTTGTGGCTGACAGTGCCACCTAGCTCATGGAGCTTCTGAGCTGGTTTGAAGGCCTGTGATCCACCACACAACAACAACAAGGTGGCGGACTGGATAAGTGGGGTCAAAGGCAGAGCGTCACAAGAACTGTCAGGCTTCCCTTGTGAAAACCAGTGCAGAAGGAAGCTGTTCCAGGCACTAGTTGGGAAGCTGAACCATTACTACAGGTATGACCTGTCACTGCCACCATGGTTCAGACAGCAGGCTGCCCATTCCTTAGTGCTATTATTTGCATTTTGGACCTCCAACCAGGTGTCTCTACTGATTTGTGACCCTCAGCTACTGAAAACAATCCTGGGATGAGGAAACAGAATGACAATGAATGTGCTGCTTGTGTGAACTTTGCCAGAGTTCCAGATGCCTGTGTGCGGGACTCGGTCTGTGACTGGTTTCCTTATCTTTATGCCCTGGCAAGATACTGCCTCATCATTCCAGCGATGGAAGCTGAATGTGCCATCCCTGTGTATGAACAAGTGTTCACCCCACAGAGGTAAAGAATGTCCCCTGCCATTGTGGTTGGGTGCAGCATGCTTGCATTTAATAACAGCCTGAGCTGTGTGCCTTAAGGTTAGCATTCAGTTACAGTAAAATCTTGTAAATAATGTCCTTAGGTGCTCAGACTGCTTAATAATAATGTGGCAATAAATGGCTTTCACAGGGGATTAAGGCCAGGAAAGTCATTAATTGCCACTGTATTATTAAGTAGGGCTGTGCGAAGCTTCAGTCCCTGATTCAATTCGGTGGAGATTCGGCCTGATTTGGTGGCCGAATCTGAACAGAATCAGAGGACCCTTTAATCTCTCCAAATTGAATCAGAACCCTCCGAACAGATTTGAAAAGATTCAGTGATTTGGACATAGACACAGCTTTAAATGTTTTTTCTATATACCTCAAGATAGTAGGCGGCTCATCGATGCTGAGATGCTGGGGCAGATGGAGCATCCCACAGAAGCACAGGGGCGCTCCCCAGCATGCTCAGCAGAAGACCCGGTAGTGGATCAGAAGCATGTCCGGTCCGCTTCTGGGTCCACCAGGGAGTGTGCTGCCCCCCACCTCCCCCCAGCACTCCCTTGGCTCAGGGAAGCCATGAATTGCTGTGTTAATAAGCAAGCCTCCATTTCAGGCCATCTGTTAGTCTTTGGGAAGGGTGGGATTTCCTCTGTCCCTTGGCCAGAGGCACCTGCAAAATGAGAGGCAACTGCGAAAATGGCACCCAGTTCTACCCCAGGCCTGCAAAATCAGAAGGCAGTCACCCCTAATTAGTTAGGTCCCTACATATGACCAATTAACTAGTTCTGGAAAACAACTGAAAGGACTGTTAAATTTTTCATTGAGAACAACTCAGTGTGGGGTTTTAGCTTCTTTTTAAGTAAAATAGACACGACCATAACACCAGTTAAAAGTTTACCTTTGCTCCAGTGCTTGTTCCCATTTACGCACAGTTTCTTTCAACAGAGCATCTTCTACCTGCTTCATTTTTCCTTCATCTGGCAGAATAAATAATGCAGCCGCATTTCCTTTGTAGGGCATTTCAACTACCCAACAAGACAGGGTCTCATCATGGTAAATACCAAAGAAACCTTTTTGATGCATCATTTTTACTTTGACAGATGTTTTGCTATCCACAAAAAAAATGATCTTCCTGGGTCATGTGCTCAAAGAAAGGACTTTTCCAATAAGCTTATGACAAAAAGAGAGAGAATATGATTGAATGTATTGGGAAAGGAATTATTAATGTTTTATCAGACCAATTTAAATGTAATATGCCTTGTTGGAGTGTGAAGTCAGTTGCTAGTGCATTTCAGTCATGATATATTTGCCCTGTGCAGCATTTCTGATACACTGACATGTTGTTTGAAGGGTTAACAGCCCTAACGAGATGAAATGGAAAGATACGGTTGTCTTGACAGGTATCCCTCTGCGGAAAGCAAAGTTACCATGTTATTCCTGGTGTTAAATTGAGGCTCTCCAAGCTGTGAACACCTAGTTTGCTTATGTAGCTGTCGGTTTGGGGAATGTGACTCAACAGTGAGAATGGTGTGGAAAGAAAAGATTCAGGTAAGCTGAAGAATAGCTGCTTTTTAAACAGTTGGTTTAGTAGTTTTTAAACTTTGCAGTAAGACTTCCTCTACCTCTGCCAGTCTCAGTCCATTCCCATGGGTAAGATATGAGTAAAATTCTTTAAGTGCCTAAGTCATGAAAAAATTATCCTATTTTATCTCTGAACAATGGCAAAACTTCTCTTGACTTCTCTTATGTGGGAAATAAGTACTGTGGGAAGTGCTTATATGCTCCCTTACCAGAGTGCATATGCTCTTTTCTGCTCAACTAAAGCACTTTCCATTTCAGTAAATGCACTCCTTCATCCATCTTGCGTTCAGGTGTAAAACTGAATGACTTGCAAACAATTAAGGGTTAAATCCTGTTTCATCTCCTGCACCCAAATAGCAGCATTCTGCATACATAACTGCACTTATGCAGCACTTGTGAGCTTGTTCTCCATGCTGCATGGATGCTAGGCTACCATGACTGTCCAGTAGCTAATGTTGTGGCTGGGCAGTCATACTGCTCTTTGTGTATGTGTATTGGGTCACTGTTGCACATGACATTTTACCTGGCTAAAACCATGAGTAGCAGGACCTCTCATTTTTTAGTTCAAGCAACTGATTTGTGAGGACACTTCCCCCTCGCAACAGGAAACCTAGTTTATTGGCCCACCTCATCCACTCTGTTCCTCTAACTTCCTTATGTGGTATTTAAACCTCTGAACTACAGGCTATGTGTTATTTAGTTCTTTTGGTAGCCCTCCTTTGGGAGCTGGCATCTGAGAGAGGGAGCTATATGAGCCAAGGAGAAGGTGAACAAGCCAGTGGCGTACCTCTGGGGGAGGGGTGGGAGGGGGTCAAGGCCCCCAGGCGCTGGGGGCTGGTCTGGGGGAGGAACCGGCCGGGCCCTTCAGAGCTGGGTAGAGAGGCTGCAGTGCCTCCCATGTTTGGTGTGTAGCTCGCCCCCCGGCGGGTTGTAAGTTTCTGTAGCTGTTCTGACCAGAAATTCTGGCCGCTGCCCCAGCCCACCACATCCAGTGCGCCGCACTGTTAATTTCCCTGCAGACATGCTGTTTGATGGGAGAGGGGGCCTTGCACCCTGCTCAGATCGTCCTGGGGGGAGGGGGTCAAATGCAAGCATTGGCTCCTGGGTGCCAGAGACCCATGGTACACCACTGTAACAAGCTAGTGGATGCGTGACTCGGTGATTTGGATGCTGCTGTGAAAGGTCCTTGGGTTGTCGTCTCGACCTTAGGACCAGTGGAGTAGAAATGTCTGACTTTCTGTCTACTTCATGCAATTAAAGGCCAGGCTCAATGGTTCAGTTCCAAGGGGTGTATTGGATAAGCTGTGGTCTGGTGTTTAGAGCACTCTACTCAGAAGTCAGAGGGTGATGCAGGCTCAAACCCCTTGAGGGGGGCTCCCTTGAGCCTGGGTTTCTGGCCGTGGTGAATACAGTCCTCACTTAACTATTGGAACTGAAATCTAGATGTGTTCTCTTCCTCCTTTTTCAGGACTTGTATTTGGGTCCAGGGCCATGGACCTTCTTTGCTAATTTGGTGGCTATGACACATTCAGTAAGTGTGTGGATGATTTACTGTCCACATTGCATGGGGAATGTCACTTATACAGTTGGAAAATTGCCTTAATGTGCAAAAATTCAGTCATGGGGCACTGCACAACTCTACACACAAAAAATGCCTCTACACAAGAATATTCATGGAATTGTGGATTTCTTTATCTTTTTTAGCTCCCTAGTTTTGCAGTAGCATTAAGATGACCTGCACCTTTTGGTTTTTTTAAATATGAAGTGTTGAACTGTGCTCCTGATGAAATCATGTTTCTCAGGTAAGTGCCTAACACTACACACTTAGATACATAAATATTGATAAGAAGTGATATAGTGAAAGAAGTGCTTTCAGGTTCAGCACTCTTTGGTGTAAAAAATGGTTGACCATGCAGTTTCATTAATAAAGATGTTCTTTTTTTGGATCATACTCCTATTTTCCTACCGTCTATGTGTAGAAGGTATACGTCTCTGTAACACAACTTACCTTTAAAGAAAATATAGTTGACCAGAACCATTAAAACATCTGGATCCAGATCCTTCACTAAGTTGGCAATTTTCCCCTCAGTTTTCTTCTCTATGTAATCATTGATCTGCTTCTCAGCCTCAGGAGGATTCTGGAAGTTGCTCAAAAAAGCTTCTGACTCATAAAAGCTTTTGACATCCTCCAAAAACTTTGGGTGTACGTTCAGCCCATCTTTTATAAACAGGGCATTTCCCATGCTCAGCTGGACCCCACTGTCTGGTTGGTTTAGCATGTGAAGTAGATGCCGGAAACCATCGTGGATCTCTTTCTCCTCAATCTCTGTCAGGTTAAAAGCAAAGGCTTCCAGAGTTTGCCTCAGTGTGGTGTTCTTGGCACCTAGCATGAGCATTGCAAAGGCAGTGGAGATGCTCACAGGAGAGAAGCAAACATTCTTGCCGTCTTCCTGTGATGCAGCCTGCCTGTAGAACCTGAATGCAAAGTCAGCATTGCTCGGGCCTATCTTATGATAGGCCATGTTTTCACCCGTTGTATTGCCTTTGGCTTGAAAATGCTGTTCTGGTGGATTTGTCTTTTTCTGACCATTCACTTCATCTTCTTGGCCAAGCACATGTTGACAATGGATAGAAAGGCCAACAAGCAACAGACACAAAAAAAAAGGTGAACTTCATTCTGGTTTTGGATTATTCTGTTTAAAAACAAAACAGTATAGCAACCACTAGGTTTACAGAATAAAGTTACAAAATTATTTATCTTTCGTTACAGAGTATAAATACAAATGTTTGCATTGTAGGTTTTAATTTTTACTGTTGTCTAGCTGTACTTCTACTGATATACCAGGATACAGGAAAGGTCTTTCCCCTGGACTCATAACACTTCTTCTGTTTCTCTCCCTTTCCCTTAACTCTCATCTCCATCTCCATTCAACCAGTCTCCAATCAAATAGCAATTTAAGGAAGGAAAATAAGAATGGGAACCTGCTGTGCTCCTGTTGGGTTTCAGAGAAAGGAAACAAGAATGTCAGGCAATAGTCTAATGCTGAAGGTAGCTGATGGGGAAGCAAAGTTTAGAGCAGTTTTTATGTCCCAACCCTACTCCACCTCTATGCTATATAAGTGGCACTAGGCCATTCAGTACCTAGTTAGACAAGCTCCTAGGCACCTTAGGACATCTATACACATGCACATACAAAGGTGCTTTAACTTTAGTGCTTTTTGTTAAGTGTTTTTAAAAATGAATATGCATGTTATGGCTTCATACATGTTTCATGCCTTGCTGTAGTTCTGTGGAGTAGGTAGCAGGGGGTGCCAGGCTGCATAATCTAATTGCACTGTTGCATGCAAGTGAGTGGTATATACCATCTCCTTTGTTATAAAGACAAATAAAATAAAGGAACAGAATAAAATCAACTTGGTCAATGTTTTTTTTTAATCATTTTCACAACATCCTTCATGGAAGAAGGGAAGGAAGAAGGGAGTGAGCGAGCAACGGAGGCAGGGGGTGCAGATGGCATGATCCCCAGTGTGCCATCCCAGTAAGCACATCTGTAGAAGACACAGGAGCATTGTAGGAGGGGAACTGCCCCGCCATGTGTGCTCCAGGGGCAGGCTTCCTGCCACGACTGCTGCTGCCAAGGGAAGAGCTGGGACTGCGGCTTCTGTCTTGGTGCAGCTCCGTGCCCCTGTCAGAACCAGAGACCTCCAAAAGCTCTCCCACACAGTCCCATGAGCACCATGGGGAGTGGGTAAAATACCTGCCCCCCACCCATAGCAGTGATGGTGGGAAACCCCTGCATGACAGCCTCTGAAGCCCAAGGGACCAACAAGCTCCCCCCAGGGTGCCATGCACACTTGGGAGAAGTGTGTTCCTGCACTCTCATCAGCTGCCACTAAATTCCCTGGGTTTTTTCCACCCCACCCCAGACTGCATTTATGGGGTTACTGCAAGAAATGGAGCAAATGTGACACAGACACTTTGTCAAGTGAAAAATTAACAAGTGTGTGTGTGTGTGTGTGTGTGTGTGTGTGTGTGTAACCCTTCTGCTGAGCACCTGCCAGTTTCCTCCAGTCCCAAATCTGCCAGCCAACATATGGCTGGGGGTCATCCCCACACAGCAAGGCTGAAATGCAACAGCTGTGAAACAGTAAAAAGGGCCTGGGCTTATGGCTGTAGCCTGGGCATCTAGTCCCAGCTATACTACTACAGTCCCCAACATGGGGGGCCAGCAGCTGCCAGGACCCCATTCCTACTCAGCCTGCACTAGGGAAGAATACACTCATGGTAGCATCCAATTCAAAGCCTACGTGGCCAAAACTGCCAGCAAGACATGTAGCTGGGTTTCAGCAACACGGCTGTGCTGAACCCAAAAGAAGTTGCAGCAGCAACTGAAACAAGCCAGGCTCTCATCCCTGGCCCAGATCACACCACCAAAACTGCCAGGCTCCAACCTTGGCTAGTTTGCTGCAGGGACTGATACCCTCCTTATGGCATCATCCCTCTCAAAACCCAGAAAAAACAAAAAGGAAGGACAGAGGTCTCAAGCCCTGAGATGGAAAACCTCAGGTACAGGGAGAGAGAGTCTCTTTACATAGCTTCAGTTTGCTTCTCCAGTAAAGAGAGGGGAGACCCCCACCATGGGGAGCACAACTTCTGGCTCTCAATTCAGCTTTCAGGCTTCGTTAATGTGTGCGGGGTGCAGCTGGCTGGCTGTATTGTATTGCAAAAATTCAAATTTTCACCCAGGCTAGGGTAGGGTGGTTATTGCCCTTGTCAGAATAAGGCCCTACAGTCACTGTTTTGCGAGAGATGAGCATTAACCTTCGAGTCTTACTAAAGACAGACCTTCCTTCAATCAGCCATGGAAGCCAAGAACAGGCAGGCATACGTGCCATTCAGGGAAGGTACAGACTGCTCTTGCTCCTCAGCCAAACCCCTGGGGACCCAACTGGGACAAAGCAGAGCTGAGAGACCTCTTGGACATAGGGAAGAAGAGCAAATCCAGTGCCTGCTGGAGAAAGCTGCTTTTGTTGTAGTGGCCTTCCAGTACATTGCAGAGCAGATGCAACTTCGTGGCCACAGTGGAGACTTTAAGCAGTGTTGATGCAAGAACAAGGTGATGAAATGTGACTTTCACCGGATGAAAGATGCCAACAAGAGAGCCTGAGCAAAAAGGCAAATATACACTTTATGAGGAGCTGTCCAAAGCGCAAATACTATCCAAAGAGAAGGTTTTCCAGGCAACCAAAACATTTGGCACTACAGGGGAGCAGGAGGAGCTGGAGGCTTTGGACCACTGTCATGATGTGAACATTGGGACTATGACCCCAAAAATGCACGTGATGGCTGCATGGCTGGGGACCAAGGTTCCCTCTAAGGAGCCGTGGTCCATGAGCACATTGCCTCGGTCTGGTGTGGGATACTTACTGAAGGGGGCTGGAGGTTGGAGCCAGGGGCCAGAGGCTGGAGCCAGAAGCTGGGAGACGGTGGCTGGGGCTGGGGGCTGGAGGCTGGGGCCGGGGGCTGGAGCCT
>NW_005842150.1:1058715-1061512 GCF_000455745.1 Alligator sinensis | reverse complement strand
CCCCAGCCTCCATCCCTGCCTTGCCTCACCTCAGGGAGGAGATGCTGCTGGCTCTGGGACACTGCTCCGCTCCCTGGCCCTGAAGCCACATGCCTCCTCGCTCCCCAAGATGATGCAAGGGAGCAGAGCAGTGTCCCAGAGCAGGCGGGGCCTCACTTGGGACCGGCAGGGGACTCGTCCCGCAGGGGGGGCAAGGCATGAGCTCTGCTGGCTCCGGGGAAGTGCTCCGCTCCCCAGGCCTGATGTAGGGGAGAGGAGCACTTCCCCAGAGCCAGTGGAGCCCGCGCCAGGCTCCTGTCCCAGCCTCTCCTGGTGCACCGCCTTGAAAAGGCTGTGCGTGGCCACACTTCTAGTTGTGCACGGCCACGCATGCGTGCACCTTACAGGGAACCTTGCTGGGGACTGCAGACAAATAGTTCACAATGTGAAGATGGTGATGAATGAGAGCACCCCCTTGCTGCCAGTCCTGGCAGAGTCATTGGAGGACATCCAGACTGAATCAGGGTAATGCGCCGAGGACATGTTGATCACTCCAACCCTGAACATGCAGCATCATGCCTGTGTGCAGATGAAGGAGGGGGTTTGGAGGATGCAGAAGAGGGTAGAGAAATTGAGGAGTATAGCCATATGACTGCCACAACCAAGACTCCAAACCATGCCCCTGACAACTCAGGCCCCAGGTATGGTAAGTGTCTGAAAATCCATACTATGGGATATGGAGGGGCAGTTGGCACTCCTCTGTCAGTAGGCACTGCATTTGTGTGCAGGAGGACAGCTCAGCATGGGTCTGATGCTGGACCACAGATGGTCATAATAAGGTTGGGAGCCGAGTGCATACAAGATCTTTGTAGAAGGCTAAGGCAGTCCAAAGAGGATATACTGCCATCTCTAGTGGACATCATGCCCTCGGTTCAGTGGTCACAGGATGCCTGATGTGAGAGAGGAGTTTAGAAATGTGGCAAAGGCAAGAGACTAAAATGGAAACAGTGGTGGCTGCCATTGTCAGCCTGAGCTCTGGACTTACAAGTCCCGCCCCCCCCGCCCGGGTCCAATACAGCACAATTATTTTCAGTCTCAAATTTACATGCGATTTTAAGAATCCATGACAGTTTCATCCAGGGAGGACAGAAGTGACTTGATAACTTTTGAGTTCTGAGCTCTCTGTGGGCTCCTAGACATGTACGTGGAGCCTGCTTTAACACATTGGAAATCCAGTGTGTCAGAGCAGACTCGATTAATCATGGTCTGGTGGAGCACGGGAAAATGACTTGCTCTGGCAGCGTCTCATGTCATGTGTATTAGTGTGGCTGTGCATATTCATGCTGAAAAAGTGTTCGTGGGGTGCTTTGAATAAAACACGTTCAATGAGCTTCATTTCAGAGTGCCCTGCAACCATTTTTTGCATGTGATGCGTGGGTGCTTATAATTAGCATGGCTTGCCCATTAAAAGCATCCAGCGCCAGGTCCCACATGTAAAAAGGTCCTAAATGTCTAGTTTCATCACAATTGTAACTAGAGGCTTGACCATCTCATTAATAATCAGATTCTACAGCTAGGTTTTTACACACAGCAGTGATTTCTATACCTGCTATAGAGTATATAACACATGAATAAGAGAATCCTATATAATAAACTGTACACATCTTAGAACATATATTATTTTGAGTTTGGTTAGGAAAACAGAACATGGTACTTACTGTACAGTCAGAGGATTCCTGGAGAGAGCACCGATCTCCTGTGTTCCTTGAGTATTATTTATAGTGTGGCACACTATTACATGCTGAATGTCTTCTGGTGAAAGCCAAGCCCAGCAAATAAAAATTATCAGAAAGATTGCAGAACAAACAGTGTTTCAGCTGTTTTCCCAGACAAGCAAGGCTATCTGCTCATTGCTGCCTCACGCTATGCAGAATGGTGCCAGCACTCCATGGGGGTTTTTCATAGATTCATAGACATCAGGGCTGGAAGGGACCTTGGAAGATCATCGAGTCCAGCCCCCTGCCCAAAGGGCAGGAAGTCAGCTGGGGTCATAGGATCCCAGCAAGATAAGCATCCAGTTTCATCTTGAAGGTGTTCAATGAAGGTGCTTGAACCACCTCCGGTGGCAGGCTGTTCCAGACCTTGGGGGCTCGGACTGTAAAGAAGTTCTTCCTTATGTCCAGCCTGAAATGATCTTGAAGTAGTTTGTGACCATTCGACCTTGTCATCCCTTGGGGCGCTCTGGTGAACAAACGTTCCCCCAGATGCTGGTGGTCACCCCTGATAAACTTGTAGGTGGCCATCAGATCACCCCTGAGCCTGCGCTTTTTCAGGCTAAAGAGCCCCAGGGCTCTCAGCCTATCATCGTAGGGTCTGCTTCCCTGACCTCTGATCATGCGCGTGGCTCTTTTCTGGACTCTCTCAAGCTTCTCCACATCCTTTTTGAATTGTGGAGCCCAAAACTGGACGCAGTACTCCAGTTGCGGCCTCACTAAGGCCGAGTACAGGGGGAGAATGACGTCCCGGGATTTGCTTGAGAAGCATCTATGGATGCAAGCCAGCGTTTTGGTCGCTTTACTAGCCCCACGGACAAGTAACAAGGGCACACCTTGTGTTGTTGCTACTTGTCCCCGGGGAATGCCCATGCTACATGTGGCAGGTTAATGTGGGTGGGCGCATGCACACATGCAAGCACTTGTGCCTGCAGCAGCTCAAATAGAAGCAGTGCAAATTTGAGCCGGGGCTTTTTGCCTCAGAGCACATGCTTGGACATGCACTTTGTTGTGGAGCAAATTGTGCCACTTGGGGCAAAATAACC
>NW_005842150.1:1051622-1058069 GCF_000455745.1 Alligator sinensis | reverse complement strand
TGTTGCCCCTGCTTTTCCTCCGGCTCCCCACATATCTGAAAAAGGACTTCTTATTGTCCTTGATGCTCAAAGCTAGCTGGAGTTCAGTTGCAGCCTTGGCTTTCCTGGTCTGCTCCCTGCAGGACCGGACCAGTGCAGAATAATCCTCCTTGGAGGTGACTCCCATCCTCCATCCTTTGTAGGCCTTTCTTTTTAGCCTCAGGAGGTCTGCTAGGTCCCTGGAGAGCCAGGGGGGCTGCTGTGCCCTCTTGCTGCCTTTCCTCCGAGATGGAATAGACTTAGTTTGTGCATTGAGGATCGCTCCCTTGAGGAGCAACCACTCCTCTTGAACTCCCCTCTCCCTGTGGTCACGGTCCCTTAGGGCCTCACTGACAAGCCTCCTGAGCTTATCAAAGTCGGCTTTCCTGAAGTCAAGGACTTGCGCGTTGCTGACCGACTTGCCAGCTTTTCGGCGGATGGTGAAGGTGATCAGCTCATGGTCGCGCCCATCGATCACTAGGTCGCTGACTAGGTCATCCCCAGTAGCCAGTACCAGGTCGAGCAGCGCTTTGCCTCTCATTGGCCCATAGACTTCTTGAGTCAGGTAGAGGTCATCCACGCACGAGAGGAAGCTCTGCGACTGCTCAGATTTTGCTGAGCAATCCTCCCACGAGATGTCCGGGTAATTGAAGTCACCCATGACAACCATGGTCTTGGAGCAAGCTGCCTCAGCCAGTTCCTGGGCAAACTCCTGGTCAAGCTCAGGACTTTGAGTGGGAGGCCTGTAATAGACTCCCACCATTGTGTCCCCTGTGCTGTCAGAGGTTGTGGGGCTTGATTACCGTCAAGGAAGGAACATCTCTCTATTCTTTCAGGAAGAGCTTCAGGCTCCCCTAGGGTGCTATGGTGGGGCCTGGCAGGGGGGCACAGGGGCCAGTCCTGATGTGTACAGTGCCAGGAGAGCTCTACCAGCTGCAACAGTAGCCATCTCCTGGTCCTGTGCACATTGGGACACACACCTGCCAGCAAGCCCCATGCCCAGTGGGGCTTTCCTACCCAGCAGGGGGCTTGCTAGCAGCTGCACCATAAGCAGAACAGCTGCCAGCATGTGCCCATCTGAGCAGGGAAGCTGAGAACTCCTAAGTCTGGTGCTGCTCAGCTCACAGTTCCTGCGGGGAGCTGGGTAGCGCTGGCTTAGGGGTGACAGAGCAACCTTGTCCTGGTGTTGATAGGCTCCAGGTGCCTGGGAGGAGCCAGGAGCTGAGCAGCACGAGAACCAGGGACAGAACTTCCCCATCCCCTGTGGCTCCTTGCTGGTGTGGCCGACTGGGAGCAAATTTGCTCCTAGTCAGCATCTACATGAGTGCTATTGGGTGCATCTACACGAGATGCATACTGCGTGGTAGCCTAATAACATTGCGCTAGTCAAGAACTGTGTTAATAGGCTACTGTGAAGTAATCGTGCACTGGTGCTACTGTGCAGTAGCTGTAGTTGCTGTGCGTTTAGTTAGTACTTCATTAAGCAAATATTAAATGTGCAGTAACTATAGCACATTAATAAATGTGCAGATGCTCCCATTGTGCAGTAACTAATGCTCAGTTAATTTAGTACTTGTATTTACAGGACTAATTTACTGTTCAGTAAATGCCACACACCTGTAGGGAGTTACACTTTACTGTGCAGTAGACTAATCTAACTGTGCTGTAAAGTGTCTCATGTAGATTTGCCAAATGATAGGTGAGGGGGAGAAAAATTAAACTACCCTAATGATGTTAATTAACCAGTGTCTGGTAAGAGAAAGGACCTGGATATTGTTGTGGAAATCTCTATAGACATCTTTGTTCCTTTTTATAGAATCATAGAAAGAACTGGAAGGGACTTATAAGATCATCAAGTCTGGTCCCTTGCCATGGGCAGGAGGTAACTGGGCTCAAACAGGCTCAACGAGGTATTTGTCCACCCTCCTCTTAAAGACCACCAGAGAAGGCAACTTCACCACCTCTGCTGGAAGCATATTCCAGATTCTAGTTCTCCATATGGAAAAGAAGTTTTTCCTTGGGACTAGTTTTTCCTCGACTAGCTTGTGTCCATTGGTTTGCATCTTCCCGAAGGGGTGAGGAGGGGTTTTACAAAGGTGTTCACCTAGCTCCTGGTGTTCTCCCTGGACATATTTGTAGGTGGCTATAAAGTCACCTTTCAACCAGAGCAAGAAGGATGAGAAGTCCCAGATCCCCCCACTAGGCCCCTGATGGACCCAGGAGAGGCGCTGCCAGGCCCAGGGTCATTGAGGACCTAGTCAGGGAACTTCTGGTGGGTCTAGATGTGTTCAAATCAGCAGGTCCTGATGACATCCACCCCAGAGTGCAGAGGGAATTAGCAGAGGTCATTGCAGGACCCTTGGCATGGCTTTACAAGCACTTGTGGTGCTCTGGCAAGGTGCCAGAGGACTGGGAAAGTGCCAATGTGGTCCCCATTTTCAAGAAAGGGAGGAATGAGGACACAGGGAACTACAGACCTATTAGGTCTTACCTCGGTCCTGGGGAAACTCTTTGAGAAAGTTATCCAGGAGCAGATCTGCAAGGGGCCAGCAGGGGAGATAATGCTTAGGGGCAACCAACATGGGTTCATTCGAGGCAGGTCCTGTTAGACCAACCTGGTGGCCTTCTACGACCAGGTCACAAAAGCCTTGGATGCAGGTGTCTCAATGGACATAGTCTTCCTGGTCTTTAGGAAGGCCTTCGACACCGTCTCTCACCCCACTCTCATTAAGAAATTAGGCGACTGTGGCGTCAATGCCTACACAGTCAGATGGGTCGCAAATTGGTTGGAAAGCCGCACCCAGAGAGTAGTGGTGGTCGGGTCTTTCGACCTGGAGGGATGTGGGCAGTGGAGTCCCCCAGGGCTTGGTCCTTGGGCTCGCACTGTTAAACATCTTCATCAACTACTTAGACGAGGGGGTGAAAAAACACCTTGTTCAAATTCGCGGATGACACTAAGATGTGGGGAGAAGTGGGCATGCTGGAAGGGAGGAATAGGCTTCAATCGGACCTGGACAGGTTACAGGGGTGGGCGGATGAGAACAGGATGGGATTCAATACTGATAAGCGCAAGGTATTGCACCTGGGGAGGAAGGACCAGCAGCAGACCTACAGGCTGGGGAATTCCCTTCTCATCAGTGCAGAGGCAGAAAAGGATCTTGGAATAATTATTGATTCCAAAATGATCATGGGCTGCCAATGTGGGGACGCGGTCAGGAATGCTAACTGCACCTTGTCATGCATACACTGATGCATCACAAGCAAGGCCAAGAGGGGGAGGATCACCTCCTATGTGACACTGGTCAGGTCACAGTTGGAGTACTGCGCCCAGTTCTGGGTGCCACATCCCACCTGAAGTGTGGACAACATGGAGAGGGTCCAGAGGAGGGTCACTCACGTGATCAGGTAGGGCCTGCCTTGCTGCCCCGAGTGGAGGCTATGGGACCTGAACCTGTTCAGCCTCCACAAGAGAAGGCTGAGAGGGGATCTGGTGGCTGTCTACAAACTGGCCAAGGGGGACCAGCAGGCTATGGGGGAGTCTCTGTTCCCCCGAGCACTACCAAGAGTAACGAGGAACAATAGCCATAAGTTGACCGAGAGTAGATTCAGGCTAGATATCAAGAGGTACTACTTCACATTCAGGGCAGCTACGGGCTGGAACCAACTTCCAAGCGAAGTGGTGCTCGCTCCTAACCTGGGGGTCTTCAAAAGGAGGCTAGATAGATACCTAGCTGGGGTTGTTTGACCCCAGCATTCTTTCCTGCCCATGGCAGGGGGTCAGACTCGATGATCTGCTCAGGTCCCTTCTGACCCTACCTACTATGAAACTATATGGCCAGCAGCCATGACAGGCACCCTTTCTTGCGCTTTCCCCTGGCAGCAGTAGCAAACCTAGCCTAATGATAGGGTACAGTTCCCCGATCACTCCAGGCAGGTCTCAATCTATCCTTATCCCACTTGGGATTCTACCATCCCTGTTACTTCTTTAAGCAAAGCCACCAGCAGGGCCCATGGAACTCACTCCATTCTGACCTCTCTCTCCAGACCAGAGTCTCTCATTCCTGTTCGTGACGCCAATTTATGTCCCAACTGCCTGCAGAGGATTCGGGATTGAAAGTGTGGTAAGAAAGGTTTATTAACTGAACAAAAAACACAACTACACGTAATATACGAGGACAGACGATAATACTTCAGGCATCAGAGGGGACTGCCGAGAAGTTGCTAATGTGATGTACAACAAACTTCTCTTTGGCAAAGCTCAGTGAAGTCAGACATCCCCAATCAGCGCTGTCTGAGGGGTACCCGAAAGCACCCTGGTATTCAGTCCTTGGGCTCTTCGAGATCCATGGGCCCACTGATTCAGGTCAGCAGTTAATTAGCCCCTTTTACAAAGCTTCATTTTCCTTCTAAATGATTTCCGGATGTGCCAGCGAATTTATAAACTTCTGAGCTATGCTGATAACTTACAGCCATTCAGATTGGTTTTACTTCAACTTCAAAATGTCCTTAGACTGACCAATAGCACTACAAGCCTTGCATTCTTCTGACAATGTTAATTTTCAACTATGCCACAGGGCCTAAAATCACTTCTATAAGGCTTTCCTAAATTTACTAGGCCGCACTACATCTTAGACTTTAATTAGGCTTTTAGTAAGAACATATAGCTTAATATCTGAACAAATGACAAAAACACTTGGTCTAATCTTCATAGAGCCTTCAGCAAGCACCTTTATTACACAGACATAATTTTCAGCAGTCACACCTGGGCCCCCCTAACTTAGCCAATGGTGCCTTAGGGGTCTGTCAACGTACCTGAACTCGGCCATAGACCCCACTCAATGGGCCTGAGCCCCTGTGCTTTCTCTTAGGGTATGCTCCTCTAGCCTTTCCCTTGACAGGATAACCCACAAGGCAGCAGGGGTGGAGGCTTTCTGGCATCCCATACTCACTCTTCACTGGGGAGGCATAGGTGTTATATTGCCTGGAAGCTGCCCTGCCAGAAGCAGCCCCACCATACCATCCAACCCCAGCAGAGTGTAGTATTAAGTCATTCCCCAAGACCAGGAACCTCCTGCCATCCTCATAGTTCTTACCCTGTCCTCTGTGTTCCTGAGCACCAGCTCTAACTGAGAGATGTTCTACTTCCAGCTGCTTGCAGGTGCTGCTACTAGCTTTGTTTCTCAAGCCTGCTCTTATAGCAGCTGAGCCCTCTTCCCCAATCAGGCAGTCTCCTGCTTGCCATGTGACTCCTGATTGGAGAGAGAAGCCACCTGCAGGCTGCCTCTGCTGCCTACTCAGGCCCTTTGAGTGGCAGGTATCACAGATGTCCTGCTGCAAGCAGGCACCCAAATGTGCCCTGCTACAGTCATTAACACTTGTGGTATAAAGAGAAATTAGCAGGACTCAGGGGGCATTTTTGCATATGCTCCAGGGGTTGGGGTGGGCTTTAAGTAGAGCAGCTCAGACAGTCTCATTACCCTCAGTGTCTTCTTGAACAAGCTTTTGTTAAAGTGTCCCTGCAGCCATTTTGAAACACAGGAACACTGATACACAAGAAGCAGAGGCTGGCTGGAGTGAGCTAATTACCATACTCCAGATTCCAGCAGACTTGATTAATTGAGTCTGCTCCAATGCACTGTAATTAGAGCATGTCAGAGCAGCCTCCTGGCAGGTCTACAAGCACTCAGGTAGACCATAATGAGCCGTGAAGTCAAGTGATTCCCTCACTGCTGCTTGAATAGAAATTCTGCTGTCGCTGCCAGACAGTTGGCTTTATAGTTTGGCTGGGCTAAGAAGAAAAGTGTCGGGGAGGATGCAAATGCACCACTGCATTGACCCTGGATCCACCCCTGATACCAACTAGCCAGGGATATCTCTATCAGCTTCCCCACTGGGCCAAAACAAAAGCCCAGGAGGCACTACTTCACAGTCAGGGTGGCTAGAATCTGGAACAAACTTCCAAGAGAAGTGGTGTTCGCTCCTACCCTGGGGTTCTTCAAAAAGAGGCTAGACTATCACCTAGCTGTTGCTGGTTACTTGCCCCCAGCTTCCTTCCCTGCCAATGGCAGGAGGTCAGACTTGATGATCTGCTCAGGTCCCTTCTAACCCTACCTACTATGAAACTATCCCAAAGTCTCTCCTCATAGGGCCTATCCCCCAGGCTCTTGATCATGTGTATGGCCCTTATCTGCACCCTTTTGAGCTTGTCCACATCCTTCTTGAAGTGTGGTGCCCAGAACTGGACACAGTACTCCAGCTGTGGCCTCACCAATGCTGAATAGAGGGGGAGGAGCACTTCTCTGGTTCTGTTGGTGACACATCTGGTGATGCACCACAGAGTTCTATTTGCTCTGTTGGCGACTTCATCATACTGGTGGCTCGTATTCATCTTCTGGTCAATTGTCACCCCTAGGACTCTTTCGGATGTAG
>NW_005842150.1:1016054-1051028 GCF_000455745.1 Alligator sinensis | reverse complement strand
GCTCCACCTCACCCCAGCCCTCTTTCCTGCCTATGCAGGGGGTTGAACTCGATGATCTATTGAGGTCCCTTCTGACCCTAGCATCTATGAGTCTATAAGACCAGCCTGTCAAAGTCTTCCTGAATCCTTGACCTGTCCTCTAATGTGCCCTCTTCAACCCACAGTTTGGTATTGTCTGCAAACTTAATCATTGCAATTTTTACTCCCTTGTCCAAGTCATTAATAAAGATATTAAAAAGCACGGGCCCAAGCACTGATCTTTGGGGTACACCACTGGAGATGGCCTTCTAGGATGAGACCACCCCATCGATTGCGACTTGCTGGGATCAGCTGCAGAGCCAGTTCCCCACCCACCTCACTGTAGCCTAGTCTAGGCCAGTACTCTCCAACTTAACTCAGAGGATTTCATGGGAAACAGTATCAAAGGGATTGCTGAAATCTAGGTAGATGCTGTCCACCTCTTGTCCCATGTCCAGGTGCTTAGTTACCTGGTCATAAAAGGACACCAGGTTTGTTAGGCATGGCCTCCCGTCTACAAAGCCATGCTGGTTGCTTCTCAGTACCCCACCACATGCGAACTTGTGGGTGATGTTCTCCTTGACAATTTTTTCAAAGACCTTCCCACGACTAAAGTCAGACTGACTAGTGTATAGTTGGCAGGGTCATCCCTGTTTCCCTTCTTAAAGATGGGTACCATGTTCACCTTCTTTCAGTCGTTAGGGACAACTCCTGAGTCCCACGATTCCTTGTACAGCCTTGCCAGAGGCACCGCTATGAGCTCAGCCAGCTCTTTCAGCACTCTTTGGTGAAGGTTGCCTGGACCAGCTAACTTGAAAGCGTCCAATTGAGCTAAGAGTATCTTCACCTGTTCTGGACTGATTTTATGAGGACTGCTATCATTGCTATATTCTCTGCTCCCCCAGTCTGGTGACCAGTTCTCACTTTGTTTCAGGGATACTGATGCAAAGTAATTGCTGTGGAACTCTTGCTTTTCATGGGGGTCAACTGTGAGCTTCCCCTCCGTGTTCCGTATGGGTGCCACAGTGCAGCTTGATTTTTTTCTTGCTCCATATGTACTTTTGCATCTGTCCAAAACATGGTGGCCCATCATTATAGAAAAGAACTCCCAGTTTCTGGTCACACAACTTTGGCTCTGGCCCATACACTCACGCTTCTGGTCAGAAGTCTGCAAGTCCCTTCCTGAAGAATAAGTCATCATTCTTCTTCAACTGTACAGGGTGAGGCAACTACTGAAGCTGCTGAGCTGGCAGCTGGGTCTTCATTACTGTTTCATTTACCAGTCTCCCTCTCTGCTTTTGCTCCCCTCTCAATTCATAATGGGGGGGAAAGAGGGACCCTGTTCACTGAGGGAGACTCAAAATTACAGCTAGCAAATTCTGCTTCTCCTGGAGCTATAATTCCTCTGCTTCCCAATAATTTATGGATTACTGTATTCATCAGCCTGTTGTCTTCCACAACCAAAGCCAGAGAATTTCACCCAGGGATCTTGCACCCACCTGTTTATTAAATCATTCCAGTTATTTATAGTCTGTTTAATAACTGTGCCTTGGTTCCATTTTGAACTTCTCCCTTTCAGACAGTGGGCTGTGTTTTGCTGCTGTCTCTTTGGTTAATGGCCTTCTACAGTCCCTGGGTCCTTACATCAACATCTATAATCAAATCATGCTCTAACCTTCTTCTAATACTTCCAATGGAATATGCTCCATAAGAGTATATTAATACTGCTTCCCCACCTCTGCCTGGGGGCCCGCCCATCTGCTCCTGTGTCATACACAGGAATGAGGAAATACATGAGCGGCCTTTATTGTGGCTCTCACACTCTGATTCTGGCACAGTGAAGACCGGTGGTAGAGTGGTGGTATTTCCAAGGAAGGCGCTTGTAGAATGGGTTCAGGTGAGGGAGGTGTGCTTGGGAGGTGCCTTCAAAAGCTCTTAGAAAGTGGGGCAATGCACCCTAAATCTCTCATCATGTGTGAGGATTTTCAGTCCTCGCAACATTCCTGGTGCTCTTTTAAAAACCCTCGCTAATTTTTCAGGGTTCTTTTTGTTACACACTAAGTGTCATGTCTGTGTGTCGTGCATTCCAGCGAGTGGAGCTATGCTTGTTGTGTTGTATTTCTTGTTGTTTCCTGCTGCGATGCTTGCAAAAGTACTCAGTTAGGCCCTTTTGTTTTGTACAATGAAGCTGGCTGCCCTGTTCTTCCCTGTGCCATATCATTGGGACAACAAATATCCTGCAAGACACTACCCTGGTGACAAGGATGAGGTCCTATGGGATGGGAATGTTCCTCTATGGCAATGTTGGACCACATTGAAGCATTTGATATGGACAGGCCATCATGTGGGATTCCTATGCTGACTGGCTCATCATCTACCTAGAAGCCAATCAGATCCCTGAGGCTAGCCAGAAATGTGCAGTGCTACTGACTTTTCATTAACTCATAGGCTTTTGACATTGTTTGCTCAGTTGTGTTCTCAGGCTAGCTGAGTTGCATTATTTATCTGAGAAGTGTAATTTTGGTATAAGTCTTGAATATCTGTGGATGGATTGACTCTGGTAGGGCATGCGGCTGGGTGGGGAGCTGCTCCAGCCAGGACTGGGATCTTGCAATGGTTACAGTGTGGTCCAAAGCCAGGGCAGAACCATGATCTGCTGCCTGCATACCCCTGCCTGAGGTGGTGCAGGGGATTGTAGCTCTACCTGGCTCAGGACCATGTTGTGACCACTGCAAGATCCTAGCCCTGGAGCAGTTCCCCACTCAGGTGCATGCCCTGCTGGGGCCGATCTCCATAAAAACCCTGGCCCTGAACTGCCTGAGCACTGCCGCTCCTGGAGGCTCTGGGGAAACTGGCTGCAGTGACATGGGCAGAAGCTACTGGTAAATGGAGTCCATTGCAAGCCCAATCCAACCCATGGGACAGACTTTGCCCGCAGCTTCTGGGTCTGTAGCTTAGAAACCCTGAGAACCGTGGCTGCAGTCAAGTGGCTTGTGCATCCAGCTCAGATCCTCTAGTCACAGGAGCATATTTCTCTTGGACTAAGAAACTCAGTCTGGACTACGAAACTGCAGCCCACTTCTAAGTGTGTTGTTTCTATGGACAATTACTCCATGGTAATAAATGTGTCTTATTTTGGTCTCATTGTTCAGATTCTTACTAGAAGACAGATTTTCCTGATCTCAGTTTCTTCCTGTTTGATGAACTTTTCCATTCTGTTATTTTCAGACTGTTACTTAGTTCTTTCCCCACAATAAGGGCCCTGTCAGACGTTCAAATTAAAGTTGGATAGAAACCAACTCTAAAGTTGTAACACATTTTCAAGCACTAATTTCATAGCTGGTTGGCTCTGTTTATAGCTGGATGGACATTTTAATAGTGTTATAAGTACTTTGCAACATGTAGCCAATATACATTTATTGCTTAGTTAAGCAGTTAATAGTGTGATAATTACTTTGTACATATGGCCAGTCTAAACGTATTGTGTGATTAGCTAGTTAATTGTGTAATACATGTAACTTATAGCAAGGGCCCTAGACACTGACACATTTCTGTTCAAGCAATGCCATTTTAGGTTGATAAAAAGAGATTTTTATAGAAAGGGATTTTATAACATTTTTTGTGGCAAATTAAATAAACTGCATACTACTATCTAAGGTCAAACTCCTACTTTCTGGGTGTATGTGTGTATGCGTGTGTGTGTGTGCGCAAACATGTGGGTATGCTTCTGAACATATTAGTGAGGTCGGGGGGACAGAGAGATTGGCCAACATGCACTGCCTTCCTGGAAATTCCATTTGTTAGCTTTGAGTTGCAAAATGCTCCTGGCTGTGGGATGGGGTTTGTAGACTTTACTCCCTCTGTTGACTTACCCACAGGGAAGGAGAAGCTGTGCTTTAGCATTTATTCTATTTTTAAAGAAAAGGGTAAAAAAACAAAATCCATTTTATATTGCCTTTATTGACAATGTATGTCAATTGTGAACCTTGCCACCATTTTAGCAATGCAAGAAAAAGCCTCTAGCCTGATGATGGCATTTCTATGTTCTGTAAATACATAATGTTTGTACGCAGCACAGATATATTTATCTATATGGGGAATATATAAATAGATTAACTGCATCTTTGCCAAGGATATGGTCACTTTCAAAATATTTAACTGACAGTGAAATACAGCCTACCAACAAAAGTTCACTTCTCAGGGAGTGTGACTACATGTGTGAATGTGGTGTTAATGTAGTGAAAGCTTAATGCACAGAAAAATACTGTGTAGTAAGCTTTCTCTGGGAGCACATCTAAAACGTGCACCTGATGGGAGCAGTTCAGTGCAGGAATACTCCTGCCCTGCTCTGCTCCCATATGGCAGCCATGGGGAGCTGTAGCCTCCCCCAGATGTCAGCTCTGGGCTGGCAGGGGGCACCAGGGTCTGGCCTGGGCTCTGGGAGGTGGGCGGAGCTGTTCTGCCTCTGGGGCAGTAGCCACCCTGCACCCCTACTCCAGGCAGCTGCCTGCTACTTAACCCCAGCTCTGAGATTGGAGTGGAGGCTGGAACACTGTTCCTGCCCCAGCAGCTGTCTGCTGCTGGTTCCCGCTCCAATCTCGGAGTGAGCACTATGGGATTGCCACTGTCCTGGCAGCAGGCAGCTGCTGGGCCTCAGCTCCAAGATCAATCGAGTCTGCTTCGACACATTGTAATTGCAGTGCATTGGAGCAGTTTTGCTGCACGTCTATTGATTCCCTAAGTGTGTAACAGTAAAGAGTGGATTAATGCCCGTGAAGCCGTGGCCCAAGGATGCCTGTTATGCAAAGCCTTAGCAAGATAATGGCAAAGCTACAGGGCCTCTAATCTTCCCGACACTTCAGAGCCTGCCCTTTCCCTCCTCTGTTAGAGCTCGTAAACTAGCTAGCCTTGACCCTTTTCACTTTATTTCCCATTCACAGTTTGTTTCCCGTAGATGGACCCATGCTGCAGGTAGGTTGATCTCTTGCACCTGTGGAACATGCAGGATTTGAAGGCTTTACTCCATCCCCCAGCTAAAACAGCCCCTACACTGATAGTAGGCAGAGATGCTCTCCCTGGATCCTATTTTCTGGGCTGCACCTCTGCTCTCCACAGTGTCAGCTCCAAGCAGTCTCCTGTGCTGCTCCAACCTGCTTTTTCTCAGTCCCTCTATCCTGGTGAGAGACAAGAGTGCTGCTGATTCCTGAGTCCAAGAGGGAGAAGTATCTGAACACAGCTTCTTTTCCTCCTTGTTGCCTAAGACAAGACCCACGGTATACAGGGTCCCATGTGAAAGATGCTCTTAGATAGACTCTCTGTTGTTCCAGTTGCTTCCCTACCTCCTTTTTTACACTTTCTCATTCCCAGTAGCTTTGTTTGGTCCCTGCTCCTAGTTGCCAGTTCTTAAAGGTTTACCTCTAGTTATTGGGCCATCCAGTGTCTCAGCCAAGATGTTCCTTGAATGGCAAATTCCATTCAACTCCTTATGGCCCATTTTACATGGCTACCTGCAGGTAACCAAAAGGTGTGCAGTTTCAAAACATAAAACTTTTCAGTTAACTTTTGTGTTGGCTCATTTTGAATTGCTGAGCTCTGTAGTTCTGTAAGCAAATTCCAGTTCTTTTCACCTGTCACATTCTGATTCTGTCCGACAGCCCAGCTGAGTCACTAACTAACTTGTTTTTGTGTTACCAGGTAACCGGGCACCTTTAAGATCAAGTCTTCGTTGTCTGCCCAATTTGGCCTCCTTGAATTTAGAGACTGAGTAGGAGGAAGAGAAGAAACAAGCCAGATAACAGGAAAAAGACCACTGGGAAGATCAGTATGCATGGATCAGTGGGATGCTGGAACTGTAAAGTACAGCATGCATGTCTCCCTCACATCTCACACAGCTCAGTCTTAGTGATCAAATCATGTCCAGGCTAGAACAGCTAAGGTGAGAGAGACTTTGGGAAAGTTTGCATTCTCAGGAACTTTGTGTGACACATATGAGTTGACTCTGAATGACAAACATGGCAGAAGTAAAAATGAGTCTGTCTGTGGCTGATGGAACGAAGCTGCCCCATTAGTGCCAGAGCTGTGAGCTACATTGGGGTGTATGGCTGATGTACTGCAGAAAGCAGCCTCTCCTGCTGTCAGAAACAGTGCTCAAGGGATTGAAACTACTCCAGCTGTGGGAAGCTGCCATTCACTCGGATGTTTTCTCCAGCGTCATAATGCATTGTCTGGAACCAGCACAGGAAAGAAGAGGCTTTGGGCTCCCGGAGGTATTCTGGGAACAAAGGAAGGTTCAAGGTACCCACCCTGCCAAGTTAAGTACTCATGAAAATAAGTGTAAGTGCATTTGAATATCTAGTTTAATACTGAAATATAGATAATATATACATGGCCAAATAGTACAGAGAAGGCATAATAAGCAAATGATTGAACATACTAATGTCTCATTTGCCTAACAAAATAATCATCTTGTCAGAAATGGAAACAAATTTATCCTAAATGCTCTATGTTCTAAAGCCTTAAAATGCCTCTAACAGGTGGCCAGCCTGTTAGGGAAGTTTTTAAGAAATTCTAAGTTTGCAGACTGACAATTCAGCAAGAATTGTAGTTTAAGACTGAAGAGAAAAATTCTGAGGTGGACCTGGGTTTTTTTACTCAGTTACCTGGCCCAGTTTCTAAAGCTTACTTAGAACACAGAAATGACCCTAATAAGTTATATCTTATAATACTATACCTGTTTTTATCCCTTATTTAAGCTAAGTCTTGGTCATAAACTGGGTACAACAAGCATAAAGCCAGTAAATGGGCTCTAAGCAACCTTTAGCCATCTTCTTCCAACCTGTCTTTCTGATACCTTTTAAAGTATCTTTGTCTGTGGCATTCCCGTGCCTGCTTATTTCTTTTGCTTCTTCTCTTGCCTATCATGGCCAACTGGATGCAAGCAAATACCTGGATTATATCCCTGTTAAGCAGTGAAGGGCCTACTAAAGTTTACAAGGAAAAGGTCAATGAGCAGCTTGTAGATCTGCTTCACATTCACATTCAGGGGGATCTGCAATGATCCCTCCACTCTCCAGTCCCTGGACTTCTGCAGCAGCAGCAGAGGGATGAGAACAAAGCAGAGATTACAGGCTCTAGGAGGCCTCTTCAAAGCAACATCTCCCTGTAGCCACAGCCTGTCACTGCTGCCTCTGTTTCTGTTTCTTCTCGACCTTTAGCAACAAGTAGGAATGGGATGGCAGCACAGGCCTGTGGGGAAGGGCGAAGTTGTGTGGACTTCTACAACTGTCCTGAGCTCTTAGGTTGGAGAGGGCAGGGTTGACCCTGCGGGCCGGTTTTCCAAAGCTTCTGTGTTGAGTTGTTTTCTGAGCCCTGGAAGGTTTGGTGGGCTCAGAAACCTTCTGACTCCAAGCTGGGAAGGTTCCTCCTGAGACGCAGAGGGAGGCGGGTAAAAGAGGAGTGGTTCTTACCCTCAAGGTAATAGGTTGTGTGATAAGTATTTCTGAGGGGCTTAGGCTGGAGGAAGAGGAGGGAGCTGGGGAAGTTCTGACTGAGGACTCAAAGGTTTATTACTTGGGTTCTGGGTTTTCTGTTTACCATGGAAAAACATGGATTTTCCCCTTTTAAGGAGAAACCACAGATTTTGTCCTTTAAAAGAGAAAAACAGGAAATGTTGGGTTTCCCTTTGCAGGCTGGCAGAGTTCCAGCCTGCAAGGGGCTGGAGGGAGTGGGAGGAGGGTGGGTAGGCAGGCGGTGCCATGTGCACATGTGGCAACTAGGGAGGGTGGAGAGCAGCTCCCACAGGTAAGTCTAGGGAAGGGGGATTGAGGGCCCCATTGTAAGGGAGGGAGAGGGTTGGGCAGGGGTGGAGGGTGGGTGGGGATGCTTTTCAGTCAGGGCAATATCTGGGGCCTGGGGCTTGGGGCCCAGGGCAGGAATACGAGGCCGCAGGGCCCAGGCAGGGAGTGGGATGGAGCTGCAGGTTGCTTGTTGGGGTATGGCAGGGGGCTGGCTCCCCACCACTGCATTGGGGGGGGCATGGGAGTCGCATGCCCCCTGGATATGTGCACAGGGTGGGACCGGGTGTGGGCTGTCTGCTGCAGACTCAGGACTCCCCACTCTGCTGCCCTCAGATTGGGGCCTCCGTGGCCCAGAAGGTGGAACCCAGTGAGGCATGGCAGGGTGGGTAGGCTCGGTGCCACCTTCAGGAGCCCCTACCACAATGGCAAGGCATCCCAGAGGCACCTGGCAGTAATGGGGGTGGTGGCATGGAGTTGTGCCCCTCACTGCGGCTGGGCAGGTAGGGGGTACCTCGCCATGGCAGTGCAGGGCTTCTGGCAGTGGCACTGAGCCTCCCCACCCCACTCTGTCTTGCTGCACCAGGGCCTGCCCTCTGAGCTGCAGAGGCCCCTGGGAGGAGGGCAGCAGGGCAGGGAGCTGTGCCACCATGGGGGAAGGGGAGCCAGGCTTTGCACTCCATTCTCTGTTCAGGCCACAGCAGTTGCCACCTCCCATGGGTGGCAGCTGGAGCTTGGTGGGTGCAGGGAGCTGCAGACCTGGGTCCCTGGCCCCATAGCCCTGGTAGCTGTGGGGCCTCTCCAGCAGGGCGGGGGGTCACCATCAGGTCTGGGGGACTGTGGCTTTGAAGTGACATACAATGGGCACCAGCATTTCAGGGCTGCTCAGTGCCACAAAACAGTAAGGAGTGGGGGGCACAGCTGCAACTTGACCTGCATCCCGGTGAGTGAAGGGGGTAGAGGGAGCTCTGATTTTCCATTATAAAAAACCCATAGTCGAATGCCAGAATGTATAGGTATTTAGGTTTTATGTTATTATAGTGATTGATGCACTTGTAGGCTTCCAAAATAATCATCTTGTCAATACTGGAAATGAATTTATCCTAAATAACTGATACCTATACATACACGACATTTCATTTGAATCATGGAAAAATGTGGATTTGGGGTTTTTAATCAGAGAATTTGTGATTTTTTAAGCAGAGAAAACCAGGGTCCCTGTTACATAGGAAAATAAAATTAGTCAGTTAATGGGTGGGGTTTGTCTTTGGAGGAGGTCATTGTGTGGTGGGTGTGCAGGCCGGGAGCGGTCCGAGGCTTTCGGGGGGGTGTGGCAGGCTGTGGCCAGCAGCCCTGGCACATGGGTCGGGGAATTCGGCACGGCCGACTAGAATTAGGCACGGACGCGTAGAGGTTGATTAAAGATTATTTTACTTACACCGTAGATGGTCGTGGTGCAGGCAGGAAAACTTGCTTGCGTTGCAGTTACAGATAGGAAAGAAGAAGAGCGGACAAGAGTTCTAACCACGAACTCTGGTCCAAGGCCGGCTGAGAGGTCTAGAACCGTGAGCCCGTCGAATCAACTGGACGAAATAACCCAAGAAGAGCTCTGGATACCACGATGAGAGTCCGAAAGGTGACTCTCCACGAAAGTGCGCAGGGAAGGGTACGTCGAGGGATCAAGCGGCGACGGGGAGAGGCTAGAGGTTGATCAGGCCCCTGTATCCTTCTTAAGGCACACGCTGGGTTTGTTAAGCTCCACAGCGCGCTTAGAGTTCTTCACGAGATGTGAAGTCCTCCTCCAACTTGGGCGGAAACCACTCAAGCCTCTTATATGGCTAGCAAGCCAATCGCTAGCTGCCGCGTGGGAATAATTTAGAAACAGCTAATAGTGGGAAACAAATTTACATACGGGTGGCGGGAACTCCTTTGCACCGGGGTTGTCTCTATGCAACTGAGAATTGCACCATGCAAAGAAAGCTCCTCGTGGCGGGAAATAATTCTGGAGTGCCGAAGCACACACAAAATCATACCCTTTGGGTCATGACAGTGGGGAAAAAGCTAGACTGGTACTGGAGAGATTTCAACAAGGAGAGACCAATGAGTAAGTCACCAAAGATAATTCATTATTCTACAATCCTGCCCTTTGCAACAGGCTTCGCCAGTTTTTTATTTCATGTGTTCTCTTAAAAATCCCTTCCTCATTGTCACATTTCTTTGTTTTCAAGATACAAGTAATCAGAAGGTAAATGAAGGAGGTTGGTGGAAATGTATCTTGTGATCTGTAACCTCAACCACTGTTCCAAGCACAGCTACCCCTGCTGTCTGTCTAGGCTGCCTGAAACTCCTTATAAGTTCAGAAACTGGTTTAAGTCTGTAACAGAGCAGAAGTCAGTGCACATAAACCAGTTTCAAAATGGCTGATACTGGCTGAAGATAAACCTGGTTGAATGTAATAGCAGACTTAACTGATTTGGGTCAAAGCAGGTCTGAAACTTCTGTCCCAGACCCCTTCCTGATTCAATTTAAATCATAGCATCCCAGCATGTTTTGCAGCCCTGGGCCAGGCTGCACTGTCTGCTCCAGAGGGGATGGGGTGGGGCAAGCCCAGCTGGGGATACAGTCAAGTCTGCAAGGTGGGGATGGACTGCTCCACCCCAGGCAAACCCCAGCTGGGGTCTGGGGCCAGAGAAGGGGCTAAACACCCCTTCCTCAACTCAAAATTACTACTGGCGGCAACTGTGGACTATAAATCCTAAAGGCACCTGGAAGCAAGAAGAGAAAGTAATAAGCAATCCTGCAGAGTCCTGCTGTTGTGATTTTGGACTACAAATCCCAGAAACCTCAGGGGCAGTAGGAAGAGGAAGTGAACACCTAGCTCATGCTGGCTGTGCCAAGGGGCTGTGCTATAGTGTCCCCTAGCTTCTGGCCTGAACCACTGAGGGCATGTGGCTACATTTCCTGAATTAAAGGTAAATGTCTGTTCACTTCTGTTTCAATTGAATTTCTGCAGGTTAGACTAACCTGGAAAGACTGAATCAATTCAGCCTTGCCATTTTTGACTGTGTGTACTTAGCCTTAAAGAGCAAGCGGAGCGAGGACGGAATCAATAGTACAAAACGTTACTTCTGCCCTGTGCTCCCAGCATTCTCCTAACTCAAAGAGAGCTCTTCCTCTTCATATGCAGTGGGGTCAAGCTGAGCTGAGCTGCATAATTCAGATTTCTGGTAGCCTCACACCACACAGAAAACTGCCCTATTCTGTAATGTCTCACTATCATAAACAATAGTTCAAGCTATACTTTCTTTCGCAATTCTTCTGTGTGTTAGCTGCTCCTCTTCATGTAGCTCCTACTGCAGAGTTTTTTAACCTTAGCTAAAACATTAGCTCAGGTGTAGAAACATTTACTTAGCTGAACATCAGCTTAGGTATGGAATAATTTTCAGTGAAGCACTGGGTGCACTGTCAAGATGCTTAGGAAGACTTGATTTTGTTTTATGAATCTAAAAAAGATGCACACTTAATTCTAAAGACAGTAGGACAAAACAACAACTTTTGATTTTTTTTGCCTATTTTTTGTTTTATACTTAATAAATAATATAGTGAATAAATGCACATTCCCATAATTTTTTTTTGCTTCAATCTTAAACTGAATAATACAGCCCTAGGCCCTTAGCTATTAGTAAAGCTTCTGGTTTCTTTTTAACCGGAGAGAAATGTGTGTTGTGTTATATGTTATGATGCATCACATCATCTACACCCCTTTTTCAAAATTCACCCATGGAGCCATAGATCTCTTCTGTGAATTGGCCAGTCACTAGAGCTGTCTTGCATCAGTTCCCCATTTGTACAATGAGACTAATCCGTACCTGAGGAGGGTGCTGTGAGTATAAATCAAACAGCAGATTGTAAGGTGCTCATGTACTGCAATAATGGGTTCACAAATGTACCAATTGTACAGCAAGGCTCTATATTTAAAAGTTCATTATTTTATCTTAGAAATTGGTGAAAATACATTATTTTCTTCTTTTTGTTCTGTGCCCCTTCCTATGAGTATTTATTCCTATGGGAACAAGCATATTATGATTTGCAACCCTCCTGACTTTATTTCTCTCAGTGAGATATTTCTTCATTGGAAACATAATTGGGTTATATGAGCATGTCCTTTAGTAAATCATGTCTTCCCTGCTCCACATGCTAAATTGCAAAACATATATAACACAGGCTGCTGTCAAGTGGTGCTGGGCACAGGTCAAAAAGCAAAGCTGAGAAAACTAACATATTTCTGCTTGATGAGCACATACTTTATTGGGTAACTTGTACCTAATAGTTGTGTGATCAACTGTAGCATTCCCTAGCATGATGCAGGGGATGCTTACAGAGATGAAACCTGGGAAGAGACAAATCCATTGAGCATCCACTAAGTTGGCAAAACTTACTTTTGAGACCTTGAGATCAGGATTCCCGGTGACTCCCGACGGATCAGCCCAGCCAGAGAAAACATCCATCACACCCATGTTCTGCAATAGGGCTGTCATCTCATAGGTGCCAGAGACAGAGAATTTTGGAAGGTACAAACTGGTAGGCTTCCAAGTTTCTTTAAAATTGTAAATATATCAATAAAACATTGTGTTAAATTGATACCTATATATATAGTGGTGCTTCATCTATCAAAATCCCCAAATCCGTGTTTTCATCAGCGGACAAACATGGATTTTGGGATTTTTGGTCACATAATTTTTAAAGAGAAAACCAGGGTCCCTGCTAATGAGGATGAAACAGAGGGCTGCTATTGTCTTTAAAGGCATCCTCGTGAGCAAAGCAAAGCTACCATGCTGTTCCTGCTGTTGAACTGAGGCCCTCCAGGGTTTTACACCCGCTTTCCTTATGTGGCTGTCTTTAAATGAAGGTGTGGGGAATGAGACTCAGCAGTGAGAAGGGTGTGGAAAGGAAAGATGTAGGCAAGTTGAAGATTAGTTGCTTTTTAAACAGCTAGTTTTGTAGTTTTTAAATTTAAGAACCTGACAGTGTTTAACACTGAAAAATGCACGGTTCTCCACCTTGGGAAGAAAAACCCGCAGCATGCTTATAGGCTTGGCAGTGCTACGCTGGCTAGCACTACGGACAAAAAGGACTTGGGGGTCATGATTGACCACAAGATAAACATGAGCCTGCAATGTGATGCTGCGGCTAGTAAAGCAAGCAAACACTGGCTTGCATCCATAGATGCTTCTCAAACAAATCCCAGGACATCATCCTCCTGTTGCACTTGGCCTTGGTGAGGCTGCAGCTGGAGTACTGCATCCAGTTTTGGGCTCCACAATTCAAAAAGGATGTAGAGAAGCTTGAGAGAGTCCAGAGGAGAGCCACGCACATGATCAGAGGTCAGGAAAACAGACCTTATGATGGAGGCTGAGAGCCGTGGGACTCTTCAGCCTGGAAAAGCGCAGGATAAGGGGTGATCTGGTGACCGCTTATAAGTTTATTGGGGTGCTCACCAGGATCTGGGGGAACGCCTGTTCATCAGAGCGCCCCAAGGGATGATGACTAGGTCAAATGGTCACAAACTCCTTCAGAACCGTTTCAGGCTGGACATAAGGAAGAACTTCTTTACTGTCCGAGCCCCCAAGGTCTGGAATAGACTGCTGCCAAAGGTGGTTCAAGCACCTACTTCAAACTCCTTCAAGAGACATTTGCATGTTTATCTTGCTGGGATCCTATGACCACCCCTGACTTCCTGCCCTGGGGCAGGGAACTGGACTTGATGATCTTCCGAGGTCCCTTCCAGCCCTAATGTCTATGAAATCTATGAAATTTTGCAGTAAGACATCTCCCAGCTCTGCTAGTCTAAGTCCATTCCCATACATAATACATAAGCCAGATCCTTTTAAGTGAAGGAGTCATGAAATATGATACTATTTTATCTCTGAACAGCAACAAAACTTTCCTTTACTTCTTTTGTATAGAGAAAGGAAATTTTACGTGGCACAAACCATGAGTAACAGATCTCCCATATTTTAGTCCATCACATTCACTACATCTCTCCAACTTCATTACACGGTATTTAAATCTCCAGACCACAGGCTGTGCATTATGTAGTTCTTCTTGTGGCCCTCCTTTGGAACCTGGCAGCTGAGGGAGGGAGGGAGGTAGAGCTCCTCTCACTGTCACAGGCTTTGTAGCTTCAACGCCTGTCTTCTGTCACTGGGTCTTCCAGCACGCTGAGCTTTCCACTTCTGGTATTAATGAGGCTTGTGGCCTGCAAACAACTCTTTCCATTATGTGCGGGAACTCGGGAAGAGAACTTCTGACAGTCAGGGGGTAGCAGTCTTAGCACTGACCCTACAAGGGGCTGATCATGAGCAGCGGCAATTGGGGCCTCGGGGTGCTCAAGGGGCTGATCATGAGCCCTGTTGCTGTTCTGTCACAACTGGAAATTCCTTCTGGGTATGCTCAGACTGATTCTTGCAGTGCCATACTTCCACCACACACTATTTTTCTAGGAATATTTACTGTATGACACCCACAGCTTCTTACCATTTGAGCTCTTTGATTTATAATACTTTTCATGGCATCTTTCCCCACAAGAAAATACTGACATTTGTCTCTGCAACAAATGCCATTTTCTCTTTGGATAAAGAGGTTGCTATAACAAGCATATTATGAGAAAGCAATAGAAGACGGTCCAGAGTGCTGCCTAAGGGTTGACTCCTATTTTCTGCTGTTTGTGTGTGTGTGTGTGTATCTGTGCATGCTTGTGCACACACCAGTGGAGTAAGAGTGGATAGACAGGCTGGCCAAGCTGCCTGCATACCTGGAAATTACTACAGTTAACTTTAAGTTGCAAACTCCAACTGGTTAGGGGTGGGATATACAGAGACTACTGTAACAACTAGGCTTGTGCAAACAGGGAAGTATTAGATTCGGATTTGGCCGATTCGGAGTATAGTGATTAGATTTGGAGATTTGGATCATTGTCCTGAATCCGCTCAGCCAAATCGGCTTCAGAAGATTTGGTGAGATTTGGTGATTCGGATCAGCTGGGGAGAGGCAGGCACAGCTGGGTGGCTGCAGGTTCTCCCGTGGCTCCTTCAGCTGTGCTTGCCTCTCCCTGGGTGGGGGGAGCCATGGGAGAAACCCCCATGGCTACCCTGCCCAGCCCCAGCCTACTCACTTACCTAGTCCCAGTCTACTCACCGGCTGCAGCAGTGGCAATTGGGGCCTCAGGGTGCTCATGGCAGAGCCCCCAGGTGCAGTGCAGGGCAGCAGGGGCAGCGGGGATCGTCCCCCCCGACTGGCACCCACATGGCAATTTCCCCATGGTGCAGATACAGCGTGGCTTGGCAGGGTGTTCTGCGCTGTCTGGGAGCTGGGGCTAGTGGGTTGAGTGGTCCTAGGCTCTGGGTGACAGGTGGAGCCACCCCAACTCCCAGAGAGTGCACGGCACCCTGCCGAGCCATGATGCAACAGCTGCCATGCAGGTGCCAAGCGGGGGGGGGGGTGTGTGATCCCTGCTGTGCCCACTGCCCTGTGCTGCATGTGGGATTCTGCTATGAACCCTCAGAGGCCCCAATTGATGTTGCTGCAGCCAGTGAGTGCGGAGCTTTAAGGGAAAAAAAAAAGCCCTGCACTCACTGGCTGCAGCAGCAGTGATCGGGGCCTCTGGCCGCTCATGGCAGAGCCCCCCCTGCACAGCACAGAGCTGGGGGGGGGCAGCAGGGATCTTCCCTTCCCCCCCCCCAACCTGGCACCCGTGCGGCAACTATCGAATTGTACGGGTGCAATGCGGCTCAGCAGGTTGCCACATGCTGCCTAGGAGCTGGGGCCACTGGGGATGAGTGCTGCTGGGCTCCAGCTGACTGCTGGAGCTGCCTGAGTTTCAAGACAGCATGTGGCGCTCTGCCAAGCCACGCTGCACCTGTGCCATGGGGCCACTGCCGCATGGGTGCGAGACCGGGGGGGGTGATCCCCACTGCCCTGTGCTGTGTGCGGGTGCTCTGCCACGAGCCCTCAGAGGCTCCAGTTGCCACTGCCAGAGCAGGAGTGTGGGGCTTTTTTTTTTTAAAAGAGCTGGGAGGCTGGGGCTGCATGGGGGATGGGGCTGAGCAGAGTGGCCATGGGGGCTTCTCCTGTGGCTCCTACAGAGGCCCTGACCTGTTGCTGCTTGCCCAGCCAACGCGGGGAGGGTGTGATGCAGGTGCAGCTTGCTCCGGGTGGCAGCAGGGCACAGCCCCCACTCCCGGTGCTGCTGCGACTGCGTCAGCACTGGGAGTGGGGTCTCTGCCATGCCACCACTTGCCAGCTGGCACAGGGGGCATGGGATGCAGGGGCAGCAGCTCTGTGAGCAGGGACTGTGCCTTGCTGCTGCTTGCCCCCTTCCACCCCGAGTGAGCCGCGCCCACATCCCACCTGGATTCGGATGCTTCAAATCGATTTGGAGCTTTTAATTGGTCTCCTGATTCAATTTGGATTCAGAGATTTGGTCTCCAATCAGAGATCTGGTAACAATCTACAAGTTCCTTTAGGTTGGAACACAAGTTGTAATGGGGATGAAACAATTCCTACAGCTGTCCCTTCACCCAGAGGGAAGTGGAAGCTGTACTGAAATTCTTATCCTATCTTTAAAGCATTCAGTAAAAAAAATCTGCTATTTCATATCCTCTTCAGTCACAATCTACTTGATAAACAACAGGAACCTTAACACCATTTTAGCAATGTAACAAAAAGTCTCTAGTTGTGTCTAGAATTCTTATATTTTAAAAATACAAGATCTTTGTATGTAGCAGATATGTTCATCTGTATGATGAATGCATAAATGGATTTGCTGTATTTTGGAAGAATTTAAGCTCATCTTCAAAGACTAACTGGCAATGAAATACAGCCTATTCCTACCAGTCATGCCAGAGGAGGCCCCAGCTGCCAGGGCTATGGGACCAGGAACCCGCAGCTACACATCCCCTGCGGCAGTGCCCAAGCCCTGGCTGCCACCTGTGGGAAGTGCAGGCTGCTGCAGTGGAACAGAGTGGAGGTCGGAGCCTGGTTCCTGTCCCGCATGGGCAGCACAGCTGGAGTGGAGCCCATGATGGGGTGGGGGAAGGCTGCCCGTTGTGGGCTTGAGCTCCCTGCCCTGTAGCCTTCCCCCTAGGGCCTTTGTGGCCCAGTGGGTAGGACCAGTGCAACAGGGCAGAGTGGGTCCCTGTGGGGAAGTTCCTTGCCGCTGCTGGGAGCTCCATATTGCCCTGGTGAGGTGCCCCCTCTCTGCCCTGCAGAAGCGATGAACACAACTCTGCACCACCACCTCACTGCTGCTGGGTGGGCAGACTTTGCATTGCGAGGGTGGCGTGGGGCTCACAGCAGTAAGGAGCTTCCCTGCCCAGGCCTGCTGTACCCTGCCACACCGGGTCCCTCTTGCTGGGCTTCAGAGGACCCAGGGAGAGGGCAGGAGGGGTAGGAGCCCGAGCCTGCAACAGGCAGCCCGCATCTGCCCTGTGCACAAATCTGGGAGGCACATGCCCCCATACCTCCCTGAGAGTGCAAAGCAGTGGGGAAACAACCTCCACCTTGAACAAGCTGTCCATGGCCCCATCCTACTTCCTGCCCAGGCCCTGCGGCCATGCATTCTAGCCATGGGCCTCAAGCCCCACGCACTGCCTCGGCTGGGCAGCATCCCCAGGCCTTCCCAACTCCTTCCCTTCTTACTGATGGGGGCCTCAATCCCAGTTCTCCTCCCCCCTCTGCCAGACTTATCTATGGGAGCCGCTCTCCAGGCTGCCTGGCAGCCATATGATTTATATGCTTACGTGATCACATACACATGGCACCCTGTGCCTAACTGCTCTTCTCCCACTTACCCCAGCTGGAACTGTGCCAACCTGCAGAGAGCTCTTTGCAAAAGTGGAAAATCTGTGTTTCTCTGTTAAAACCAATGTTTTTCCCAGTTAAAAGGGAAAATCCACTTTTCCCCTGTTTTTCCATGGGAAACGGAAAACTCGGATCCCTGTCGATAACATATAGATATAATATCCTCCTCCTCCTCAATATTACACTGTTAACATCTCTGATGATCCCATTAACTCTTTAAGCTTAGCATTAAATGTGAGTTCATAGTCCCTTGGTTAATTAGCTTGACGTCTGAGACCGTTACATTATCAGAGCTTGCCAAAGTACAGCTTTCCATCTTATTCAGACACAACAAACTTCAGTTTGTTTATTTGATATATTTATTTACCCTGTTTTTTCAAGGATGGGCAAGTTAGTGTCACACTTAAAATATAGTTGGTTTAATAAAAGATATCACATTTACGCAAAGAACCTTGTCTGACACTTAAAAATAGTAATTCCAAATCAGTACACAGTTTAATGTTAGCAATAATATTTTGCACAAATTGCTTTCTAATGGCTTATGGAATAACAAAATGTCTGTGGCTAGGAGTTATCAAATTCAAGTGCATTTATTTGGGAATTAATGTTAATTAAATTTTTGATATAGATATGAACACCAACTGGCATGTAAAATACCTGAGGATTTAACCATCATGTACACCAGCTAGACAGTTAATTTTCAGTAGGATTTACAATTTTCCCCATGAAAAGGATGCTGCACGTGTGTTTATCAACAATCAACAACAAGAAGGGCCTGTTGAATTTAACAGTAGGAGGAAGCGAAGTAAGAACTATTTCGACCACAGTAGTTGCTGCAGCCTCAGTGCCATTCTCATGGACGTTCAGCAGAGCCTTGTGAACAGCCTGCAAGGAAAGGAAGCAAATGTTATGGTGTAGGTTTGGCACAGGGGGCAGTAAATGGAAATGTATCTTTAACCCAGGACTCTTGACAAGATGAACTGAGAAGTCATCTACCAAATGGGGAAAATACGGACAGCATTTTTAGTATGTTCATTAGGAGCCTGGCTGCATTAAGCAAGCACTGAAGGAACAGGAACAAAAACTTTAGAAGCTTGAGCTTCATTCTTCAGATCACACTTGCTCTCACCTTATGAACAGGTGCTCCCCTATTTACCATTTCTTACTGTGGAAGAATGATTTCAAAATATGAAACTAAACTCTAATTAATTGTTATTGTGAAGTATAAGTTTACAGCAAAAAAAAAAATTATGATAATTAAACAATGTCAGGGGGAACAGGGCTTCTTAGATTAGTCAGACTGTAACTAGTTCTTATTTTAACATTGGCTGGTTTTCCCCACATTTTTGGAGTTGCAGTATTGTCCAAATGGCACCCACAGTAAATTTTGGTCTATTTAATGTGGGGATTATTGATACAGTTTATTTCTGTTTAATTCTGGTATTTTAGTAATCAGAAATACATAAAATAGCTTTCTTTATATTTGAGTCTTCTCAGAATATTTGTAAAACCATTACAAAGTTACTACAGGATTGCCACCAAATGAGTGATTGCTATCAGGAAGGTGTAAATATTGCTTCATTCAAGACAGATTATTTTTCTCATATCTGATCCTGCCTAAATCCATAAACCTGGGAATCTTGACAGTGATTTCAATGAGGGCAGGATCAGGGCATTTAAAATGCTGGAATATATTTTTAAAGAAAAAAAAAAAGATCTCTTTGCATGCCAACTCTAGTGCAGCAAGGCAGTCATAATGGTCGGTTACACATCTGATTGGAGAATTCCAGCTGGTGTACAGCATCTGTCGAAGTTTCTACACCTCCTTCCATCCTGTGCCATTAGGTCAAAGTGCCTTTTATGGATTATGGTCCTTGGCTATTACAAGGGTTCATGGGTGGTTTAGGTAGCCAGATATAAGAGGACTACCAGTTTGCTCTCGATGTCTCGTTTGGTGGGGGTCATTAAAAAAATACCATAAGAGAAACTGTGAATCCACTGCAAGTTGTAAAGAGCATTCTCATACACTGTCCAAAGCCATTGCTATTTACTTGCAGAGAAATCCTCTGGTCAACGATTCTGATTACAAACTTACTTTGGAAACCTTCAGCTCAGGTTTTCCAGTGATTCCAGACAAATCTCCATGGTCACTGAATACATCGGTCATGCCCAGGCGTTTGAAGATCTCACTTAGGTCATAGGTGCCTGAAACAGACACTCTTGGAACGTGCAGAATGACTCTTCTGTTGAATACAACACAAAGTGATGGGAACGTACTGCAGTCAGACAACGCCCAAGCATGCCCACAAGAACGTGGTGGCTGAAAAAGCTCTTGTGGCTCCTCAGGAATCACTTAATGTAGGTGATTTTTTTTGGGCAGCAAATCCAGCCCCAACTAACTGTCACTAAACAAAACCTTCTCAGCTGGACCTTTCCTGAGAAATGTGAGGCTGACTTGGGAGGGCCCTACCAGAGATCCCTTTTATAGAAAGGAACATGTCTTAGTGCAAATTCTCTTCAGAGCAGGGCACTGAGAAACCTGGTAGTCCCAGAGGTGCTGAGCCTGGGATGCAAGGATTTTTGATGCTGAGGTTGTCTTCTCCCTTCCCCTTGGCCAGCCACGTAAGTGAGGCCACTTCTACCATTGGCCTGAATATAGTCTCTTTGGAACAACTCCAGGATAATGAAGGGAAAAGTATAACTGCCTATTCCCTGCTTATCTGCTCAGCCTCTACATTTGCTAAACAAATGATGGTAACTTCTGTATTTTCTCCATTTTGAACAATACGATGGATTGAAGACCAAGCATTTATGGAACAAATGATTTTTTTTCCCCCAATTCATTTACTCAGTCTCCTCTGTGCTGAGGTGCAGTTGAGGAAATCCTTCTTCCCTCCCAGAACATCGTTTCTGTTCCATGGGGAGTATATTATTTCCAGTCTATCACACTTCATGGCAATGAAACAAAGAAAATTGATATGGCAAAATGCCTTCGGCCATCTTTTCTGTTTCCCCTGGATTGGTCTGTGACAATGCAGGTTAATGCCCATTAAGCTCTTAATCCAATCCAGGTCAAATACTTTTAATTCTACTATGTCCTTGGGGAGACTCTTGAATGGTTCAATATTGCTCATTGTTAGATAAAGTATTATGCCATGACATTCAGGTTGCATTTTCCTTTGCGTAGTAACATACCTGTCAACCTTAGTTACAGTCCATTATGAACTTTGTCTTGCAGCCATTGAAATCAATGGCAAAGCTTGCCCTGACTTCAATGGTGCATGATCACTAAGCATTTCCTATGTCTGCTTGGTGATAACTACCCTCTCAATGTTACCTACTGACTTTTCAAAGCCCTGGGCCCTTCTTGTTCAGAACAAAAGATCCTTGGATGTGGGCAAAACATGTTGACATCAGGAACATGAAAAAAGATGAGGCAGTCAAATCTGGGCCCAGCCTGATAAATAAATTCCCATGAAAATCTTCATACACAAATTCTGTCAATTTAAGTCATCCTCTGGATACACTATACAAATTATACATTCCCCTTCAAACTATTTTTTCCAATTACTATATATTTTTTGGTTTCTCTGATTCTCCTGGGTTTGCCCACCTATTTCTTGCAGTACTAAGAACTAAACTATGTTTTGCTATAGATCAGGGACCACTTACTGAGTTTTGGCAAGCCATCGAGGGCCGCGTGACAGGGAGCCCAGGGCGGATAAATATTAATTTTCTAAATTTTTTAGGGGCCCCATGGGCTTGATAAAATGACCTGGTGGGCCGCATCTGTCTCCCGGGTTGCATTTTGCCCATCCCTGCTATAGATCTCAACACTGCATCCTGGCTCACTGGTAACCCCCAGCCTGTAACAATGTCTCTCCAGTAACATACTGCTGAACTCCGACTCTTACCAACTTAACAGACCCTGCTACAGACCCAGATGCCAGCTGTGCCCCCTCATCAACACAGACTATGCATCATTGGTCCAAACCACCTATAACATCCAGGATCCATTGCTTCTCTACCAATATCACATATGCTATCATCTGCTTGCATTGCCCCTCTGTTGTCTGTATTGGCTACATGGGATAATCCCCATGCAAAAGAAGGAATGGACAACAATTTGATAACCATTTTTAGCAATGCACAAAAACCCTGGACACTTTAACTGTCCTGGACCTTAGTAAATAAAAAAAAACGTAAAAAAAAACTTGAATGCAAAATTGATCTTTTCAGTCCACTTTATGCCTTTCTGAGCAGTGTCCCTCCCAATGTCCTTTTCTTTTGTTTTTAAATTCCTCTATATTGTATATCCTTAGAGAGCTCTTCCTTCTCCATACTACTTAGTGCCTAAGTTTACCACCCTGTCCTACCTTCTGCTATACTGTAAGGGACTGTTGTGTTATTTATTCCCCTTGTAATATCTCACAAAGACCCAGGAAAGTCAGGAATTACTCTACTGATATGGTAGATACTGCACCTAGCAGTGGTGGGCTTCCACTGCTAGGTGCAGCTTGGTGGAGGCCCCAGGGGCCCATGCCCCCCCCCAGCCCCCCAACCTCGTGCCTCTGGACTGTGGAGACTTCTAGACCTGGCTGGGCCGGGGCCCAGTGTCACATTCATCTGACTGCCGGGCACATGGCTCAGCGCAGCTATGGCACAGAAGTGGGATCGGGCCCCAGCCTAGCTGGGTCTAAAAGACTCCACGGTCCAGGGGTGCATGGGGTGGGGGGCAGGGTGGGGCAGGTGAGTGGGGGCACCATAGATCCTGGGACTGCCTACTCCACCCCAAACACAGGTGGCGAGGTATAGGCCCCCAGTGCCTCCGCCAGGCTGTACCCAGTGGCGGGAGTATCCCCCCATGTGCCCCTGGATGACCAGATCTTCTCAGATCTGGCTAGGCCAGGGCCACCCCCACATGAGTCCCCGCTGCTGAACTGAGCAGAGATGGGGGAGGGAGCCCCCTGCACCCCTGGAGGAGACCCCAATCCTCCCACCACCTGGCTAGGGTGGGGCCCCACTTACCTTCCCCTGATTCTGGCTGGGTCGCACAGTCAGCCACTCACCACTGAGGCCTCAGTCTGGCCCCCGTCCCTTCCCTCCCCCACAGATTGACCTGATGGGGCTGTGGATGGTGGGTGTGTGCATGCGTATGCGCCCAGCTGTCCCCCCAGCCCAGGATCTACCAAAAGAGGCTCCAGCCTCTAACTGTAGATCGGGATCCCCTGGTTGGTGACCATTGCTTTACAAGTATCAGTGACTTCCATCTTACTGTCTTTATGAAGTAGGTAAATACCATGAACTCCATTTTAAAGTAGTTATTCTGTCAGTGTCAATATTAGAGCTCAAAATCAATTAGAAGACCCCTCTCAGAAATGGTGTGGGTATGGCAATAATTTATCATGGTGATTATGGAAAAAGGACTTCACCATTTCTCATCTGTTCTCTGGCAACTGCATATATGCACACTTTTACACCACAGTAAGGAGAAACTAAACTGTCCCTGATTATCCCTGTTTTACAGAGGGCTATATTACAATATTTGTATGGTATTATTAATAATAATTTTGTCCCAAATGTGGATTCCTGTATAAACAATAGGAAATCAAAGCAGAAGCTAACAGTTACCTTCCTTTAAGTGCTGCTTCCCATTTAGAAATTGTTTCTTTTACAAGAGCATCTTCTACCTGCTTCATTTTTCCTTCATCGGGCAGGATAAATAGTGCTACGGCATCTCCACTGTAAGGAATTTGTACCACTTTACAAGACAGCTCCTTATCATTGTGAATTTTATACCAACTATCTCGGGTCATCATATTCACTTTAATTGTTGTGTTCTCATCCGCAAAAAAGGCATCTTCCCGAGTCAGTCGAACATTAAAAGGTTTTTCCCAGTAGGCTGACGATCAAATAAAGAATGTAATGCATTATTTTGTGAAGGAGAATGTATTATTATAAACCAGAGTGATTCAAGTATAATAATGCCACACTTGGAAACTAATAAGTACTAAAGCTTATTTTCCTAATTAGATTTGTTTCCTTTCCTGTTTGCTATTTTTTTTTTCAATATTATAATAGCCATCTCTGGGCTGAAAGCTTTATGGATTGTTTGAAGTCTTGGTGACAGTTGTATAAAGGGAAAAAAAAATCATCCTGAGATTTTCAGTCTAGTTTCTTAAAAATAAAAGTCACTTGATTACTAAAGACATGCTCCAAGAGTGGGGTGCAGGGACTCTAATTAGATTGGCTCCAAGAGCCACTGTAATTAAAGCACCTGGAGTGTCACATGTATCAGCATCCCTGTGCTGAAAAATGGTGGTGGGGGCGCTTTAACTAAAGCTCGTTGAGCGAGCTTCAGTTAAAGTACCCCCGCCACCATTTTTCAGTTTGGGGATGCTGATACTCGTGACTCTCAAGTGTGCTGGAGCTCTGTAATTACTATGCTCCAGCTGACTTGGTTAATTGAGTATGCTCCATTGCACTGTAAATACAGCATGTCGGAATAGCCTTGATGCATGTGTATAGGCGCCCAATTTGTCTATTCTTTGTAAAGGAAGCTCTACATCCGATTGCTCCTTTTTTGGTAATGTTGCTTCACCAAGAAAAATTTTATTTAGAAGAACATGCCACTATTTAGGGCTTGATCCAAACACCATCAAAATTAATGGATCATGCTTCTAATGGTCAAGAGATTTTTCCTTTTCAATGGCATCTCATCTGAGATTTTCCTCCTGTTTTATTTGCTTTCTTTCTGTGGCTTCAGGTGAATAAAAATAAGGAGCATCTAGCTCCCAATGAGACTGCGTGGGACAGGCACAAGTTCTTAAAAAATAGACTCTCTAGTATATTATAGATTCAAATGAATCCAAATTGTAAAAATAAATAAAAAATAGAATGTAACAATTGCAAATCTCAGAATTCCCTCTAGATGTGAATAATAGGCTGAGCTTCCTTTTTCACAAGCAATATCATCAGAAGGTTGACATAATGATTGTTATTTGCCTTTTTTATGTTCTTATAATTATTATTTATAATAGTTTTATTGCTTGATTTTTGGGGGGATTCTGTAGATTTAAGAACTTGAAAAATCTTTAAAAAGAACAACAGACTAAATTTCAGAATACTTTCTGAAAGAATATCACAGTCCAGAGTTAGAAACCAATGCACAATATAGTAATGAGACAAGCTATAGGACATGCATCTGGTTTATAGCAAAGCTGTAGTCAGAACTTCTGAGTTAGCCATTTTTCATTTGCTTCCTAATTTGCATTAGGCAATGAATTTGGCTGTAAATAAGGGCAATGTCTGTGATTCACAGTCTTATTTAATCTTGTTTAGAGGGTTATAATAAAATAGATTACACTTGCTTCTAATTTCTAGTAAATTGCTACCAGGTCTCTATTTATGCCAATCAATGCTATAGGGAGAAGAATTGCTCCACACTTCATACAGGATGCCTGAGATGCCAGTTTGTATTCAGCTTTCATAGCTTTGATGTGATTACTTCTCCACTGAATAGATTTTGTTTGCAACAGGTTGATTTCCAGGCCTTAAAATCATGCCAATCAATGCTTCATGATTCATTCATACGTTCTGAATACTATTTGTGGAACATGAAGCATTGTGTTGTCTGTTTAATATAGACAACTATAGTAGGTTGTCCATTTGCACAACACAGTCTTTAATTATCTGGGGAAAACTTGCCCTACAGGATAGAACACAAAACATTAATCATCAAACAAACAGAGATAGCAACCATAAAGGGCTAACTCACACCCTGCGGTCCTTCCCCAGACCCTGAGAGACTGCTCTGATTCAGTGCTGCAGCCTCTACCTCACTGACTTTTCTCTCCCTTGGGTCTCTTCCCAGGGAGCTTTTAACTTCCCCTAGTCCAGCCAGTTATCCTCATCAGCTGGCCCAGTCTTCCTAGGCAGGCCTATAATCACGTTCTTACCACCTGCAGCTGGCTTATAGCCCCTGACACACACAGCTTGCCAGAACATCTAATGATTGTAGTGCTGCTCATCAGTAGGTGTTCCAGATTCTCCAAAATTTTAAAGAAATTGTCCCTATTTTCTTAAGGTTTTGCAAATAATCGATTGTGTACTGTTGTCTTTTATTATGTGGCAATACGAGATACCAATATATAAGCAAAAATGACCAGGCTTAGTTTTTTACTACGATGTCAGAGATGTGCCTATGGTTACAACAGTTTGCTGAGAGATTTAGACTTAACTGCTCGAAAACATTTCTGCTATCTAAGTTTCATTGAGTTAGGAGTCTAAAATATCTTTGAGGATCTGAACTTTATTATTTATTCTTCTGCTTATTTCCATTCTACCCTAAATATATTGCAAAATATTTTTCTTTTCAAACACTGGCACATAAAGATATTCCCCCACATCCATATTTAGGTATCACCTATGGGTAGCCAGATTTTAGATGTGCTGACCACTTGTAATTTCTATTAATTTCAGAGGGAAATCTTAGAACTTCTAATAGTGTGGATTCTTATGTTAGAAAGCCTAAGGACTTCAGAAACCTGTTCTAGAAAAAAATTCTGGATCTGATCATTTTTAATGCAGTGGATTTCATATGGTTGATAATGTTGAATACATCATTCCTTTGAAAAATAACATTCTAATCATCATCATCTTGTATGTATCTTGATTCAAGTCAATCACATTAAGAAAGTTTGGGGGGGGGGGGTTGTTTTTTTTTTTTATAATGAATGTAAATCTGCATAGCACACCTTACCTTTAAAGTAAATGTAGTTGACAAGAACCATTACAGTATTTGGATCAAGACTCTTGACTAACTGAACAATTTTCCCATGGGTTTTCCTCTTGATGTAATCATTGATCTCTTTCACAGTTTCTGAGGAATTCTGAAAGTTACTAGAAGAGCTTTCTGCTTCATACAAGCTTTTGATGTCATCCAAAAACTTCTGGAGTGGTTTCAGTTTCTCATCGATGAAAACCGCATTTCCCATACTCAGCTGAATCTTGCTGTCAGGACGGTTCAGAATACAGATGAGATGATGAAAACCATCATGGATCTCCTTCTCCTCAAGCTCAGTCAGGTTAAAGGTGAGGCCTTCCAGAATCTGAGCCAGTGTGGTTGATCTAGCCCCAAGGGCCAGCATCGCAAAGGCAGTGGAGATGCTCACAGGTGAGAAGAAAACGTTCTTGCCAGCTGCCTCTGATGCAGCTTGCCTATAGAATCTGAAAGCAAAGTCAGCATTGCTAGGGGCTATCTTGTGACAGGGCATGGCCTTACTTTCATGGTCTTCAATGGGGGGAGAAGGCTTTTGGGTCTCAATGTCTTTCTGATCATCATCATGGTGGTCAGGTTGGTGATTGCAGTGGACAACAGTATGAAGTGCAATAATTAACATAAATACATAGAGGGTGGGCTTCATCTTCCTTTGGCACTATTCTGTGAAGAGAGAACAAAGTAGTCATTGCATCTAGAGAGTAGTGTAATGAACATTGGTCATCCTTTCCCATTTTTATGTGACATTTATCGGATTTATGATAATTTTTCAGTGGCAGGAGGTTCTTGTTGTTCACTTTCTCTATATTTGAGGCAGTAGAGAGCTCCCTTTTCCTCAGTTTTCTTTAAGCCTCTGAGAATTATTTGGGAACTTATGAAAAGGAAAGGAGGTGGTTAACACTTAGTCAGCTTATTAAACTATCAGACTCAAGGCATCTCTCTCTCAGGAGTTAGAGAAAAATAACTCGTCAGGTCACAATGATTATAAATCTAATGATGAACAGGGTTAGGTTTTTTTTTAAAATCCTTACCTGCATTTCCCACAACTGGGGGCAAGCTGCTGGGGGGCCAAGTGGCCCCTGAGCTGTGTAGAACCCCAGACCTTCCCTCCATGGTGGTGGTGCCCCCCCAGGTGGCACCTGCCTTCTTGCACCACACTCAGCCGGTCCCAGGGGGGTGGTGGGCACTACCATGGAGAGAAGCACCAAGCCATGTGCAGCTCAGAGGCTGTGCGACCCAGTGGCAGCTCATGCAGGCAGGCTTCACTAAGAAAAAAGCAGCAAGTGGCCTGATCTTTTTTTTCTCCCAGACCTTGCCTGCCTCTCCTGCGGCTGGGGGGCAAGTTGCCTTCCCTCTGCGGTGGCAGTGCCCTCCAGGCAGTACTTGCCCACTAGCAGCTCATGTAATTGGTCCCGGGGGGCACCACCACCACAGAGGGAATGACTGGGGGTTTTGCTGCTTAGGGATTGCTCAGCTCAGCTTGTACCCTGGCCATGGGAGATGTGGGCAGGCTCCAGGAAAAAAAAAAAAGCGGTCAGGTTCCCGATCCTTTTTTTTTTTTTTTCCCCAGAGCCTGCTTGCCTCTCCTGTGACAGGGGGATGAGCCGACAGTGGGCCAAGAGGGCCCTGAGCTGTGGAGGGTCCTGGTCCTGCCCTCCACAGCAGCAGCACCCCCTAAGCAGCCCATCTGGGTGATCCAGCAGGTGCATGCTGCCTGGGGGGGAGCAGTGGGGGAGAGGCAGGCAGGCTCTGTGGGGGGAAAAAAAAGGATCTGGCCTTCACCTTTTTTTTTTCTGGTGGAGCCTGCCCATGACTGCACGAGTCATTTTATAGCCAGGAAACACTGAAACTGGCAAATGCCCTTTACAAAGTGTTAGGTAGATTTCTAGGCCCCTAACATAAGTCAGAAAATATGGGAATTTGCCAACTGAGTAACATAAGGAAAGGCTTTCTGCCTGCATCTGAAAATTGATATAAAGAAACAGTTATATTGTGATCAACTGTGTCAGCAGCCATTTTATTTGTCTTTGGATAAATTCACTCATGCCTACATGTTACAGCTGGCTATTTATTACTTTCTTATTTAGCTAATAATACTATGTGTGAACTACATCTTGTCTTCATATAGCAACACAGCTACACCAATTAAGATGTTTCCAAAGTTTCCGTACCAATAAAAACATCTTGGTTTCAGTTCACTATTACTCCTGAGCTCATGTTTTCATTAAAGAAGGAAGCAGTTGTAAGAGCTGGTTATGGCTTAATGGTTTATCTTCAATGTGGTCCTGATACAGTAAAACCTGTATACAATAAATCTGGCATTCTCAGAAATCTGGCACTGGAGTGGCTGCTCCAGGACTGGCTGTTGCTCTCCCCAACACCCAGCAAGGGGAAAGCTTGAATGGAGTGGCTGCCACTGCCATTAACCACCCCGCACTGCACATGGCTGCTCCAGGACTGCCTGTCACTCGGATTTAAAAAAATCTGTCATTTTCAGATATCCGGTAGGTGCTTGGTCCCGAGCATGCTGGATTCATGAGGTTATACTGTATTAGTTAGAGCGGCCTGGTTACAGAATCATAGGATCACATAAGAATAGGGCCTGAAGGAACCCCAGGATGCATATAATTGAACTCCTTTCTCAAGGCAGGATCATCCCTGTCTAAACCATCTCCTCCAATGCTTGTTGAACCTACTCATGAAAATTTCATGGGGTGAAGACTCCACAACTTCCTTGATTAGTCTGTTCCAGTGATTAATCATCTTCATAGTTAGACATTTCATTCTGATATTCAACCTAAATTTCCTTGTTGCAATTTACAGTTGTTTTTTCTTATCTTGTTCTTTGTGGTCACAGAGAATAGTCTACCACCATTCTCTTTATAAGCACGCTTACTATATTTGAAGATCTTTATCAAACCCCACTCTGTTTTTTCTTCTCCATACTAAATAATCCCAGTTCCTCTAATCTTTCCTTGCAAGTCATGTTTCATAGACTTCTGATCATTTTGAAGATTGTTGTCAAATCCCCTTCTGTTTTTTCTTCTCTATACCTAAATAATCCCAATTCTTCTAACCTTTCCTTGAAAATCATGTCTTGCAGACCTGTTCTTTTTAGTCTACACTGGACTCTTTCCAGTGCATCAATGTATCTCTTTAAGTGTGGAATACACAGTGGATGCAGTACCAGGTGAAATGTCACCAGTGCTGAATAGAGTTGTATCATTTTACACTAATGTCAGATTGGACATCCATGCACCCAGTCATCACCTTTTCTGCAAGCTGACTGCTCTGGAATTGGTTGCATAAGGCAGGTAGTACAGAAGTTGGCTCCTTTACCTTTACAAGTAGGAAGGTCCCTTCACACTTCTCTTTGGGCCATTTACCAATATTGAATTTATTTACATCACAGTGCACTTCCTGAGCAAACAAGCAGCAAACAAAATGAACAACAGTTTTGTCAGTTTGCCCATTTCTGTGTGTTTTGCTTTTTTCTACTGTTTTCATCCTTTAAATGAGGCAACCCAATGAAGTAACATATTATCTCTTGGATGTTGATAGATTAATTCATATTGATGGTATGCACTGAATAATGAACACATGGTCAAATGGCTTTGAAGTGTATTTATGACCTTTTATGATCTTTTATGTTAGAGCGCTGTTTGGAGGCATATTTCACAGTGCTGGGTGGTGTAAGAGGCCCCCACCATGCTGCACCTTTATGCTTAAAGCTTCCTGTTTATAAGTGGACTTCAGAATAGTTTATTTCCTTGCCCTCTCTGGCATGTTTCCTGGGATGTTAGCCCTTCATGGACTTATCACTCTGCCGTCTCCTCCTCTAAATGTGTTTTGTGCATGATGAGATCTGCCATGAAAGCTCTGAGAATATCTATTGGATCAGTGCCTGAAAGGTGGAGGAATGCTTAATATATGAATCCTGTTGGCCCTTAGCTGTGAACAAGCTTGGCCATCTCAGGATTTAGCTGGTTCACAGCATACCCAGTACCAGGTATTTAGGAACCTTTATTGTCAAAATATAGAAACTTTAGCTGCCTCGGGATTAGGAGGCAACTGAGGAGTAGTTTTGAAGATCAACATTTTGGACTTAAATGCCTGTATTGGTAATTAGGTAACTTAGTCCTTTTCTGGATCAACTTACTATGCCTACAGGAGGTCCTAGGACCACTATGGCAGCACACAGGCAGATCTGGGAGGGGTGGAGGTGCGCCTCACTTTGGTTCCTGCTCCACCCAGTGTTGAAAACCAGCTGCTTAGAAGTGGCAGCATTTCTAGTGAAGTGGTGCTGAGGGAGTCACTTGACTTCATGGCTCATTATAATCTACCTGATGCATTGTAAACTCTTCATTCCTTAGGTGTTCAGAACCCTGTCTTCTTTTTAATGGTGTTGATGTTTTCACCAATCAAACTATCCTTTGTTCTGCAATTCTGCTGTTTGCTGCTCCTGGTAGTGAAGCTCATATTTCAAAGCCCTGCAGATTTATTTTTAACTCATTCAGATGAAGTTATTTTCATTTTTGCTTTAATCTTAAACTGTATAATGTGGGCCTAGGCCCCTAACATATTAGTAAAGCATCTAGTTTATTTTTAATTGGAGAAAAATATGTCTGGTTTTATATGTGATGATGCACCTCAACATCTGCACTTCCCTTTTCAAAATCCTAGATCTTCCCATGACAGCACATCACCACTACACCCCCTGCAGGACCAGAATGCAGTGTTTATACTTAGCAGGTTCCTCCCCAGCCCTTCCCCGCTACTGTGATGTGACTTGTGTGATAAACTGCCCCAGAAGAGACTACTTTCAGCCTGATTCTCAGACCTGTGTTAGCTTTACAGGCTGGCAGTTTACAAAATCAAAGGGAAATTGTCTTCCTTTGTAAACTAAGCATGTTTTAGAGCCAATGAGAGAGGAAAAAAAGGAAGGAAAAAACCACACTGAAGTACAGCCATAGTTTCTGGGATTGCAATAAACTATCTCCAAGGTTTGAAATTTAATATTTGGCTAAGTCAACTTGCTTCCTTATTAGAAGACCCATTCTATTCTTCTCTGACATGGTTGCATTAGACAGATCTTGGTCTACAGAATAGATGATCCTCTATAGGCATTAAAATCATCTACACAAGGTTGAAAAAAATGACATACACTACATTCTCCATAGATACATGGATTCAAAGATCATAAAGCCACAAATGACTTTAGAGATCATCTGTTCCAACCCAGTGCTTCAGGCAGGATCCTTCCTGTCTAAATCATTGCAGGCAAATGCTTGTCAAACTGCAAATAAAAACTTCTAGTGTTTGGGACCCAGGCCTGGTAATATATTCTTATGATTAACCATGCTCCGAGTTAGAAAATTCATTATAATATCCAACCTAAATCTCCTTTTTGCAACTTTAGTCCTTACTGCTTGTCCTATTTCCTGTGGACTCAGAGAATGGTTGATCAGCATCCTCTTTCTACAAACCCTTTCTGTATTTGAAACTGTCATCAAGTCCTGCCTCAGTCTCCTCTTCTCCAGACTACATCATCTCCATTCCTCCATCCTTTTCTCATGCATCAAGTTTTCCAGACTTCTAATCATTTGGTTCCTCTGTTATGCATTCTTTCCAACTCAGTATACCTTTCTTGATTTATGATGCCCCGAACTGAACAGTATTGTAAGTACTGTAAGACACTGTAAGTGAAACCAGAGCTGAATAGAATGGAAAAACAAATTCCTGTGACTTGCATATAACACTGCTTTTGACAGATCTCAGTGTGCTACTCACTTATATTGCAACAATATTAGACTTGTTGGCTCAGATTCAGTTTATGGTCCACTGTAAACCTGAGGTCCTCTTTTGCAGTACTGTAGCCTAGGCAATTACTTCCCATTTTGTATTTCTGCATTTAATTGCTCTGTCCTAAGAACAGTATTTTGCTATAACCCTTACTGAATATCATCCAATTTATTTCATTCCAGGAGCCAACTTCAACAGGCAGCCAGAATGGTAGCCATAGAGAGTCTGCATTGAGATAGCATTAGCCAGGGCCTTCAAGTCTCCAGGGTCAGGTAAGACTCATTGGAGCTTGCCTCCCTCTCATAACCCCCTCCCCACTGCCATCTCCAGTGCAAGGCACAATTCCGCCTCACCCATCCTTCCCACTCTCCAGAATCTCTGCCCATATTTCAGACCATTTTCCTGTTAATCATGGACATTTTGAATCCTAATCTTGTCCTCCCATGTATCTGTACCCAGGCAGCTTGGTATCATTTCTAAATTAACTTAGTCCTTATGGAGTAATTAATACAGTACTTACAATGCACTCAGAAGGCTCCCACTTGTTTTATCTGTGCTGCTTCTTACACTTATTTATACTACTGAACAGCATTAAGTGCACTGCACTCTGTTTAACATTTAACAACAGAGCAAAGAAAAATAATCTCTGAGGACATGAACCTGATGCTGATGAAGCTATTTGTTTCTGGATATGTAGGTTCATGTAACCATCATCTGTCTACTCAGAGCAGACTGAAGCCACAGATCATGGGGCCCAGCTTGGGGGTTGCTGTGATTATAATGTTCCCTACCTCTAAAAGCATGTAACCTTCTCCATGCAAACAAGTCTTGTAGACAAGAGGTCAGAGCTCAGGAATGGCAGCTTTGCCAAACCTACTTCCCTGGGACAGAGTGGGCGTGTCTACACATGCATTTACTCCAGTGTAAACTACTCCGGATTAAGGGTTTTTGGGCAGGCATCTACATATGTGGGGATTAGGGAGCAGATATGGGGCTTGGAAAGAGCTGCAGGGGAGGGGCAGGGCCCAGCTCCCTGCCCCACTGGTAGCTGCCCCACTGGTGGATGGAGTACAGAACTGGGACCTACCCCACTCCTGCAGCTCCTTCCAAGCCCCATGCCTTGATCACCTGGTCAGGGCACAGGGCTGGGACCTGCCCCTGACCAGGACAGTTCCAAGCCAGCCCTGGGATTTGGGGGGAAGTCTGCATGTGCAGCCTGGAGCTGGCTGGGGACTGCCTGAAACAGGATAGTGTCCAGCCACCTTCAGGCTGCAAATGCTTCCCTGCAAAGCCTAGGGCTGGCTGGGAACTGTCCCGGTCAGGGGCAGGTACCAGTCAGCTCCAGGCTGGGCAGGGAACTGTCCCCATGCAGGGAGCTCTCAGCAATTGCAGTTGTGGAGTGGGGGCTGGGAATAAGCTCCAAGCCTGTTCCCAGCCCCAGCTGTACAATTGCAGAGCTGGGTAGGGAACAGGCTCCCCTGCCCACACCAGCTTGGAGGTCCCAGCAGTTGCAGGGCTAGAGCTGGAAGATCCTTGTCTCCCAGCCTAAGCTTTGCTGTTGTGGGTTTCAGGCTGGGAGATAAGGGTCTCTCAACCTGAGCCCTGTGACTGCAGAGCTCAGGCTGAGAGATGAGGGTCTCCCAGTCCCCACTCCTTGATTGTGATTTGGGAGGAAGGGGCTTGGAGCTCCCTGCTGCTGGGACAGGGGTACATAGCCCTCTCCTGGGCTCCTGGCCGCTCCAGGGGGTAGGGAGCTATCTCCTGCCCCCTGGTGGATGACTGACCGGGAGCCAAATCTACATGAGTGCTAAATGTGCCATTACTAATCCCGAGTAACTTTGCTACTTTCATTTTCAGGTAGCAAATTTACTCAGGATTAGGGAGGTTACTGCGAAGTAAGCATGTGCACATTTAGAAACCAAACCTGCGTCTATGAAAATCTGCGTTAAATTTGTAAGAAGCCATATACTTTTGTATAACAGGAGGGACGTCAGAGTCACCGTGCTCTCCCCTGCTGCCTCCTTCACTGTGCCAAGCAGCCTTCTTGCACCCTCCGATTCTCGCCCACCACGTCTTTGATTGTATATATTTTCTTTATAGGGAGGCTACCTTCTGTCCTCTTGGCCACGGTTCTCCTGTCATGGGTGTCCCATGCACCCAAGCCGTATGGGCTATGCGTGGCTCCTACCACCCCAATACCACGCCCCAAGCCTCGCAGATGTAATGGACGTTGTTCTGTCCCTCTGTCTGTCTTCACACCCTCTATGGCACTTGGGCTGTCTGCAGTCCCGTCTCTCTCTCTCTCTCTTTTCTCTTTCTCTTCCCATGCCCTTCTCTCGAGTCTATGTCGCCCTGTCTCTCGGGGCCCTCTCCGTACGCCGCCCTGTCTCTCGGGCTCACCACAAGGCGGCCCCCTTCTCTGGGGCTCGCCACACCTGCACTGGGGCTGCTTAACAATGCCCCCTTCTCTGGGCTTCTCAACTGCCCATCTCTGGGGCTGGGGTCTATGTACCCCGTATGCAGATGACACAAAGCTATGGGGAGAAGTGGACACGCCGGAGGGCAGGGAACAGCTGCAAGCAGACCTGGACAGGTTGGACAAGTGGGCAGAAAACAACAGAATGCAGTTCAACAAGGAGAAATGCAAAGTGCTGCACCTAGGGAGGAAAAATGTCCAGCACACCTACAGCCTAGGGAATGACCTGCTGGGTAGCACGGAAG
>NW_005842150.1:1013621-1015481 GCF_000455745.1 Alligator sinensis | reverse complement strand
CGGCCCTCTTTCCTGTCTATGCAGGGGGTCGGACTCGATGATCTATTGAGGTCCCTTCCGGCCCTAACATCTATGAATCTATGCAGTGCCCTCACTGGTGCTGGGGTCCCCAAACTATTGTGAGTCCCCTATGAGGCCTCCTCCATTCCCTAATAGCCTCACCCAAACCACCAGTGTAATCAATAGCAAACACAAACAACAACATAAACACAAGCCCCTGGGCTACAATGCAAACATGAGCCTCCAGCCAAACTACGCTCAGGCCTATCAGGGTTCTCTATCCCACCGCAGTGACCAACGCTGCTCTGGCATCCCGGCTCTACTTCTCTTTTCTGGCAGGGAGCTGCTTCTTCCTTAGCTGCTGGAAGGGAATGCCGCCTGGCCTCCTGCCTGTGGTTTATATAGGAGCCAGGCCCTGCTCCTTCTTGTCAGCTGGCTAGGCAGGCGCGGATCATTAGCTCCCTCTAGTTACCTCAGCAACTGGCACTTGAGGAGTCTTCCTGGCTCTCTTCTTGTCAGTGCAGAGGCAGAAAAGGCCTTAGAGCCCTGCTACATTTTGGAAGAGAAGACACTAGACGTCAACCGTATGTTACCAAAGACACTAGATCAGCAAAAATAGATTTGCTAATCAGGTGCAAGGTTGGGAGTTTGAAAAAGAAGGAAATCCATCTTGCTGGGGTCATCTGATCCCAGCAGTCTTTCCTGTCCAAGTGCAGGGGGGCTGGACCCAATGATCTGTAAGGTCCCTTCCAGCCCCTAACAACTAAAGTATAACACTGTGAGGTTTCAGCCAGCAGAATGAGGGCCTGACCTGCCACTCTTGTAATCATTCATTTGTGAAATCCTTTTTCAAATAATCCAGTCATTTTTCTTCCTGGCTCAGGCAAAAATATTGGAAACATTCTGGCTGCATCTCATCATCTACTTTTGGCTATAGGATTTCTTGGTGGGACTTTTCTTTACAGTGTCAAGTTAGTACATTTTTTAATAGGCTCTCTGGTGTATAATTTCATGACTTGTCTTCTAATTATATAAAACATGTGTATAGTTTCACAGTTTATAGTTGGTAGGGTCAGAAGGGACCTGAGCAGATCATCAAGTCCGACCCCTTGCCATGGCAGGAAAGAATGCTGGGGCCAAACGACCCCAGCCAGGTGATTGTCTAATCTCCTCTTAAAGACCCCCAGGGCAGGAGCCAGCACCACTTTACTTGGAAGTTGGTTCCAGGTCCTAGCCACCCTGACTGTGAAGTAGCGCCTCCTGATGTCTAGTCTGAATCTACCCTCTGCCAGCTTGTGACCATTATTTCTTGTCACTCCTGGTACTGTTCAGGGGAACAGGGACTCCCCCAATGCCTGCTGGTCCCCTCTGACTAGTTTGTAACAGGCCACTAGATCCCCCCCTCAGCCTTCTCTTGTGGAGGCTGAACAGGTTCAGGTCCCTTAGCCTCTCCTTGTAGGGTCTCCCCTGCTGCCCCCGATCATGCAGGTGGCCCTCCTCTGGACCCGTTTCAAGGTGTCCATATCATTCCTGAAGTGCGGTGCCCAGAACTGGATGCAGTACTCCAGCTGTGGCCTGACCAGTGCCGCATAAAGGGGGAGGATCACGTCCTTGGACCTGCTCGAGATGCATCTGTGGATGCATGACAAGGTATGGTTGGCCTTCCTGACCACATCCCCACACTGTTGGGCCATGTTCATTTTGGCATCAATAATGACTCCAAGATCCTTTTCTGCCTCTGCACTGATGAGAAGGGAGTTCCCCAGCCTGTAGGTCTGCTGCTGGTTCTTCCTCCCCAGGTGCAGCACCTTGCACTTGTCAGTGTTGAAACCCATCCTGTTCTCATCCGCCCACCCCTGT
>NW_005842150.1:997802-1013250 GCF_000455745.1 Alligator sinensis | reverse complement strand
CCTGCTGACCCCTCATGGACATGTGCCAGGATAATTCTCTCAAAAAGCTTACCCAGGATTGAGGTAAGACTAACTGACCTATAGTTTCCTGGGTCCTCCTTCCTCGCTTTTTTGAAAATGGGAACCACATTGGCCCTTTTCCAGTCATCTGGCACCACACCAGAGCACCATGAATGCTTGTAAAGCTGTGCCAGGGGTCCTGCAATGACCTCTGCTAATTCCCTCAGCACTCTGGGGTGGACATTGTCAGGACCTGCTGATTTAAATACGTCCAGTCCCTCCAGAAGTTCCCTGACTAGATCCTCATTGACCCTAGGCCTGGGTGTGCCTCCCCTGGGGTCTGAGGGGGTCCCAGCGGATGGGCTGATCCGGTCCCTGCTCAGGAAAATGGAGGCAAAGAAATTGTTAAATAGGTTAGCCTTGTCATCTGGTGTGACGACCAGATTTCCTAGCGTGTCTTGCAGAGGCCCTCCAAGTCTGTCAAGGTTGGCCTGGATCACCATCCTGTCCTCGGGTACGGACACATTACCCCAAAGTTGGTGTAATCAGTGGATTTGGCCAGTTCGCTTCTGACACCAATGTTCACATCATTAATGAAGATGTTGAAAAGGACAGGCCCAAGGACGGAGCCTTGGGGATCCCACTGGTCACGGCACACCACAATGATTGACTTCCATTAACTACCCCACTCTCTGGGTCTGACCTCGAAGCTAGTTCCCCAGCCAGCAGACTGTGATGTAGCCGAGGCCGCAATTGGCCAGTTTTTCTATAAGACAATCGTCGGATACCAGGTTGAAAGCTTTTTTGAAGTCAAGATATATGACATCAATCTCTTCTCCCTTGACCAGGTGATATGTCTAGAATTATGGCTGAATAGAGCAGGGATATAGCCCAGTCTTCAGCTTGTTCACCCTCTCTTTCCTGCTTAACTAAAAACTGAAGATTGCTCTCCATGGGTGGATCAATGGTTTGGAAAAGAGCTAAAAAGAGTGTCTGGGGCTGTGAAAAAGGAGAGAGGGAACTCAGAGAAGCTAACAGACAGCAAAATTGCTTGAAGAAAGGTTAGCTTGATTAGTGAAACATCAAGACCATTAAGAAGGAGAGAGAATTTTTAACACCTGTGGAGTGAAGAACAATGAAGATTAAGTTAATTGAATCCCTTAGCTACCTGAATAAAAATGCTCGTATTGCTGTTGCACTGTGGAGCAAGAATGACATTTGGGTGCTATTATTTTGGGCGTAAAATTGACTTCCCTGCTTAAGACATACCCTAATTTGGGGAAGTTTATTTTTCACTTCTGGATATTGGAAGACTTAGCCGCCAGATTGAACAGAAACATCAGCCTCCTCTAGTTGATGTCCTATAGGCAATTGAGATCCTGCTCCAAGTTGTGGGACTGTTTTCCTACACAGTCAGTCAGGACCATTAAATGCTAAGAAGTACACTGGTCACCATTTTTGTCTATAAACTTACTTAGGAAACTGCCAGCTCAAGCTTTCCAGTGATTCCACACACATCTCCATCATCAGTGAATACATCAATCATACCCAGGCTTTCAAAGATATCTTTCAGGTCACAGGTGCTTGAGAGAGAAATTCTTGGAATGTGCAGATCAACTCTTCTGTTGAGAGGAACACAAGATGATGGTAGAATAACTGCAATCAGACAACACCAAGGTGCCCCCGCTAGAAAGTGATTTCTGAGAAAAAAGATCTTGTGACTCATCAGGAATCTGCTTAATTTGGGTGAGATTTTGGGAAACAAATCCAGACGCAGCTTAGTGTCTCTAGAGAAAATGTTCTTAGCTGAATTTTGCAGAATTTCTGAGAGATATGAGGCTGACTTGGTGGTGGCCTCTGTGTTTTCCTGTGTGGAACTGTATGTTTGATTAAGGATGAAGCATCTATAGAAGAAATGAGCCTTGTGCTTATTCCTCTCTAGGTTGAAGTGCCTGAATAATTTCTCCTTCTTGTCCAGAACTTTGTTTCTTTTCTAGGAAGCTGTATTAATATATTTATTCAGACTAGCATACATTGATGAGTATACAAGTTAGTTTAACATAGAAAAAATGATTTTGCCATCTTCTCAATTCCCCTGGTGCTAGATCCTGACATTTTGCAACTTAGCGCATCAAGGGATCTGAGTTCTTTCTTCCAGATCAATTCAGACCCCCTGTTATGCAGGATTCCATGTCATCCAGAGGGAGAGTTTTCCACAAAGCTAAAGATTTTATTTCTCAGCATGCTAATATCTTATTATATTTAGGTTATATTTTTCTTTACTTGCCACCTGTTCCTTTTCATTACCCCTGTTGACTTAGTTTAGCTTTGTGGAGTCATCTTTTCGTGCTTGGTCTGACTGAAGTGTTTTGGATGCTCAAGGAAAATACCAAGATCAGAACCAGTATAAGGGATAAGGAAGTCAAAATTTGCAGCCACGGGGGATTATGGGGCGCTCCTGTAGCTGGGACCCCTCAGATGAGAGGATTCCCATCTGTGAGAGCTTGGTTTTTGCCAGTACGGAGTTAGCCTGGGATTTGGCTCCCCAGACAGGAGCAATAAATTGCAATGGGATCTTACATGAGCCCGCAATTGCGTTGTGCCCTGCCAGAACCAGAGACTACCATAAGCCCCACCATATGCACAATGTGGGGAGCAGGTAACCCCCCCCCCCCCCCCACCCATTGCAGAGAAGTGGGTGCAGGGCACGGGATGGGGGGCACAGCTCTTGTTGCTATGCACACCATGGGAGGGCTGTGGGCTGGGGGGCTGCGACAGGCTCTTCCCGGAGGGGCGTGTGCCCCCAGATCTGTGTGTGGGATGAAAGCAGGCTGCTGCGGCTGGCTGGAGCTGGCAGCAGCACCAGGCTGTTCCTGACACTTGGTGGCGGTGCTGGAAGGGCAGGTTGGGGGGTATGGTGAATTATGGGGTGGCAGCAGCCCACCTCCCAGTGCCACCACCTCCCCGAATGCTGGACAGAGCACAGTGCTGTTGCTGGCCCCAGCCTGCAGGGGCAGCTGGCTCTCATCCCATGCACAGATCTGGGGGCATGCACCCCCCAGGAAGAGCCCAGCACAGCCCCCCAACATGCAGCCCTCCCTTTATACAAATTTGATTGATGGGCAGTTTTCCAGGAATGCACGTACCGCATAAATCGAGGGAAACCTGTACATTGCAGTAAAATACTGCACAGTAAAATACTGCATAAGCCTTTCCCTGGAGCTTGTTTAAGCATGTATGCTGTTGGGAGCAAATCTGCCTCCTCCTTCCTCTCTGCAGCAGCTAAAGAGAGCTTTCGGCTCCCCTGGAGTGCTATGCCAGGGGTTGGCATGGGGCACAGGGGATGGTCTTGATGTGCTTAGTGCCAAGACAGCTCTGCTGGCTATAGTGGCAGCTGTTTCCTGGCCCTGTACCCATCAGGAGGAGTTCTGATGTGCACAGGGCCGGGAGACTGCTGCTGCTGCAGCTGGCAGAGCTTTCCTGATCCTGTGCACATTGGGACACAAAGCTGCCAGCAAGGCCCATGCCCAGTGGGGCTTCCCCACCCAGCAGGGTCTTGCTGGCAGCTGCTCCACAAGCAGGACCACTGCTGGCGAGTCCCCAGCTGAGCAAAGAAGCAAAGAACTCCCATGTCCTGGTGCAGCTCAGCTCCTGGTTCCTGTGGGGAGCCAGAAACTGCAGCACCAGGATGGGGGAGGCAGAGAGTGACCTTGTCCTGGTGCTGATTGGCTCTAGGCTCCTGGGAGGAGCCAAGAGGAAAGTAGAACCAGGACCACGACAAAGAACTTCCCCATCCCCTGTGACCCCCTGTTGGTGTGCCTGATGGAAAGAACATTTGCTCCCAGTCAGCACGTACACAAGTGCTACCGGGCACGTCTACATGCAATGCTTGCTCCACGGTAGCCTAATAACACCGTGCAATAGCGTGCCAGTCAAGAACTGTGCTAATAAGCTACTGTGTAGTGTTATTAGGCTACTGTGCAGTAGCTGTAGTTACTGTGAATTTTGTTAGTACTTCATTAAGCAAACACTAAACTAAATGCAGAGTGACTACTGCACATTAATGAATGTGTAGAAGGACCCCTATGCAGTAAGTACTGCTTAGTTAATCTAGTCCCTGGATTTACAGGTAGTAGCTAACAGTGCAGTAGACTAATTTACTGTTCAGTACATGCCACACACGTGTAGACAATGACGCTTTACTGCGCAGTAGTTTAGTCGACTGTGCAATAAAGTGTCTTGTGTAGACGAGCCCAGCGATAGCTGTTGGGGAGAAAATTAAACTACCCTAATGGTGTGAATTAACCCGTGTCTGGTAAGAGAAAGGACCTGGATATTGTTGTGGAAATCTCAATAAAGGCCTCTGTTCCTTTTTGCAGTTCTGGTCCAAAAAAGTGAAGAAGGGGTTAAATTTAAAAAAGACTGGGATTGTGAATAATACTGAGAATAATGTATAATAACAAACAGTGTTGTTGGTAACTTTCTGGTATATCTTTGTTTTCTCCTGAAGTGCTGAGTTAGTGAGCCCAGAATGTCTCATCCAGGTTCAACCAGCTTTTACCACATCTGAAGGAATCCTGCTGTGTGCACCTAGTGCAGGGTCCCTGGCTCTGGGACAGTCTGTAGGCTGAGACTGTCTGTCACTGGGTCAAATCAGCAGATAAAAAGCCTGAGTGCCATCACCCCCTGGATTACAGAGGCTATTGCTCTAGGGCTGCCAACGACTCTAAAGGTCTCACACTCTGTGCTCATGGTGGCAAGTGTGTGGATTTTCTTGAAGCTTTGGCTCTAATCAGGACTCAGCTTCTGGGTCTGTAGCTTGGAAACCCTGAGAACTCTGGCTGCAGCCAAGTGGCTTGTGCATCCAGCTCAGCTCCTCTAGTCATGGGAGCATGTTTCTGTTGGGAAGAAACCCAGTCTGGACTGAGAAACTGCAGCCCACTTCTAAGAGTGTTGTTCCTATGGATAATTACTTCAGAGTAATACACATATCTTATTTTGGTCTCATTGTTCAGATTCTCACTAGAAGACAGATTTTCCTGACCTCAGTTTCTTCCTGTTTGATAAGCTTTTCTGTTCTGTTATTTTCAGAATAGTTACTTAGTTCTTTCCCCACAATAAGGGCCCTGCCACATGTTCAAATTAAAGCTGGATAGAAACCAGCTATAAAGTTGTAATACATTTTCAAGCACTGTCTTTGTAGCTGCTTGGCTCTTTTTATAGCTGGATGGACATTTTAATGGCATAATAATTACTTTGCAACATGTAGCAAATCTAAATTTATTGTGCAATTAACCAGTTTGTTGTGTGATAATTACTTTGTACATGTGACCAGTCTAAAATGATTATGAATTCACTAGTTAATTTTGTAATACATGTAACTTATAGCAAGGGCTGAAGGCACTGACACATTTCTGTTTGAGTAATGCCATTTTGGGTTGGTAACAAAGAGATTTTTCTAAAAAAGGGATTTTTGTAACAAGTTTTTAGTGACACTTTAAATGCACTGCATGCTAATATCTATGGTCAAAGTACTTTCTGGGGTGTGTGTGTGGCTGTGTGCATGCATGCATGCATGCACGCACGCACATGTGCACAAACATATGTGGGCGTGCTTCTGCACATACTAGGGAGGTAAGAGGAGACAGAGAGATTGGCCAACATGCACTGCCTTCCTGGAAATTCCACTTACTCCTTTTAAGCTGAAAAATGCTGGTGGCTGTGGGATGGGGTACATAGACTGTATTCCCACTCTTGACTCACCCAGAGGAAAGGAGTTGTGCTTTAGTATTTTTCTTATTCTTAGTGAAATGGGTAAATAAAAAATGTGTTTTATATCACTTTTATTGACAATGTATTTTGTGAACCTTGCCACCATTTTAGCAATGTGAGAAAAGCCGTCTAGCCTGATGATACCATTCCTATTCTGTAAATACTTAATGTTTGTATGCAGCACAGACATATTAGTCTTTATGGTGAATATATAAATAGATTAACTGCATCTTTGCTAAGAATACGGTCACTTTCAAAGTCTGTAACTGACAGTGAAATACCGGCTACCAATAAACATTAACTTTCCAGTGGGCATGTCCACACGTTTGATTAATGTGCTGGAAGTTTACTGCACAGTAAAATACTATGCAGTAAGCTTTCTCTGGGAGCCCTTTGCTCCCAATAGGAGCAGTTCAGTACAGTGCTGCTTTTGCCCTGTTCTGCTCCCATATGGCATCCAGGGGGAGCTCTAGCATCCTCCAGGTGTCAGCTCTGAGCTGGCAGGGGGCACCAGCGTCAGGCCTGGGCTCTGGGAGGCTGGGGGAGCTCTCCTGCCTCTGGGACAGCTCCCCTACCTTGCACCTCTACCTCAGGCAGCTGCCTGCTGCCCAAACCCAGCTCCAAGTTCAGAGCAGAGGCTGGGACATTATCTCCTGCCCCAGAAGCTGTCTGCTGCTGGGCCCCTGCTCTGATCTTGGGCCCAGGCAGCTCCTGGTCTAATCTCGGAGCTGGGGCATGGAAACTGTCTGCTGCTGGGGCAGAGGGTAATACCCCAGTCCGTACTCTGAGATCCAGTCTCAGCTCCAATCAGGGCCAGGGGCTCCAGGGACTGGGAAACAGGCAGCTGCCTGGGGGAGGGGACAGTTCTCCTGCCCCTGCTGCCTGGACTGACTGGGAGCAATTTGCACCTGGTCAGCTGTCTAGCCATGTGCTATGGGCTACGTCTACTTGAGACACCTTACTGCTTGGAAAGAGCTGCACTGGAGGGACAGGTCCCAGCCCCCTGCCTCGATCTGCCAGTGGGGCAGCTAGAAGTGAGCTAGATGCTAGCTGCCCCACAGGTGGATTGTGGCAGAGGGCTGGGACCTGCCCCTGACCAGGACAGTTCCCAGTCCCCACTTCACGATTCTGGGGCGGAGCTTGGGAGCCTATTCCTCAGCTCTGTGAGCACAGAGCTGGGTGGGGAACAGGCTCTACATTCCCCTGCCAGCAGGGAGCTTTCAGCTCTGTGGTCATGGGGCTTGGGTTCAGAGACCCTTATCACACAGCACAAGCTCTGCAACAGCAGGGCCAGCGCTGGGAGATCCTTATCTCCCTGTCTGAGCTCCGTGGTCATATCTTTTGGCTCAGTGCTCTCTCAGGCAGGCCCTGGGCTAGTCAGAGCTCCCGCTGGTGGTGGTTGGATCCCATTGCAGTGCCCCAGGAAGTGTGTAAACACATGCCTGGGAGTCTTTACTTACGAGTTTACTCATGAGTAGATTGTAGGGTTGTGTGAAGCTTCGCTAGCTGTTTTGTTTTGATGCTGTTTTGAGCATTGAAACGTGAAATCGAAATGAAACAGAGGGCTTCAAAACATACTCAAAATGAAACAAGGTCAGTCAAAACATTTTGAAAGTTTTGAAACATTTCGAGTTTTGAAGCTCAAGTTGGGCTTGCCTGCAGGGAAACAGAAAGTAAGGAGAGGGACGGGGGTGTTGCTCGTAGGTGTTATAGGGTTTTGGTGCCCATTTGGTCCGTGCCTTGCCTCCCCAGCGACGTCAGGGTGAGATCAGGTTTCGGTAACACCTAGATGGTTCAGGTGCTGCCCTTTCTCATCTGCCACGTCTTTGATGTTCGTTGTTAGGGAGGCAGTTCCCTGTAGGTGGTCCGAGGGGGTCTCAGCTCTGGGCTGTCTTTGTGGGGCTCCAAACCTCCCCTTTACCCCACCCTTACCATGTCCTCAGCTTGGGTAGATGCTGCTCACCGTGGGTCTTCCCCTGGATGATTTTACCTCATCCACACGGCTCGCCTTGAAAGGGTCAGGTCTTCCTGGCCGTCAGTCTTCCCAGATCCATCCCTCTTCTTTGGGTTGGTTTCCCCCTCCCCGGGCAACTAAACCTGTCCCATCCAGGGCTAGACTGTAACTGAAGCAAACTTAAGTGAAAAATGAGCAGCGTCTGTCGACAGGCTCCTGAGATCCCGTCTCTCTGGGCCCTTGGTGACACTCATCTGTCCCTTGTATCCTAGTAGGCATGGGGACAGGCAGCTGCCCTGTGCCCAGCCTCTGCCAGCTCTTCCAGCATGACCTCCTGGGGGCCCAGCTGACCTGTGATCAAGCTGTCCTGGTCCCACCAGCTGGCATCGATAACTACCCCTTCCCAGGGGCCTGTGATCCCCCCATGCTCTGCTCACTGTGGGGCTGCTTAGGGATGCCTGCAGTCCTGAGGGGCTGTCCCTGGCCACGGCATCTGTGCTCCCGGTCAGAGCCTTTCTGTTCCCCTGTGGCATCCCTGAAGGCTGCTGCTCCTTGGTGAGGCTCCCTTGCCCCTGTCAGCCCCCAAGACTGCTTTTTGCATCACCTATCTGGGTCTTTCGGCAGGTGCCTGGCTCCTTCCTCTGGCACCCAGAGTTGGTGCTCTCTGGCTCCACAGCCGGCGTCTCCCGACTGGTGTTCCACTCCCCAGCGCTGGCTCAGCTGGATCTCTGGCTGCCTTTTGAGCAGCCCGTGCTTCTCCGGAGCCATGCCCCTGGTGCTCACTGATACGCAGGCTCAGGCAGCCGCAAAACTGCTGTACCTGCGTCAGCGTTTCCTTTCGACTGCTGCTTGTCTTTGCTCCTATGGTAAGTACTGGGGTGTATCGGGTGGGGGTTTGGGATGCGTTGGGGGTGGGGGGTGGCTTTTGCCCCCCCTCCAACAGGGGGAAGAAATGCTCTCATATTGACTGTGTAGATGGCCGAGTGACTGTCATCCTTCCCTGAGGTCCCTTCCAATCCCAGTGCTCTGGGGGAGGGATGGAAAAACAGCATAAAAGGCAGCATTGTTTGAACTGGTCTGCTTTCTGCATTGGGGTCAGTTATACTGAGCTGTGGGTTTCAGCAGCATAGCATCAGACACCGGAGTCTATAGCAGTGATCTTCTGAAGGATTTCTTACTTGCTAGCCTAGGCAACCTAGCAAGAGGGATTTCAGAATACCTTTTTGGCTTTTTCTTTCTTCTAGACACTTTTATTTTATTATTATATTCATTGATTTATTCTTTTGAATGTTATAATTATATTGGATAGGATCACACCATATAATTTAATTTATATAGGAAGGCAAATACATTTATATTTTATTTCTATACATTTAAACCTTTGTAGCATACATACATACATTATAGAATTTATATAGGAAGAAAGATATATTTATATTTGTTTTTATACATTTATTCTTTGTACCACACACACCCCTACGGTATTGAATTTATGTAGGAATGCAAATATATTTATATATTTATAGAAAAGGAATACTTGAAACACACCATGAAGCATGCTGGACTGGCAGCTGGCAAGCCTTCAGGGAGGGGCGGAAGAGGGGGTAGAGGGAGAGCTGCAAGTTTCCCCCTCTCGCCCCCCTCAACTGAGATGCAGCCTCTTTCCTCCAGCTAGAAGCGGTGAGGCTTCCATAAGCGGCAAGGAGAGGGGAGCAGTGCCAGTGCCACTGCCTGTGCCTGAGACTGCATTCCCTCCATGAGACCAGCTATAACCCCCAACACCACCATGACAACAACAAGCAGCAGCATGAGCATCAGCATGACAGCCTACTCCACCCCAATTTCACTTCCCATGCTGAGCCTTCCAGTGCCAGAGGAAGAGCTGGATCTGGATCTCAGTGCCCTAGCAAGGGAAATTCTGGGGAAGGAGGGGGAATCAGTTGTGTTTGTGCTCCACACCCCTCAAGTTTCCCCTAGAACCAGGTCTCCTTCCCCAGAAGGCACTTTGGAAGAGGTTGAGGTAGAGGTGGAGACAAGTGGCTCAGCTGAGTCCGCTCCTCCTCTTGCTGTGCCTCTGCCTGCTGAGGAGGGGGAAAGTGCGGCAGCATCCACGCATGCACCTGCACCCCAGAAGTGTGCGGATAGTGTCGTCTGGGATCATTTTGAGCAGGCTGATGATCCCACATATGCTATTTGCCTCAACTTCCAAGCCAAAATCAGCTGGGGCATGGGAACAAAACACGTGAGAACCATGGGGAACCTGATGCATCTCTGCAGGCATCACCCCCTTGTCCTTGCTCCTCCTCAGCCTGGCACCAGGGGGAGCATGCTCAAAGGGAAGCCCCACTCTCACTTCAAAGCCCCTGTCCCCCCAAAGCAGAGGCAGTCCATCCTGGAACAGTGGGGGAAAGGCAGACAGGAAGCGGGGCAAGTTCCAAGGGCGAGCGAGATCACCCAGAGCACTGGGGAGATGCCTGCTATGGATGGCCAGTCTTTCTCCTTAGTTGAATGGCCAGGGTTCAGGTGGCTCATGGCATTCATGGCCCCATCCTTCCAAGTGCCTACAGGCACCACCTTTAGCAGGACGGTGGTGCCCTCCCTGTATGAGGCATGCAGGGAGCACATAAGGGAGGAGCTGCGCAAGGCAGCCAGGGTGGCAATCATGCCTACCTCTCCCTCATCGGACAGTGTTGTGACCAGTCAGGCCATCGGTGGGCTCTCCTTCAAGCTGAGGTGATGGATGAGTTCATGGGGACCATGAACTGCTTGGTGCAGGGGTGGCTTGTGGGGCAGGGCTCACCTGTGGGTTCATGGTCACTGACAATGGGGCCAATATGGTCAGGGCAGACCATGATGCCAACTTTGTTGGCGTCCACCGTGTGGCACACAAGTTGCACCTCATTGTCAGGGATGCTATGCAGGGGGACAGGGCTGCCAGTGAATGCACCAGTAGCACCAGCAAGCTCATTTTGAAATGCAGGAAGGTCTCAGGCTACTTCTACTGGAGTATCAAGGGGGGCAAGATGCTGTGGGACAAACAAACAGAGCTGAACATCTTGCAGCACAAAATTATACGGTATGTGGAGATTCGGTGGAACTCCACATACCTGATGCTCAAGAGGCTGGTAGAGCAACAGAAGGCCATCCATGAGATGGCCTTGCTCAGGGAGATTGGGATCAGCATCCCGCTGAATAGAGCTGAGTGGGATACCATTTCCCAGATCTTGGTGGTCCTCAAACCCTTCCTTGAGGCCACCAAGAACCTCAGTGCTGCTGACGTCCTCCTTAGCCAGGTGATCAACATAGTGAAAGAACTTTAGAGCCAAATGGAGAGCTTCCAGGGGATTAATGTTCCTGGCTGGGGCAGGCCACTGTCATCAGACATCCAGGTACTGGTGAGGTGGCTGAAGGAGGGCATCAGGAAACGGCTTGATCCCTTGCGGGCCAGTATGGTCCATGTGCTGGCCGCTGTGTGTGACCTGAGGGTGAAGGGCAGTGCATGCAGCAGCCAAACCCTGAATCCGTGGACAGAGGTGCTGGTGAACAGAGTCAGGGAGGCAGAATAGTGGAGGTGGTGGGGTGTGGAAGAGGGGGATCCACTGTCCCATGGTAGCACGCGATCCACTGTTGCCTTGTGGAGTCAGGCCAACTCTCAGGATCTTAATATTTTGCTGTTAGACAGGAGGGGGTGACACAATTGCACATATACAAATACACAAATCAATTAGGTGCGTGCACGTGCACGTGTGCACACACACACACACACACTACCAGCTCAGGCACATACATATCCAAACCAGCCTAGGCACATGCATCCCTATCACCAATTCAAGCACATACACACTACACACTAAAAATTAGACAAAAAGCAATTGTCAATACTCACACACTCAGTACACATACACAGATCACTAATTCGTATATAATGCACAAAATGAGATCTCCAGATCTCAGATACCTGGAGATCATGTCTGCCCCCCTTATCTCTCCCAAGAATCACATATGGCCTACCCAACTTCCCCCCCACATTAGCACCCCCATCCTGACTTGCCTTAGATTAGGTTGCCATTTGTAACACCATCTAATATTCCTCTAATATCCCTGAAGGTCTGCACTTAGCCTACATGTCCAAAGTGTGAGAGTATAGTTACAACCTTTCTATCTTTGTTATACATAGAATAATTATTAAAACATTTCTGATTTTAATGATCTCATAAAAGTACCCAATCACCAGTTATTAAAGAGATACCCATACATGTGTACTGGATTTCACTACATTGATATGTGCACCAGTTAGTTGTGCCCCCATTGTTGAATCTCCCTTTAAACCTCCCTGGAGGATATGTCCCTTTGTTACCTGTCAGCTCTGCGTTCCTGAGGGAGCGCTGGCACTCAGCTTGCTAGACTTACAAAGGACTTTTTTTATTTCCCCCTCCTCCCTGCCAAACACACACCTCATCTAACCAGAACTAAGCAGAAGAAAAGTTTATTAGGCATCTCGGGCCATACATTCCCCGGTCCCAGTATGGGAGGCCTATTTAAACTTGATTGACTAAAACTCGGTTGCTGGGTTAAGGAATGCTGAGGCAAGAGACCAAGTCAGAGTGGGTATGGGCAACATTTGAACAATGGTTAGGGGTTCATCACAGCATCCAGCCCGTTGGAGCTCTGACCACAAATGCTGCCAAACTTTTCCCGGGATGACTGGTGGAAGTCCTCCCCACAAACTTTATGAACACTCCAAGTAATCAATCCCCTTAAGTCTGTTAAAAGACTACAGTAAAATCTGAGTTATGCTAATCTGAGGCTTATTCACAACAGGTAAAATACAAAACACTGATGCTGATGTCACAGTGCAAGCATAGCTAGGCCACCTAAGAAAAAATATCTTCTATATTCATAATAAGTTCAAGCTGGCTTCTAGTTGTCTGGCTACTCCTTAAAATTTAATATTTTTCCTGGTTGTTAATCAGTTGCTTGAGATGTTCCAAACCAGATAACCCCTTGTCACTGAGAAAGGTTATTCATTTAAATTGAAACTGTTTATATAACAGGATTTTTCCTGCCAATTATGGCTTGGGACCCTCTTGATTTACACAATTAAAAGAATGCTTTGAAGAGGGTAGACTAAGGGTACAAGAAAGCTGTAAAGCAGCAAACAGTGTGCTTCAAGAGAGAGAAATCTCTCTGACACTATCTGCTGTTGTTCTTGAGAAGCTGGGAGAAACAGATCGTCTCCTGTCAACGATTGTGTTAGAAACTTTGCTTGTCAACAAATTACCTGAGTGCCCTGGAATGGTGAGATCCCAGCTCTCACTCTCTCTCTCTTTGTCTTTCTCCCTCTTTCCTTCCTTCTCTCACTCGCTTTTTCTTTTTCTCTCTAGGCATAGCTTTCCAAAACTAAATTGTATTAGTTAAGCTTGAGCTAGGTTTCCCCAAATACTCAATTAAACCAGGGTAATATTGTAATTGTTTTTGTTTGTTTTTGCCTTGCATGTCTATTACTACTAGTACCACTATAAATTTCATATACTTAGCAATAAATAACTTTTATAATCAAACTAGTGTTAAGTGGGTGTATTTTTCCTTCTCTACTTCCCTTCCCCACTTGCTCTGCAGCAACGCTTCTTTTACCTAAGCCAAAAATCCTGTGAAGCCCAGAAATACGGTGGGGTCTGCTCATCGAGAGGCTACCACTAATAGTACAATTAGGGCAAAAGATTGGGATGTGCTGAGTTTAAGACACATAAGGGGATCAGTTTGTACAGGCTAATTGACCCAGTTTGGCACAGACATGCCCTAATGAACTGAATGCTGGCCCATGAGGGTGTGAGCTGGACACCCAGCTGGATTTAGAGGTATTCTGTTCACCTGTGTGCTTGTGTCTGACTGCATTTTATTGTTGCCTTAACGAACTGATTCCTGGCATATGAGGGTGTCAGTCAGTACATGCTGATCAATCCGGCCGGCATGACCCAGCCAGCATGACCCATGCTGGGTCAAGCATTAATCTGTGTGTGCGCGCGCGTGTGTGTGTGTATTTGACTGATCTGGTGGCTGGAGGAACCCAGCTCCATTGAAACTGAGTCCTGCAAGATAGCTCCACTGGGGGTAAGAACTTGCAGAAGGGAGAGATACAGCTCCATATAGTAATACAAGCAGCACAGAAACCAAGGAAGATTCAAGAAGCCCACCCCAACACGTTAAGTACTCAAGAAAATAAATGTAAGCACATTTGAATATCAAGTTTAATACTGAAATACAGATAATATATAAATGATGAAATATATTACAGAGAAGGCATAATAAGCACATTATTGAACATGCTAAATTTCTCATTCACCTAACAAAATAATTGTCTTCTCAATTTTGCAAACAAATGTATCCTAAATATGTTCTAAAGCCTTAAAATGCCTCTAACAAGTGGCCAGCCTGGGCAATAGGGAATTGAGCTTCGCACCTGGGGTTCAAAAACGAAGTTTTTAAGACGCACTATGTTTGCAGACTAACAATTCAGCAAGAATTGTAGTTCTAGACTGAAGAGAAAAATTCTAAGGTGGACCTGGGATTTGTACTGTTACCTGTCCCAATTTCCAAGCTTACTTAGAACATAGAAATGGCCCTAGTAGGTTATATCTTAACTTATAATAATATGCCTGTTTTTATCCCTTATTTCAATTAAGCCTTGGTTGTAAATCAGGTATAACAAGCATAAAACTACTAAATGGGCTCTAAGTATCTTTTAGCCATCTTCTTCCAACCTGACTTTCTGACACCTTTTAAAGTCTCTTTGTCTATGGCATTCTCTTGCCTACTTATCTTTTGCTTTTTCTCTTACCTACTATGGCCAACTAGCTGTAAGCTAATGCCTAGGGTATGTCCCCATCAAGCAGCAAAGGGCCTATTTAAGTTTACAAGGAACAGGTCAATGAGCAGCTTGTGAGGGCTGCTTCACATTCAGGGGGATCTGCAATGATCCCTCCAATCTCCAGTCCCTGGACTTGCTGCAGCAGCAGCAGCAGAGGGCTGAGAACAAAGCAGAGATTACAGGCACTCCACACACTGCTCCTTGCTTGGGCCTCCTCATGGGGGGCTGTGGCTGGCTTTAAGAGCAATGGCATGGGCTGTGCACCAGCATAGCAGGGTTGCTCAATAGGGTGAAGCAGTGGTATTTCATTGTGAAATACCACTGTGAAGCAGTGGTATTTCATTTTAATTGTGGAAAAACACAGATTTTTAGTTTTTAATCAGATAATTTGCGATTTTTAGACATAGAAAACCAGGATTCAAGTTACAAAGCAAAACAGAATTAACCAGTCAGTTAATGGGTGGAGTTTGTCTTTGGAGGAGGTCATTGGGTGGTGGGGAGAAGGCTAGATTGGTACTGGAGAGACTGGAACAAGGAGAAACCAATGAGTGTGTCACCAAGGATAATTCATTATTCTATAGTCCTGCCCTTTGCTGTGAGCTTTCCCAATTTTTTATTTCATGCTAATCATTGTTTCATTAGGGTAAAAGAGTTTGTATACTGAGCAAATCCTCTCTGGCATTTAACTAAAAGGAGTACCTTGATTTATGCAGAAGTGGGATCCACAATTTTGCCCATGAAGAGGATGCTGTGGGTATTTTCCTCAACAATTACCATTAGAAATGGCTTGTTGAATTTGATGATAGGAGGAGGAGCAGCATAAGAACAACTCCCAAATACATATAGAAGAGCGG
>NW_005842150.1:978757-997771 GCF_000455745.1 Alligator sinensis | reverse complement strand
CTGCTGCAGCCTCGGTGCCTTTCTCATCAACATCCACCACAGCCTTGTGAAGAGCCTACACAGAAATGAAGCAAAGATCATGCATCAGGCTGAGCTGCAAAATTCAGATGTGTGCCACCCTCATACCACAGACAAAACTTCCTGATTCTGTATTGTCTCACCATCATAAAAATAGTTCAAGCTATACTTCCTTTTCCAATTCTACTGTTTGTTAGCTGCTCTTTTTGCAGACTTTTTGGAACCAAGTTAAAACTATAGCTCGGGTATGGAAACATTTACTCAGCTGAACATCAACTTAGGTATGGAAATAATTTTCAGTGAAGCACTGAGTGCACTGTCAAGATGCTTAGGAAGACTTGATTTTGTTTTATGAATCTGAAAAAGATTCATAAAATTTTTGCTTCAATCTTAAACTGAATAATACAGCCCTAGGCCCTTAGCTATTAGTAAAGTTTCTAGTTTCCTTTTAACTGGAGAGAAATGTGTGTTGCGTTATATGTTATGATGCATCACATCATCTGTACCCCTTTTTCAAAATCCACCCATGGAGCCATAGATCTCTTCTGTGAATTGGCCAGTCACTAGAGCTGTCTTGCATCAGTTCCCCATTTGTACAATGAAAATAATCCCTACCTGAGGAGTGTGGTGTGAGCATAAATGAAACAGCAGATTGTAAGATGCTCATGTACTGCAATAATGGGTTCACAAATGTACCAACAGTACAGCAAGGTTCTATATTTAAAAGTTCATTATTTTATCTTAGATATTAGTGAAAATACATTTTCTTCCTCTTTTTGTTCTGTGCACTTCAGGTGAGACTTTATTCCTATGGGAACAGTATATTGAGCATATTATGATTTGCAACCATTATGACTGCAACTTTATTGCAATCAGCAAGATATTTCTTCTGTGGAAACAGAATTGGGTTATAAAGGCATGTCCTTTAGTAAAGCATGTCTTGCCTGCTCCACATGCTACACTGTAAAACATATATAACACAGGCTGCCGTCAAGTGGTGCTGGGGATGGGCCAAGAAGCAAAGCTGAGAAAACTAACATATTTCTGTTTGATGAGCACATACTTCATTGGGTAGCTTTTACCTAATGGTTTTGTGATAGACTGTAACGTTCCCTAGCATGATCCAGGGGATGCTTACAAAGACAAAACCTGGGAAGAGGCAAATCCATTGAACATCCAACAAGTTGGCAAAACTTACTCTTGACACCTTGAGATCAGGATTCCCGGTGACTCCCGACAGATCAGCCCAGTCAGAGAATACATCCATCACACCCATGTTCTGCAACAGAGCTGTCAACTCATAAGTGCCAGAGATAGAGAATTTTGGAAGGTACAAATGTATTTGTCTGTTTAAAAAGAAATACAATATGCCCAGAGATTATCACCAGGGCACTAGGTACTTAAATAGGCTTTATTTTTATACACCTGTTTCACTGAAGTTACCAAGTATTGACAATTTTGATCTATTATTGCCCGGATACAATAGGTATATATTTTTGTATTAACTGTGCTACTGGAGGCACTAAAAAGTTCCACTCCTCCCAGATGTATTTTCATTAGCTACATATGACCAATTAGCTGTTTCTGGAAAACAACTGAAAGGACTGTTTAATTTATCATGGAGAATAACTTAGTGAGGGGTCTAGTCTATATTTAAGAAAAATGGACATGACCATAGCACCAGTTAAAGGTTTACCTTTGCTCCAGTGCTTGTTCCCATTTCTGCACAGTTTCTTTCAACAGAGCATCTTCTACCTGCTTCATTTTTCCCTCATCTGGCAGAATAAATAACGCAGCTGCATTTCCTTTGTAGGGCATTTCAACTACCCAATAAGACAGGATCTCATCACGGTAAACACCACACACTTTTTCTCCATGCATCATTTTTACTTTGACAGATGTTTTGCTGTTCACAAAAAAATCATCTTCGTTGGTCTCCTCTTTCTTGAAAGGACTTTTCCAATCGGCTTATGACAATAAGAGAGAGAATATGATTGAATGAACTGGGAAAGGAATTATTAATGTTTTATCAGACCAATTTAAATGTAACATGCCTGGTTGGAGGCTGAAGTCAATCACTAGTGCTTTTCTGTCTTCAGATATTTGTCCTCTGCAGCATTTCTGATGCTTTGATATGTTGTATAAAGTGTTAGCAACCTTAATGAGCTGGAATGCGGGCTTTCCATTTGCTGTGGAAAAACATGGCTTTTCTCATTTGAAGGAGGCTTTTAACTGGGCCTGGGACCGGTGGAGCAGAAATGTTTCCATGACTTTCTGCCCACTTCATACAATTAAAGACAAGGCCCAATGGTTCAGTTCCAAGGGCTGTAGTGAATATGGTATGGTCTGGTGGTTAGAGCACTATACTCAGCAGTCAGAGAGTGATGTGGGTTTAAGCCCTTTTGGGGTGGGCTCCCTTAAACCTGGATTGCCTGCCTCCTTGGGGAATACATTCCTCACTCAACTATTGGAACTGAAGTTTGGATGAGTCCTACTCATTTTTCAGGTCTGATATTTGGGTCCAGACCCATGCACCTTCTTTGCTAGTTTGGAGGCTATGACACACATTCAGTAACTGCATGGATGCTTATGTGTCCACACTGCATGGAGAATGGCACTTACACAGTTGGAAAATTGCCTGAACATGCAAACATCTATTCACTGGGCACTGCACAACTCCACATGCAAAAAATATCTCTACTGCTAAAAATGTGTGTAAAATTGTGGCTATCTTTATCTTTTTTAGCTTCCTACATATGCAATAAAATTAAGAAGACCTGCACCTTTGGTTCCACTTAATTTCATAGTAATATGAAGTATTAGACAGTGTTCCTGATGAGCCATGTTTCATCAGGTAACCGTCTAACACTACATGCTTAGATAAATAAATATGGATTAGAAGTAACATAGTGAAAGATTTAGTGTAATTAAAGAAGTAAGTATCTGTAGGTTCAGCACTCTCAGTGGCATTAAAATGGTTTACCATGCAGCTTCATTAGTGAGAGGCTCTTTATTTAGATCATACTCCTATATTCCTACCTTCTATGTGTAGAAGGTATGCACCTCTGTAACACAACTTACCTTTGAAGAAAATATAGTTGACCAGAATCATTAAAACTTCTGGATCCATATTCTTCACTAAATTGGCAATTTTCCCCACAGTTTTCTTCTCTATGTAATCATTGATCTGCTTCTCAGCCTCAGGAGGATTCTGGAAGTTACTCAAAAAAGCTTCCGACGCATAAAAGTTTTTGACATCCTCCAAAAACTTTGGGAGTAGGTTCAGCCCATCTTCTATAAACAGGGCATTTCCCATGCTCAGCTGGACCCCACTGTCTGGTTGGTTTAGCATGTGAAGTAGATGCCGGAAACCATCGTGGATCTCTTTCTCCTCAATCTCTGTCAGGTTAAAAGCAAAGGCTTCCAGAGTTTGCCTCAGTGTGGTGTTCTTGGCACCTAGCATGAGCATTGCAAAGGCAGTGGAGATGCTCACAGGAGAGAAGCAAACATTCTTGCCGTCTTCCTGTGATGCAGCCTGCCTGTAGAATCTGAATGCAAAGTCAGCATTGCTTGGGGCTATCTTGTGACAGGCCATGTTTTCACCTGTGGCACCGCCTTCAGCTTGGGATTGCTGCTGTGGGGAACTTATTTCTTTCTGACTGTCCTGGTCTTCTTCGTAGTGGGGCACTTGGTGACAATGGACACAAAGCGCAGACGTAACAAACACTAATAGATGGTGGCTTTCTTCTGTTTTTGATTTATTCTGTTAAAAGAACATGAAGGCAATGATTAGATCTACAGAGTTCACTTGTGAAAACTGTTTTGCTCTTATTATAGACTATGAGCATCAATATTCTTGTTTGAGATATTAAGTTGTATTGCTACTGATGCATGTAGAAATGCTTCTTCCTTAGGCCTCTTTGCAACTTGCTTCCATGCTGTCTCGATAGCTACTCAAGTTCATAAATCTCCAAAGAACTGGAGACTTAAGGAGTGGGAAGGGGATTTGTGTGGGAATAGTGGATGTCAGAAAAGGACAGGAGAGCAGCAGACAAAGAGTTGGTAGCTGAACGTAGATCATGTAGGGCAGCATTTCTCAACCTGTGGGTTGCGACCCAAAAGTGGGTCACAAGAATGTATGAAAGTATTGTGAACAAACTTTGAAAATGGATTCTCCTTTGAAGGAGAAAAAGATGGGAAACAGTGGCTTTTCCCTTGCAGGCTAGCAGAGTTCCAGCCTGCAGGGGACTGCTTGGGGCCCCCCATTTCCCACACATCCCTCACATAACTTCCTCTATCCCACACACTGGGGGCAGAGGCCTGGGGGCGGGGGACAGTGGCTCGGGAGTGAGGGGCGCTGGGTTGGGACTGGCCGGCGATGTTCACAAATGGGTCCTGCTACAAAAAAGGTTGAGAACCACTGATGTAAGCCCTTATTTGAGAATTTTTCATTGGCCAATCCTATTTGACTTCTGTGGCACCAAATGCTTCTTAAGCAGTTCCTAAACACCTCAATCCTTTAATGTGATCCTGTTTAGTTCCACTTATATGCAAAATATTCCAATAAGAAATTGAGATTCCTTATCTTCTTCTTGTTCAGCTCCATTTTAACCTGAAACTCTTCTCCACAGTTCCCTACATGCCTAGACTTCACCTACCGTCTTGCTTTGAAACAATCCTTTGTGGCCAATGAGCACACAGATGCTTACATGAATTTCCTATCCCATTTGGGAATAGGGCACTTGGCTTGCAAGTAGGAGGTGTAGGTTTAAATGCCGCCATGATGAGGTGCACCTAGAAACCAAAACTATCATTTTTAAAGTAAGCCCCTTTTGTAGGGCAAAAGTGGGGTGGCTCTTCTCTTAAGTCAGTGAGGTGTCCTCACCACATAACCTGAATCTGAATAAGGTGCCTCACCCTGCCTCTCCTCTTTGGGACTTGAAGCAACTGTGACCCAAATAAAGCTTGTGAGGACACCAGTCATTTTACCTGAAGGGAGGACAAAAGAGGTAGGTTGCATGTTTCCTTGGTACTGACTCATGCTAAACGGAGTCACTAGACTGTCCTTTGGAGAAAATGGGAGCCCTAGGGGCCTTGGAGAAGGAATACTGTTGGCTTTCCTGAGGGAGGCATCTAAGCCTGCAGGAAACAGAATTAAATTGAATGTGTATTAGAGACAAAATGAAATTTGCTGCTGTACTAATTTCCTATCCCAATCTTTGAGTACTTTACTTTGATGAGGTTTATAAATAATCACATATTTCAAGATGCTTTTCTTCCTAAGACCACAGCTAGGAAAACAAACCACAGCTATGAAGCAGTTATGCTAAGATTGCTGTCATCCACCCAATCTGATCTCACTGTTTCTTCTTTCTTTTCAATATATGTACCTGTACTAATGTGCCATGCTTCAGAGACGCATGCTGGGAGAATGGGAGAGGTATGTGGCACATCTCCCTTGGAGATGTATACCCATGGCTGTTGCTTCTGGGCTATGTCATTTGGAGAGAATGGGAGCCCTAGAGGACTTAGAGAGGGTATATGTAAACATGTGAGAGGCAAGAATTATTGCGAGCAATATCTGTTTTTGCATGAACTGTGCCATTGGGAAGGATGCAGGCAAGCTTCTGGGTATCAAATTCCTGTCCTCAGGTCTCTGAAGAAAAGTAGGCACGACATAGGTTATATAGCAGATATAACAACAAAAGCCTGCACAAAACTCCATGTTCTTCATCTTCTCTTAACTGAATCTTATATGTTACCAAAAGGCACCCATTTTCTGTAAATACATCTTTGTGATGCTATTTAATGCCTTTAATCCTGTCTTTAAACTTCTTTGGAAGACACAGCCTCTTCTTAATAAGACCAAGTATCTCAGATATGTACAAGCCCCCAACTGAATGTTTTCCTCTATGTAGCACCAGAATTTTTTTCTGTTGTCAGGGTTTACACTCTCCAAACATTGAGATGGTTTCTCCGTATATGCCTTCTCCATTTTAATCTTTTGAAGATACTTTAGACTTTCATTTTCATGTGCTCATTACATCTGTATTTCAGTTTCTGTTGTTATATTTACTGTGCCCTAGTATCTGCTGTTGGTAACATAAATGCTGTTCTTTTAATTAGCTTGTATTGTAAACTTTTAGGCTACTTTTTGAGCTGTGCTTAAAAACCAGTCTTTCTCCTCAGCTGATTCCCTTTCTGCACTTACTATATATACATTGTACTTTCCTAATGTCTCTGTGCAGTTTAACATAGTGGTTCAGTTTATTACAGTTTCTACATATATGTCCAAATGCTGTGCACTTCCTATGATTGTGCCGGCTGTTGTATTACTGATCTAACTTCCTATGTGACTGTCCTTAGTTTTTGTGGACTTTTCTTTTGCTGGTTTAATGATAGGATTTACAATTATTTCTTTTGTGCCTTCCGTTAAGTTCTGCTTGCGATTCTGCTAATTCTGCAGCTTGGCCTATACATATTACCCTGTGCAGTGTCAAGTTCCTCTGTCTCTGTAATCACTCATGGACTTGTTTATTATAATCTCCCAGGACTACCTGCTCTTTAATGAGAGTCTCTGAGTGTTCTGTGTTCATGGGACTGACTGTTTAGTTTCCGGTCCATGAGAAACTCTTCCATTGCTTCCCCACTTCATTTATGTTTGCATCCTGAACTTGCATCTCTCATAAATAAATACCATTTATGGTAGGAACACAGTGATTTTCCAAAACTATGATTAAATTGGGAGTGAGGGGTGGGGACAAGGCATCCACATAACACTGGCCCTCCAACAATCATATACCCCCTCTCTCCCAGCCCTGTCCTTCTTCACCCCACCCTCCCTCAGGCTTTTTTGAAACTGGAAATACAGTAACCCTGTTATACACCCCCAGAGCTTCATTTGTTGCAGCTACTAAGAGTAGAGCAATTTTTTACCTCTGCTCCCTCTAACTTCTCCTCCTCCTCCCCACACTGCTTTTTGAAACTGTAAATATAGTAACCCTATTATACACCCCCGGTGCTTTATTCCTGGCAGCTATTAAGAGCAGAGCAATCTTCTTCTCTTCCTCTAATTCATCTGCCCCTGTGCCATTCATATACAGCTGCTTAGCTTACTGTTTGAACCTTTGCCAGGCATATTCAGCACTTTCCTGAAATAAAGAGGGAGGGAGAGCTCACAGGCTCTGCAGCTTCTATTGCTGTCTTACCTCAGTCACTGTGTCTTCCAGCACGCTGAGCTGTCCGTTTCTGGTATTAATAAGGCTTGAGGCCTGCAAACAACTTTCTGTTATGTACAAGGACTCAGGAAGAGTACTTCTGACAGTCAAGGGGTAGCAGTCTTAGCACCGCCCCTATCATGAGCCCCTATCAGGGCTGATCACGAGCCCTGTTGCTGTTTTGTCACAACCGGAAGTTTCTGCTGGTTGTGCTCAAACTGTTTCTTGCAGTGCCATACTTCCAGCGCACTCTGTATTTGTAGGAAGGTTTACTGTATGATACCCCCACAGCTTCTTACTGTTTGACTAGCTCTTTGATGTATAGTACTTTTTATGGCATCTTTCCCCACAAGAAGATACTGACATTTGTCACTGCAAGAAATGTCATATTCAGTTAGGATAAAGAGGTTACTATAACAAACGTATTAGGAGAAAGCAAGAGAAGACAGTCCAGAGTTCTGCCTAAGGGCTGACTCCTATTTTCTGCTTGTTGTGTGTGTGTCTGTGCATGCCTGTGCACACATTAGTGGAGTAAGAGTAGATAAACAGGCTGGCCAAGTTTCCTGCATACCTGGAAATTACTACAGTTAGCTCTAAGTTGCAGACTCCAGCTGGTTCGGGGATGGGATATACAGAGATTACTGTAACAACCTGCAGATTCCTTCAGGTTGGAACACAAGTTACAGTAGGGATGAAACAATTCCTACAGCTGTCCCTTCACCCAGAGGGAAGGGGAAGCTGTACCGAAATTCTTATCCTATTTTTACAAGAGTCAGTAAAATAAAAATAAATCTGCTATTTCTTACCCTCTTCAGTCACAATCTACTTGATAGACAACAGGAACCTTGACACCATTTTTAGCCAGGTAACGTCTCTATTCTGATACTAGAATCTTTATGTTTTAAAAATAGCTGATCTGTGAATGTAGCACAGATATGTTAATCTGTATGATGAATGCATAAATGTATTTGCTGTGTTTTGGTAAGAATTTATGCTCATCTTCAAGGACTAACTGGCAATGAAATATGGCCTTTTCCTCCCAGCCCAGCCAGAGGGGGCCCCAGCTGCCAGGGCTATAGGGCCAGGGACCCCCATCTGCCCCCTGCAGCAGTGCCCAAGCCCTGGCTGCTGCCTGTGGGAGGTGGCAGCTGCTGCAGTGGAGCAGAGTGGAGGTTGGAGCCTGATTCCCGTCCCCCATGGGGAGCGCAGTTGGAGCAGAGCCACTGTGAATCCACTGCAAGTTGTATAGAGCATTGTCTTACACTGTCTAGAGCCATTGCTATTTACTTGCAGAGAAATCCTCTGGTCAAGGGTTCTGATTAGGAACTTACTTTGGAAACCTTCTGCTTAGGCTTCCCAGTGATTCCAGACAAATCTCCATGGTCACTGAATACATCGGTCATGCCCAGGCGTTTGAAGATCTCACTTAGGTCATAGGTGCCTGAAACAGACACTCTTGGAACGTGCAGAATGACTCTTCTGTTGAATACAACACAAAGTGATGGGAACGTACTGCAGTCAGACAACGCCCAAGCATGCCCACAAGAACGAGGTGGCTGAAAAAGCTCTTGTGACTCCTCAGGAATCAGTTAATTTAGGTGAATTTTCTTGCAGCAAATCCAGCCCCAACTAACCGTCTCTAAAGAACCTTCTCAGCTGGACCTTTCTTGAGAGATGTGAGGCTGACTTGGGAGGGCCCTACCAGAGATCCCCTTTATAGTAAGGAACACGTTTTAGTGCAAATTCCCTTCAGAATAGGGCACTGAGAAGCCTGGTGGTCCTGGAGCTGCTGAGCCTGGGATGCAGGGATTTTTGATGCTGAAATTGTCTTCCCCCTTCACCTTGGCCAGCCACATAAATGAGGCCACTTCTACCATTGGCCTGAACGTAGTCTCTTTGGAGCAGCTCCAGGATCATGAAGGGAAAAGTATAGCCTCCTATTCCCTGCTTATCTGCTCAGCCTCTACATTTGCTAAACAAGTGATGGTAACTTCTGTATTTTCTTCGTTTTGAACAATACGATGGATTAAGGACTAAGCATTGATGGAAGAAATGAATCTTTTCCTAATTCATCTCCAATTCCCTCTGTGCTGAGGTACAGTTATGGAAATCCTTCCCTTCCAAAACATCATTTCTATTCCATGGGGAGTATATTATTTCCAGTCTATCACACTTCATGGCAGTGAAACAAAGAAAATTGATATGGTAGAACCCCTTTGGCCATCTTTTCTGTTTCTGCTGTATTAGTCTGTGACAATGCAGGTTAATGCTCACTGAACTCTTAATACAATCCAGGTGAAATACTGTTAACTCCACTACATGCTAGGGGAGACTCTTGAATGGATCAATATTTCTCATTATTAGATAAAGTAATATGCCATGACCACAGGCAACTGGTAGGGGAGTACCAGGGGGCACATGCCCCCCCAGAGAGTCCTTCTCGAAAGTGCTGGGGGGCCCGTTGATGCACCCCAACTCAGCACAGCTCAGGATGGGGCCAGGCGCAGAGCAGATGTCCCTGGCCAAATTGTACGGCTGTACTCTGCTTCTCTACCCAGCCCCACCCTCCCTGACAGTGCTTTGGAGCCCAGAGCATCAGAGAGCGCTCCACACAACCTGAACACTGCCCTGCATCCCTTCCCTGTGAGGCCCTTCCCTCCCCCTCCCTACCTGTAAAGAGTTTGCTCTCATCCCCCAGCAGAGGTGCTGTTCCTGCTGGTGGAAGAAAGGTAAGCCTGGGCATCTTGTGGGGGGGAGGAGGGAAAGGGAGGGGCGAAGGGTGGGGTAGTGGAGTGCTGTGTCCCCCTCCCAGCATGGCCCTTAATTTATTGTCACAGAAGTATAGGGGTGGACATGGGGCTGTTGACCCGCCCCCTGGCCTGCCCACAAAATTGTGCCCGCCCCAGGCTCAGGAGGCACTAGTCACCCATGGCCATGACATTCAGGTTGCATTTTCCTTTGCTTAGTGAAATACCTGTCAATCTTAGTTACAGTCCATTATGACCTTTGTCTTGCAACTAGTGAAATCAGTTGCAAAACTTGCCCTGAGTCTAATGGTGCAGGATTGAATACTGTGACACTAAGCAATTCCCATCTCTGCTTGGTGATAACCACCTTCTTAATGTTATCTACTGGCTTTTCAAAGTCCTGGCCCCTTCTTGCTCAGAACAAAAGGTTCTTGGATGTGGGCAAAACATGTTGAAATAAGCAACATGATAAAAGGCGAGCCAGTCAAATCTGGGCCCAGCCTGATAAATAAATTCCCATGAAAATCTTCATACACAAAGTCTATCGACTTTAGTCATCCTCTGGATACATTGTATATAGATATACATTTCCCCTCAAACTAATCTTTACAATCACTATGGTGGCGGGGGGCTCCGAGCCAATGCTCGAAAATGGTGCCGGCTGCATGGCGCCGCCACCAGAAAATGGCACCAAGAAAAAAATGAGCTGCCCGGAGGACCCGGAAAAGAAGGGCGGAGCCACAGAAGAACAGACGGGACTCCACCCAGCAAGCCCGACCCCTGAGGTGACGTCGCTCCCAATGGCCCCACCTCCGTACCACGGGGAGGGGGCAACGAGCGGGAATTTATATCCGACCCTCCCACGAGAAACAGAAACAACATCGCCAGCCGCTCACCCTGTAGCGATAACCAAGCAAGTAACCAACCTGCAGGGTGCAACCACCACCACCTATCGCACCCGCACTTGGACTGAGCTACAGGAATTATGTAAAGAATCAAAAGTAAAACCCACTGAGACACTAGTCATTTGGCTGGGTCGTCTTGTAGTGGAGTATGGATCAGAACTGTTGGATTTGGAGGAGGCCAGGTTCCTAACTCGTCAGGCCTCATGGAGTGGAGGACATGCTACTGATTTAGAACTGGTAGCGAACAACAACGACTGGAACATTCCACTCCCATCCCTGGTTGCGGGACAGATCAAGAATAAATCTCACACGTGGCACTATGGCAGGTCGGGAAAAGCCACAGCAGAACAACTCCTACTAGCCATAATAGGGGTATCCTATTGTTCTTGGAACCCAAAGTTACACCAGTCGGGGTTGATGCAAGCCCAGCAAAGAAACAACTGGCCTCACCGGTTCCTACGAAACCCTGGGACAGTCCCAGCCACCCTCGATGCCATCGAAGCATGTGTGGAGGTTTACGGAGGAGAGAGGACGCCATCACCCTTCGCCTCCTCCTTAACCCAGTAGTTACGCAGTCAGCTGGGAATATTTTAAGTCAACTTCCACGGTTGCAAGCCCTTATGAAATCAGCAACCACAAACTCAGCCGTCGCCCTAAGCCATCTTACTGCGTACCCAGTCGAATATCGAGGGCCAAGATATCATCAATTCGACTCACAAAAGGAATCGAGACTGCCACCCCAGAGGACGCTGGAGGAAAGAGCCATGTTTGGGTTCCTCCTAAACCACTCCGTGCTTACCAAGCAACAGCTGCGCATCCTGGGAGATGTGGGACAACAACAACTGGCACATATACTAGGCTACCAACCTCCGCCTACCACCGCACTCTCCCCCAACAAGCAACTACTCGAAGGGGGCATCTACAAACTATTCCAACCACTACGACATTATGCTCGTAGATGTATAAAAGACAATTTTATTGTTTTAGTTTTCTTTGCTTTTAGCAGGCCCAGAACCTGAGATGCACGGCGACAAGGGACCCGGCCCAGAGGGAGAGAGAGAAACGCCACTGCAGGCACCGAGGCCCGACGTGTGGCGTTACCATGACACCTACCGAAGTAACCTTGTTATCGCTCTAGGCCAAAGCCATAACTAAAGGCTCATCTTATGGTTCCTTTTTTTTTCTGTTAATGATCTTGTACATACTTGTTTTGTTTTGTTTTGAATCCTGTTCAAAACTTTACGCAGTGAAGCCAATCCATAATGTTTTGAGTGGAAAGGATAACTCACTAACGGAGCAGTCCAAGTTGTTTGACATGCTGACTGTAACCAGCTTATGCCAGCTCTGAATTACTGGAAGAGAACAGCATTGGTAATCTGAAGGTTTGGGGGATGTCGCAGAAAGGTCGGGTGTAGACAGAAGAAATGAGAGAGAGAGAAGAGGGGAATTTTGCCTTTTTTAGTTTGGTTTCAGAATTAAGTTTTGTTCTTAACTGGAACACGAGAGAGCACAAGAGGCAAATGTGAAGGATGTTGTAGGTGGATGGAGGGCAGGAAGTGTTTGATGTAGGAGAAGCAGGTGGTGATACATGAAAAGAAATGAAGAAAGGCCGCTGATGACGGCACGGAAAATCAGTGTTCTAAGAGCTACAATTTAACTCAAGTATAATAAGAGCATAATGAGGTTACTCCACAATTATAGGAACCCTCCGTATAGGGGGCATTAATCTAATACCCCACTCTCAGTTACCTTAGAAAATCGAATTAGAGAAAATTACATAAAGTTAAGGGTAACAATTTGCTGCGTTTGGGTTAATTCAATTGTCAACGTTTTAATTACCTTGTGTTTACCATTAATAGTAATAGCTATCGTTGTATGTATAGGTTGTTGTATTTTACAGTTTGTCAAGAGGCGATTCAATAAGCTGTCTGCTTATGTATACACTCACTTACCATCTGAGTCCTGTGGTAACGACGAGTTCCTGGACGAAAATTATCTATAACTTGAGCTCTTAATCTATTGTGTCATAGCCAAGGGGGCACAAAAATCGCCACCGACACGAGCAGGGTCTCAGGTATTAGAGAGGGATGACTATCGAACCTCTTCAGTTGGTTTGGATGGGATGCATCCTCATAGCTCTTAACTTTCTGGCCCATTATTACCTTGATAATGCCTTTTGTTTGCATTAGTATTTGTGTATGTGTTGATTGTTGTTTTGTACAGTACCTTAAGAACAAACTTGTTTCGGTATCAGCTTTTGTATATACTCGTTTACCATTTGAGAATCCTGAACAAGACAATGACGACGTAATCGGCTTATAAGTAGAATAGTTCCAACTGTGCCATCGGCAAGGGGGCATGTCAGAACCAAGTAGTTGTATGCTTATGGCACAGTGGAACATTCCTTTGGTTTGATACATATGGCACAGGGAGAAACTAGGTCACAGTGAGGAAAATAGGTCACAGTGGAAAATTCCGCTGAGACAGAACCCAAGGACTATATGCTAGGTCATGGAAAAGTACAGCTTTAGAAAAAAGTTCCTGCCAACTGTATGCAGACCCGCACATCACTATTGGCTTCTTCCAAATTATTCATTTAGTGACTGGTGATTGGCCTTCTAGCTATATAAAAGGTAAATCAGTTTCTGCCCACAGCGGAGAACTCCGTACATTGAGAGCACAGGGAGAACTCTGCATACACCTTGGAGTTGGAGAACTCCGCACATTTCTCGGAGTTTGGAGCACTCTGTATACACCTCGGAGTGAACCTGGCGGACTGATCACCCACCAGCGACTCCCCGTCACACGACCCTCCTGACGTACCCCAACCCCGGTACCACAGTAAGCCGATTACAAAAACTTCGTCGGTCGGACCGTGACCTCGCATTGTTGGCCCATGTTCATCTTGGAGTCAATAATGACTTCAAGATCCCTATCTGCCTCCGTGCTCTCAAGAAGGGAGTTTCCCATCTTATAAGTGTGCTGCTGGTTACTACTGCCCAAGTGCAGCACCCTGCACTTGTCAGTATTGAAACGCATCCTGTTTTTGTTAGCCCACCCTTGCAACCTATCCAGGTCTTGCTGCAGTCATTCCCTCCCTACTAGCGTGCTCACCTCACCCCAAATTTTGGTATCATCAGCAAATTTGAACAGGTTGCTTTTCACCCCATTGTCCAAATCGCTGATAAAGAAATTGAACAGTGCGGGCCCAAGGACCGAGCCCTGGGGGACTCCACTGCCCACTTCCCCCCTAGGTCAAATATGACCCATCCACCACCACCCTCTGAGTACGACCCTTCAGCCAATTAGCAATCCATCTGACTGTGTAGGCATCGATGCCACAGTCGGCTAGTTTTTTAATGAGGATGGGGTGGGAGACAGTGTCAAAGGCCTTGCTGAAGTCCAGAAAGACTACATCCACGGCGACGCCTGCATCCAATGCTTTTGTGACCTGATCGTAAAAGGCAATCAGGTTGGTCTGACATGACCTGCCCCTAATGAAACCGTGCTGGTTTCCCTGATGCTGGCCCATCACAGATGTGCTCCTTGATGATCTTCTCAAAGAGTTTCCCCAGGATTGAGGTAAGACTGACGGGCCTATAGTTGCCTGGGTCCTCAATGTCCAAAGCTAAAGGAAGGGTCTCTGGAGGTGCCAGGTGCTCTTCTTCCTTCAGGATGAGGGGGACCCCATGGTATTCTTGCAGGAGACCCTGACGACTCCAGCCGATGAACCAAACTGGCAGCTGGAGTGGGGAGGCAGGGTCATTTTTAGTTACCTGTCAGCCACCTCATCTGGGGTGGCGACCCTGTTCTCCCCGGGCCTGCAGCTGGAGGTTCTCCAGGACATTGAGGTGGTGCCAGGCCGCATACTTCACCTCTGGCTCCAGGTGCGGGGATTGGTCCTGAACCTTCTGAATGTATATGCCCCTGTGAAGGACCTGGAATTGGCAGATTTCTTCCACCAGGTGGCCACATACATCAGCACCCTCAACCCTTGTGAGTGCCTGGTCCTTGGTGGGGACTTTAACGTCACCCCAGATGCACGAGACTGGTCAAGCAAAGAGCAGAACCAGGCCGCCATGGGCATCCTTGGGGAGATCCTGATGGGGGACTCCCTGGTGGATGTCTGGCATACCTGTCACCCCACTGAAACCCCTGTCTTTACCTTTGTGGGGGAGGAGCAGGCATGCCACTCCCAGTTAGACTGGTTTTATATCTCTTTGCCACACTTTGCCCGGGCCCACTTCTCTGGTATCGGGCCAACCCTTTTCAGTGATCACCACCTTGTCTGGGCCCAGGCCGCGCTGGGGCCTGGGCATTTGGGGTTGGCCTACTGGCATTTTAATGCCATCCTGCTGGAGGATGTAGGCTTCAGGGAGGCTTTCTGGGAGTTCTGGTTTGCCTGGCAGGAGCAATGGGTAGCTTTCCCCTTGGCTTGGAGATGGTGGGATGTGGGGAAGGTGCACATCTGTTTTTTTGCTGCAGCAAAAAACAGATGGGGGGGCACATCCGGCAGAGGGAGACGGTCCGGGAGCAGCTCAAGCGGGAAGTGCTAGAGCTGGAGAGGTGCCTGGCCACTGACCCAACCAACCTGTCCCCTTGCAGACAGTGTCAGGTGAGGCAGGAAGAGCTTTGTGCTCTGGAAGACCACCGCGCCCACGGTGCATTTGCTCGTGCATCCAGCTTCTTTGGGAGGTGGACCACTCTTCTATGCCCTGGAGAGGAGGTGGAGGGCCAAGAAGTACATCACCTGCCTTCTCGTGGGTGACAGCACCCCCCTCATGGATCCAGGTGAGATGTGCCAGCACATGTGGGCCTTCTATGAAGAGCTCTTCTCCCTGGATCTGACTGATGCTGAGGCCTGTCAGACCCTTTGGGAGGGACTCCCGCAGGTCAGTGTGGGTGACCAGGACTAGCTGGAAGCTCCTCTCACTCTGGCTGAGTTTTCGGCTGCCCTCCACCTGATGTCTGGCAACGAGGCTCTGGGCATCGACAGGCTGACCTCAGAGTTCTACCAGGCTTTGTGGGATGTCCTTGTCCCAGACCTTCCTGTGGTCTAGGCCGAATCCAAGGGAAGTGGGGAGCTCCCCCTGTTGTGTCAGAGGGCCGTGCTGACCCTCCTGACGAAAAAGGGAGATCCCCACTGTGGCCGTTGGGCCTCAAACACCCGGTCATGAGCAGCTTTGCCTCGTATGGTGGGTGGTGTTCGCCTCGCCCACTCTGGTTGTTGCCCGAGTAGTTGTTCCCTCCTGAGGTGGTTCGCCTATATCTTTCCTGTCATGACTTTGAGTGTTCCCAGTGGGGGCTGCCTTCTCAGGGTCACCCGGTCGGGTGTAGTCTGCTCGATGGTCACTTACAGGGCTCCGCCACCCCTACACCCCAACCTTACTCCGCCTTGCCGGTTGGATGGGCCATGTCACTCCTTTATGGTGAAGTCGAGGATACCAAGCTAGCCCCTGGTCAGGGTCTTTCCTTCTATACCTGCCTGAATAATCTCCATGTGGTTAATGCCTATTATGGCCTCCTGGCTTATATCCAAAGGGGATCTTGAATGCTCCTGCCCTCAAGACACCAGGGTATCTGGGCCCCTTTTTCCTTACTTCCCAGCCCCTTCATTCAGGAAAAAATAAAAGAAATGCCAAAACCATGCTTCTACCCTGGGATCTTAAGCTTTTTCCTTTTTTCTAATCCCGTCCGCTCCTATTCTCAACCTCTTCACTTAGGGAAACAAAATTAAACTTGTAACAAAAAAGTGTTTATCTTGGCATCAAACTGGGACTCCTGGTAGTCCCCTATTGATGTCTCTGGGGTCCTCACTCCCTTGAGGTTCCCTCCCTAGGTACAGTTCCCAAGTCATTCCCCACTGTCTCTTCTCTCTGGACTGGTCTGAGCTGGGTGTCTTGGGTCCTCCCCACATGCCTCTATTCCTCTTCTGGCTCCAGGGTCACTGCCCTGTTCTTCCAATGTCCCCCCTGTTGCTCCTCTTGAGGCCTTCCCCATGGGGTTGTCTCTTCCTCCTCCCTGTCGTCCCCCTTGGCTCCCACCTGATATCCTGTATATCGCCTTGGGCTTGTTCCTCCTTTCTTCGTTTGTCACACCTCCGCAGTCCACAGAGACTGTTTTTAATCCCTTTATGTAGCTTCCAGCATGTTCCCCACCGGTGCCGGCACACTCTTCTTCAGGAGCCTCCTTTGGCTCCCTCTCTGAAGCTTCGTGCCTCCTAGGCCTCACTGTGCATGCGTTTGTCTCCCGCACACTTCTCCAGCTCTCTCCTCCTCCCTCCTCACTGCTGGTCACCATCTTTATCTTCGCCAGATGGCATTTGTTGATGACGTCACCGCCAGTCTTAATTAGATAAAGATGTAGCTGACGAGCTCCGCGGGTTCCTCTTCTTGCTCCCGTTCTGCTGCTGCTCCTGCTGTGGGTAAGTGTTTTTTCTTTATTTCATTTCCTTGTTTTATGGTGCCCCCTTCTTGCTCTTCCCTGTGACACCCATGACCTAAGGAATTGGCATCCTGTGTCCCTCTTCTGCATGGACTACAATGTGGTAATGAAGGCCATCTTGCTGCGCCTATGGTCTGTGCTGACAGAGGTGATCCATTCCAACCAGATGTACATGGTACCTGGACATTCCATTGTCGACAACCTGTATCTGGTTTGGGACCTCCTGGAGTTAGTGCACTGGGAGGGCCTGTCTTTTGCCCTCTTATCCCTGGAACAGGAGAAGGTGTTTGACAGAATGGATCATGGGTACCTCGCAGGCACACTGTGGGCCTTTGGCTTTGGGTCCCACTTCGTGCGGGCTCTCCATACTGTACACCTCTGCAGAATGTTTGGTCAAGTTCAACTGGACCCTGACGGAGCCCATCCCATTCAGGAGAGGGGTGCGTCAAGGCTGCCCACTGTCAGGCCAGCTGTACGTTTTGGCCCTGGAGCCCTTCCTCATTCTCCTGTGGAAGCAGGTGGCAGGGTTGATGCTCCAGGAGCCGGCAGTGTAGCTGGTCCTATCAGCATATGCTGACGATGTACTCCTCATGGTCCAGGACTCAGGTGACTTGGCATGGGTGGAGGCCTGCCAGGCATTGTACTCAGAGGCCTCCTTTGCTGGGGTCAACTGGGTCAAAAGCTTTGGCCTGGGTGACAGGTGGCAGGTGGGCTCACTCCCACCCACACTCTGTGGGATCCACTGGGGCATGGGCTCACTGCTCTACTTGGGGGTCTACCTATTCCCCACAGACCCCTCCCCACCAGAGAACTGGCACCAGCTAGAGGCAAGGGTGGTGGAGAAGCTCTGGGCATGGGCAGGGCTCCTGTGATGTCTCTCCCTGTGTGGGAGAGTGCTGGTGCTGAACCAGCTGGTCCTGTCCATGCTCTGGCACCACTTACACACCCTACCTGTGGATGGGCGCTGGAGTTTTCCTGGCCAGGAAAGCACTAGGTTGCTGCAGAGGTCCTGAGCCTCCCCTTGTGGGAGGGCAGCCAGGACCTGATTTGCCTGCACAGCCAGGTCTTGGCATTCTACCTTCAGGCCCTGCAGCAACTGCTATACAGTGTCGGCAGCCACACGGCATGGGGCCACCTGGGGTGCACTTTCCTTCACTACTTCCAGGGGCTCCGATATGACTGGCAGCTCCTCAGCCTGTGGGGCTTCTCCCTACAGGACCTGCAAGGGCTGCCAGATTTCCACCCAGCACAAGCAGCCCCAGGGCCGGCAGGACCCACCTTGGCTTCGCTTGGTCCCCACATGCTGGGCCGGGTCCTGCTGCTATAGGAAGGGCCTGTCTGGGTGGCGGAGTGGCCCTAGGGGCAGCAGGACCTGGCTGGGCCCAGCACATGGGGACTGCATGCCATGCTGGGTCCTGTCACCATAGGCCGGGCCCCAGGGCCGGCTCCCACCTCTGCCCCCTGTGCCTGCAGGGGGGTGAGGACCTGGCCCAGCCCCATGTGGCTCTCTAGTCCGGCTTTGCATCAGAGTGGGTCACAGGGCTCTGGGAGGTGCGGCTCCCGTGCATGCCTCCCGGAGCCGTGCAACCCGCTCCGGTGCAAAGCCGGACTAGTGAGCCACAGGGATCTGGGCCAGGTCCTCGCCCCCTGCAGCCCTGGGGACATCCATCCTGCCACTTCCCA